>NC_089839.1:207801677-208123174 GCF_035609145.1 Eleutherodactylus coqui | reverse complement strand
TGTATGTTGTCTCTGACTTGTAAAGTGTTGTGGATTACAATGGCGCTATATAAATAAATCATATTACTCTTGGCCACCCAACCTGTGGGAAAAGGTTGGGGTGGCCTGGCCGTTTCACAGTCCTCAAGCCCGTTTCACCGTCCTCAAGCACCAGGCGAAGCGCTGCTAGTCAGACCTTATGTGCCCACCCAATGATAACATAGATCTCTGCTGTATTTATGCGCCACTAGATGCAGAGACTTTGACCTTAGGGAGACGCATGTTTTATACTTACCAGAGGAGAATGGAAAAATATCTAAAATATCTACACAGAATGACTCACTCGCTGCTGAAGAGCCGAATCCCATAGAAAGGGCGAACTAAAATGAATTGTTAGGCGAATTTGATTGACAAGAAATTGCTGTTGGCACCAGCTCATTTGCATAGATTACTGAGCGAGTGCTGTGATTGGCCGACACTGTAGCTTACCGGTTAGTGCAGCACTTCCCATGAGGAGCCTTGTTATAGACATCTCAACATAGTCATTATGCGCCACTAGATGCAGAGACTTTGACCTTAGGGAGACGCATGTTTTATACTTACCAGAGGAGAATGGAAATATATCTAAAACTAGCGTACCCGTCGCACGTTGCTGCGAAGACAGACATACATACATACATTCGTTTTTATATATCTAGCCGTTGTATGGAACATCCAATTTATCCGGCTGCTGTGGCTTCTTGGGAAGATAGCCTAGTACATGTTTGTCCACTTCCAACTCCAATGGAGACTGACTGTAAATGGCTGGCGTGCTCTAGTATTTATGGTTTCAAGCTGTACGTGTCATTGCATACAGTCTATCTATATATCTATCTATCTATCTAGGTTATTGCATACAGTCTATCTATCTATCTATCTATCTATGACATCAGGAGAGGAGAGAATTAGATTCCGTACATAAAATTTGAACGCTAATTCTTTGGCGTTTTGAATTGAATAATCGAGTTGGGACCCATTAACTTTTCCTATTTATGACATAATCAATGCTCGTGCCAAATTTCAAGTTTCTATGACATTGGGAAGTGAGAGAATTAAATTCCGTACATAAAATTTGGACGCTAATTCTTTTGCGCTTAGAATTGAATAATCGAGTTGGGATGAGACATAAGGCCTTGCCCATAAGCATTCCCCAACTTCCAAGAACTGAACCTACCTACCTGAATGAGATTTTGTAGGCTGCTGCTTCCCCCTTGCGGGCTGCAGCGATTGTCCTTGTGCTCTGTTGATGGTCATTGCAAAAGCGAGTCGCACCGGAAACGGGAAACGTTTGAATTCAAATGGCATATCTGTTGAGATAATTGGAATCCGTGGCAACAGGACATCTTCCCCTTGAATTTCCCATTCAGAATTGTAGCTTCGATGACATTGTTCATCATCTTTTTCACTGAAAGTCTTGTACCGTTGCAAAGTCGTGGTGGATGGATGTTTCGGAGAAGAATGATAGGCACGCCTATTTTCAATGTTAAAATATGCGGTGTCATACCTGGAAAATCGAGTGAATTCAAGAATTCCGTTGGGTAATTGACAGCTTCATCTTGATTCATCACAGTATCGATGGACTTATACGTTGTCGCTTCGCCTGGTATTCCGTTTTGAATGCTGAAATTGATGGCATTGACATCGTTGTTGGTAGCTGCTAATATAGCTTGTGCGCTGAGCCACTGATGATTTTGGTAATTCCGCGCAATATTTGGGAACACCTTTTGGATCAATTCGTCTTTGGTTGATGTCATCTTTCCAAAGTTTGTTGGCAATGTGATACATTGTGTAGATCTGTCGATAGGCATTTTCCCATTTCCAATATCCAGCAATTGTTTTGCGAAGCGTTCGGCGGATGCATCATTTTGTAGTTGAACACGCATATTGGTTTTCAAAGTCAATTTCTTTACATGTCGCCATAGAACTGACAGCCTTAATGACATCACAATGCAGCTTTATAGAACATGTTGGGGCATGTTCAAGGGCGTCTGATGTTGATGACATCAGTGATGACATCACAATAGCAGGTGGCTTACTTATTCGATCTACGTGGGGGGGTGGTAACTTTCGACGACGCTCGCGCGCGCGCCATTTGTCGTAGGATAGTTTTACTATGCCTAAAATCTTCCCAGGAGTGTACTCAACAACTTCCCAAAGTTTCATGGCGATCGGATGAATGGTGTAGTAGCGCATAAAGGACAAACAGACAGACACGCAGACAGACAGACACGCACGCACGCACGCAGACAGACATACATTCAACTTTATATATATAGATATCTACACAGAATGACTCACTCGCTGCTGAAGAGCCGAATCCCATAGAAAGGGCGAACTAAAATGAATTGTTAGGCGAATTTGATTGACAAGAAATTGCTGTTGGCACCAGCTCATTTGCATAGATTACTGAGCGAGTGCTGTGATTGGCCGACACTGTAGCTTAACGGTTAGTGCAGCACTTCCCATGAGGAGCCTTGTTATAGACATCTCAACATAGTCATAGAGTCCTTCCCTTCTTCCCCTCTGCTCTCTAGCCAGATTTTACCATTTCAACAAGGGAAGGGACACTACTATCAAAAATTACTTTATAACATCTCAACAAGCCTTGTCTAACAAGTAGTCAAAATAAATATATAATTCCTATGACATTGCCTGTTCTGTACAAGATTATACCCAGACCCAGAACAGACCGACATGACTGCTCATCTTCACCCCTTCGAGAGCTGAGCTCAGGGAGATGAAGCCTGCATTTATCACTAGTTTCCCCTCTGTGGGCTCCAAGTCATATAATGGCCAGATCTACTGTAATTACTCGTGCACACAGGATGGCATAGTGTAAGACCGCTTTGGCAACATAATAACTAGTTTCTTCGTATGCCATCAGAAAATCTGCCAGCATGTATTGGAAATATCTATCTCTGTAAACCATCTCATAGACAATCATATGGGCTTTTATTTGGAGGAAGAGAGAAAATCATTACACTCCTCAAGCAGTTTGCAGATGTTGCAAAGTTGCGATTCATGGCCGATCTTAGACAGAGTGCGGCGATGGGCAAAATTATAAATGGGGCCCCAAATGCTCAATTATATTATCAACAACACTGTGATATTCAGTTAATATAGAAGGTGGTACGATCAGATCTGTAGCACTAATTTCCAGCGCTTCCAGAAGTACTGAGGTTTAGTGGTACTGAATAAAGACCGCTGTGCAATGACAAATATTACCCTCATAAAGTGACCATGTAGCAGTAGATACCAGCTCTGACAGGTGCTCTGTAGACAGTCTAAGTGATTACAGTACCGCTATGTATTCAGAGATCGCAGGTGACGTCTGCAAACCCCAGATAGAGAACTGTGGATGAGTCGGGCTGCTTGGTTCATTCTAAGTTATCCTCCTATGACGTTGGACGCCTTTGAATTGTACAATCGTCACCACGTTGTGGGCTTTGACAGTGAACTGCAAAGAGCCAACAGATCAGGGTTGCATCTAGAATGGAGTTGCTCTTGCAGCGCCAACATATAAAATACAATCCCATAACGAAAAATACAGTCCCTTGTAAAAACCTCAATTCCCCTCCCTTTAGCTCTTTTATCATATCATCCCATGAAAAACTTTAGAGTCCTCTCTTGTTTCCCTCCAGGAGTCCCATTCCAGACACAAGGCAGTACTCCAGCAGTAGGTCACCCTGCCTATACTCTTCCATTGTAATATGGTGTTCATCAGCTGACTGCTCACTAGCTTCAATGAACAGGCAGCGGAATACCTGAAGTAGGAGCTTGGGGCAACTGCCCAGTTTACCCCCCCAACGCCCGGCCCTGGGTGGGATTCAGACCCACAACTCCAATGCTGTGCCAACTGCTGAGTTCCCACTCCCGGCTGCAAGATTTTTCCAGAGCTGCACCAGTTCTGTGCAATGTGCTAACCCAGAGAATCAGGTTTATTCCCAGCACCCAGCATACCCTAAAAACACATCTTTTTAGGGAGGCCTTCCGTCTTCCCCAAGTTAACTCTTCTCCATTTACGTTACTTATTCACGCTCCTTTGGAAAGCTGACCCCCTTCTTCCCACTCTATCCCCCACACACCCTATTGCACCTCTCACCTGTATATACAGAGATATGGCTGGTGACTGCTTCATACAGCTTTATGTAGACACTAGCTGATATAGCCGGCTTTGCCCAAGTTAACTTATTACAGGTGTTTACGTCTTGTTCGCCCAGAAAATGTTATGAAGTCGTGATTACTTCAGAGGAACCAAGAATAAAATATGTATACGCACAGTGGAGCTTTAGATTCTCCTCAGGCTGCATGTACCGATGTCCCTCTGCAGAATGTGCCATCCCTCTCACTCTGCTCACTTTTTACCCTTAAATGTTAAGCCGCTTTTTATTCAGATTTAACCCCAGACTGGGGATTGCAGCCCTTTCTTAGCCTAAGAAGCCATGCTCCATCCATGCAGTCCGTGGCTGCTTCCCTAAATACTTTACAGCCTTTTAACATGCACACAGAGGTCAGTTAGATTGTCCTCAGTATATACAAATAGAGGAGAGATAGATTCTCCTCAGCATACAAATCATTTCCATAGGCTTTACGGTTTCTGAGAAAGCAACTATCCCATGTATAGCAGATTTTTGCAGTTTCTCACGCTTTGAATTGAATATTGAAGTTGTGACCCCTTTACTTTTCCTATTTAGGATGTAAAGAATGGTTGTGGCAAATTTCATGTTTGTGCGGTTCAGATGTGTGTTATTAGTTACATAACATAGGGGGTCACTTACTTCTGTACTAAGAATTGAACAAACAATTACAAACCTTTACTTTTCCTATGTGGCAACTAAAGAATGGTCATGCCAAATTTCAAGTTTGTACGACCCCAGGAAGTTAGAGATTTAGATTAGGTACATAAAATAGGGGGTCGCTCACTTTTTCTCTTAGAATCGAATGATCAAGTTGCGACCCCTTTACTTTTCCTAGTCAGTATTTAAAGAAAGGTCGTGCTAACTTTCACGTTTTTATGACACTGGGAAGTTACATAAGACAGGGGGTCACTTAATTTTGCACATAGTATTGAATAGTCAAATTGTGACAGCTTTACTTTTCCTATTTACAACCTAAAGAATGCTCATACCAAATGTCACGTTTGTGCGGTACAGATGTGTGGTATTATTTACATTACACAGGGAGTCACATACGTTTGCAATTACAATTGAATAATCAAGTTGCAACCCTTTTACTTTTGCTCTGTGGGACCTAAAGATTGAGCGTGCCAAATTTCAAGTTTGTACGACACCAGGAAATTAGAGAATTAGATTAGGTACATAACATATGGGTTCTCTTACTTTTGCACTTAGAATTGATAAACCATGTTTGACCCCTTTACTTTTCCTATGTAGGACATAAAGAAAGCTTGTGCCGAATTCCACGTTTGTACGACACCGGTAAGTTAGACAATGAGTGGCAAGTCAGTCAATCAGTCAGTCAGTGAGGGCTTTCACCTTTATATATATAGATGTAGAGCCCCCTATCTTATTTCCAGGGTTGCACAGAACAAGTTCTTACACCATGTGCGTTACCGCTATTTCCTTTTCTTCCGTAAGCTCTTGCCAGCTGGCCCTCATTCCTATTGTTGATACTGTATGTTGTATCTTATTTTGTGTATGTTGTCACTGACTTGTAAAGTGTTGTGGATTACAATGGCGCTATATAAATAAATCATATTACTCTTGGCCACCCGGCCTGCGGGAAAAGGTTGGGGTGGCCTGGCCGTTTCACAGTCCTCAAGCCCGTTTCACCGTCCTCAAGCACCAGGCGAAGCGCTGCTAGTCAGACCTTATGTGCCCACCCAATGATAACATAGATCTCTGCTGTATTCATGCGCCACTAGATGCAGAGACTTTGACCTTAGGGAGACGCATGTTTTATACTTACCAGAGGAGAATGGAAAAATATCTAAAATATCTACACAGAATGACTCACTCGCTGCTGAAGAGCCGAATCCCATAGAAAGGGCGAACTAAAATGAATTGTTAGGCGAATTTGATTGACAAGAAATTGCTGTTGGCACCAGCTCATTTGCATAGATTACTGAGCGAGTGCTGTGATTGGCCGACACTGTAGCTTAACGGTTAGTGCAGCACTTCCCATGAGGAGCCTTGTTATAGACATCTCAACATAGTCATAGAGTCCTTCCCTTCTTCCCCTCTGCTCTCTAGCCAGATTTTACCATTTCAACAAGGGAAGGGACACTACTATCAAAAATTACTTTATAACATCTCAACAAGCCTTGTCTAACAAGTAGTCAAAATAAATATATAATTCCTATGACATTGCCTGTTCTGTACAAGATTATACCCAGACCCAGAACAGACCGACATGACTGCTCATCTTCACCCCTTCGAGAGCTGAGCTCAGGGAGATGAAGCCTGCATTTATCACTAGTTTCCCCCCTGTGGGCTCCAAGTCATATCATGGCCAGATCTACTGTAATTACTCGTGCACACAGGATGGCATAGTGTATGACCGCTTTGGCAACATAATAACTAGTTTCTTCGTATGCCATCAGAAAATCTGCCAGCATGTATTGGAAATATCTATCTCTGTAAATCATCTCATAGACAATCATATGGGCTTTTATTTGGAGGAAGAGAAATAATCATTACACTCCTCAAGCAGTTTGCAGATGTTGCAAAGTTGCGATTCATGGCCGATCTTAGACAGAGTGCGGCGATGGGCAAAATTATAAATGGGGCCCCAAATGCTCAATTATATTATCAACAACACTGTGATATACAGTTAATATAGAAGGTGGTACGATCAGATCTGTAGCACTAATTTCCAGCGCTTCCAGAAGTACTGAGGTTTAGTGGTACTGAATAAAGACCGCTGTGCAATGACAAATATTACCCTCATAAAGTGACCATGTAGCAGTAGATACCAGCTCTGACAGGTGCTCTGTAGCCAGTCTAAGTGATTACAGTACCGCTATGTATTCAGAGATCGCAGGTGACGTCTGCAAACCCCAGATAGAGAACTGTGGATGAGTCGGGCTGCTTGGTTCATTCTAAGTTATCCTCCTATGACGTTGGACGCCTTTGAATTGTACAATCGTCACCACGTTGTGGGCTTTGACAGGGAACTGCGAAAAGCCAACAGATCAGGGTTGCATCTAGAATGGAGTTGCTCTTGCAGCGCCAACATATAAAATACAATCCCATAACGAAAAATACAGTCCCTTGTAAAAACCTCAATTCCCCTCCCTTTAGCTCTTTTATCATATCATCCCATGAAAAACTTTAGAGTCCTCTCTTGTTTCCCTCCAGGAGTCCCATTCCAGACACAAGGCAGTACTCCAGCAGTAGGTCACCCTGCCTATACTCTTCCATTGTAATATGGTGTTCATCAGCTGACTGCTCACTAGCTTCAATGAACAGGCAGCGGAATACCTGAAGTAGGAGCTTGGGGCAACTGCCCAGTTTACCCCCCCAACGCCCGGCCCTGGGTGGGATTCAGACCCACAACTCCAATGCTGTGCCAACTGCTGAGTTCCCACTCCCGGCTGCAAGATTTTTCCAGAGCTGCACCAGTTCTGTGCAATGTGCTAACCCAGAGAATCAGGTTTATTCCCAGCACCCAGCATACCCTAAAAACACATCTTTTTAGGGAGGCCTTCCGTCTTCCCCAATTTAACTCTTCTCCATTTACGTTACTTATTCACGCTCCTTTGGAAAGCTGACCCCCTTCTTCCCACTCTATCCCCCACACACCCTATTGCACCTCTCACCTGTATATACAGAGATATGGCTGGTGACTGCTTCATACAGCTTTATGTAGACACTAGCTGATATAGCCGGCTTTGCCCAAGTTAACTTATTACAGGTGTTTGCGTCTTGTTCGCCCAGAAAATGTTATGAAGTCGTGATTACTTCAGAGGAACCAAGAATAAAATATGTATACGCACAGTGGAGCTTTAGATTCTCCTCAGGCTGCATGTACCGATGTCCCTCTGCAGAATGTGCCATCCCTCTCACTCTGCTCACTTTTTACCCTTAAATGTTAAGCCGCTTTTTATTCAGATTTAACCCCAGACTGGGGATTGCAGCCCTTTCTTAGCCTAAGAAGCCATGCTCCATCCATGCAGTCCGTGGCTGCTTCCCTAAATACTTTACAGCCTTTTAACATGCACACAGAGGTCAGTTAGATTGTCCTCAGTATATACAAATAGAGGAGAGATAGATTCTCCTCAGCATACAAATCATTTCCATAGGCTTTACGGTTTCTGAGAAAGCAACTATCCCATGTATAGCAGATTTTTGCAGTTTCGCACGCTTTGAATTGAATATTGAAGTTGTGACCCCTTTACTTTTCCTATTTAGGATGTAAAGAATGGTTGTGGCAAATTTCATGTTTGTGCGGTTCAGATGTGTGTCATTAGTTACATAACATAGGGGGTCACTTACTTCTGTACTAAGAATTGAACAAACAATTACAAACCTTTACTTTTCCTATGTGGCAACTAAAGAATGGTCATGCCAAATTTCAAGTTTGTACGACCCCAGGAAGTTAGAGATTTAGATTAGGTACATAAAATAGGGGGTCGCTCACTTTTTCTCTTAGAATCGAATGATCAAGTTGCGACCCCTTTACTTTTCCTAGTCAGTATTTAAAGAAAGGTCGTGCTAACTTTCACGTTTTTATGACACTGGGAAGTTACATAAGACAGGGGGTCACTTAATTTTGCACATAGTATTGAATAGTCAAATTGTGACAGCTTTACTTTTCCTATTTACAACCTAAAGAATGCTCATACCAAATGTCACGTTTGTGCGGTACAGATGTGTGGTATTATTTACATTACACAGGGAGTCACATACGTTTGCAATTACAATTGAATAATCAAGTTGCAACCCTTTTACTTTTGCTCTGTGGGACCTAAAGATTGAGCGTGCCAAATTTCAAGTTTGTACGACACCAGGAAATTAGAGAATTAGATTAGGTACATAACATATGGGTTCTCTTACTTTTGCACTTAGAATTGATAAACCATGTTTGACCCCTTTACTTTTCCTATGTAGGACATAAAGAAAGCTTGTGCCGAATTCCACGTTTGTACGACACCGGTAAGTTAGACAATGAGTGGCAAGTCAGTCAATCAGTCAGTCAGTGAGGGCTTTCACCTTTATATATATAGATGTAGAGCCCCCTATCTTATTTCCAGGGTTGCACAGAACAAGCTCTTACACCATGTGCGTTACCGCTATTTCCTTTTATTCCGTAAGCTCTTGCCAGCTGGCCCTCATTCCTATTGTTGATACTGTATGTTGTATCTTATTTTGTGTATGTTGTCTCTGACTTGTAAAGTGTTGTGGATTACAATGGCGCTATATAAATAAATCATATTACTCTTGGCCACCCGGCCTGCGGGAAAAGGTTGGGGTGGCCTGGCCGTTTCACAGTCCTCAAGCCCGTTTCACCGTCCTCAAGCACCAGGCGAAGCGCTGCTAGTCAGACCTTATGTGCCCACCCAATGATAACATAGATCTCTGCTGTACTTATGCGCCACTAGATGCAGAGACTTTGACCTTAGGGAGACGCATGTTTTATACTTACCAGAGGAGAATGGAAAAATATCTAAAATATCTACACAGAATGACTAACTCGCTGCTGAAGAGCCGAATCCCATAGAAAGGGCGAACTAAAATGAATTGTTAGGCGAATTTGATTGACAAGAAATTGCTGTTGGCACCAGCTCATTTGCATAGATTACTGAGCGAGTGCTGTGATTGGCCGACACTGTAGCTTAACGGTTAGTGCAGCACTTCCCATGAGGAGCCTTGTTATAGAAATCTCAACATAGTCATAGAGTCCTTCCCTTCTTCCCCTCTGCTCTCTAGCCAGATTTTACCATTTCAACAAGGGAAGGGAAACTACTATCAAAAATTACTTTATAACATCTCAACAAGCCTTGTCTAACAAGTAGTCAAAATAAATATATAATCCCTATGACATTGCCTGTTCTGTACAAGATTATACCCAGACCCAGAACAGACCGACATGACTGCTCAACTTCACCCCTTCGAGAGCTGAGCTCAGGGAGATGAAGCCTGCATTTATCACTAGTTTCCCCTCTGTGGGCTCCAAGTCATATAATGGCCAGATCTACTGTAATTACTCGTGCACACAGGATGGCATAGTGTATGACCGCTTTGGCAACATAATAACTAGTTTCTTCGTATGCCATCAGAAAATCTGCCAGCATGTATTGGAAATATCTATCTCTGTAAACCATCTCATAGACAATCATATGGGCTTTTATTTGGAGGAAGAGAGAAAATCATTACACTCCTCAAGCAGTTTGCAGATGTTGCAAAGTTGCGATTCATGGCCGATCTTAGACAGAGTGCGGCGATGGGCAAAATTATAAATGGGGCCCCAAATGCTCAATTATATTATCAACAACACTGTGATATTCAGTTAATATAGAAGGTGGTACGATCAGATCTGTAGCACTAATTTCCAGCGCTTCCAGAAGTACTGAGGTTTAGTGGTACTGAATAAAGACCGCTGTGCAATGACAAATATTACCCTCATAAAGTGACCATGTAGCAGTAGATACCAGCTCTGACAGGTGCTCTGTAGACAGTCTAAGTGATTACAGTACCGCTATGTATTCAGAGATCGCAGGTGACGTCTGAAAACCCCAGATAGAGAACTGTGGATGAGTCGGGCTGCTTGGTTCATTCTAAGTTATCCTCCTATGACGTTGGACGCCTTTGAATTGTACAATCGTCACCACGTTGTGGGCTTTGACAGTGAACTGCGAAAAGCCAACAGATCAGGGTTGCATCTAGAATGGAGTTGCTCTTGCAGCGCCAACATATAAAATACAATCCCATAACGAAAAATACAGTCCCTTGTAAAAACCTCAATTCCCCTCCCTTTAGCTCTTTTATCATATCATCCCATGAAAAACTTTAGAGTCCTCTCTTGTTTCCCTCCAGGAGTCCCATTCCAGACACAAGGCAGTACTCCAGCAGTAGGTCACCCTGCCTATACTCTTCCATTGTAATATGGTGTTCATCAGCTGACTGCTCACTAGCTTCAATGAACAGGCAGCGGAATACCTGAAGTAGGAGCTTGGGGCAACTGCCCAGTTTACCGCCCCAACGCCCGGCCCTGGGTGGGATTCAGACCCACAACTCCAATGCTGTGCCAACTGCTGAGTTCCCACTCACGGCTGCAAGATTTTTCCAGAGCTGCACCAGTTCTGTGCAATGTGCTAACCCAGAGAATCAGGTTTATTCCCAGCACCCAGCATACCCTAAAAACACATCTTTTTAGGGAGGCCTTCCGTCTTCCCCAATTTAACTCTTCTCCATTTACGTTACTTATTCACGCTCCTTTGGAAAGCTGACCCCCTTCTTCCCACTCTATCCCCCACACACCCTATTGCACCTCTCACCTGTATATACAGAGATATGGCTGGTGACTGCTTCATACAGCTTTATGTAGACACTAGCTGATATAGCCGGCTTTGCCCAAGTTAACTTATTACAGGTGTTTACGTCTTGTTCGCCCAGAAAATGTTATGAAGTCGTGATTACTTCAGAGGAACCAAGAATAAAATATGTATACGCACAGTGGAGCTTTAGATTCTCCTCAGGCTGCATGTACCGATGTCCCTCTGCAGAATGTGCCATCCCTCTCACTCTGCTCACTTTTTACCCTTAAATGTTAAGCCGCTTTTTATTCAGATTTAACCCCAGACTGGGGATTGCAGCCCTTTCTTAGCCTAAGAAGCCATGCTCCATCCATGCAGTCCGTGGCTGCTTCCCTAAATACTTTACAGCCTTTTAACATGCACACAGAGGTCAGTTAGATTGTCCTCAGTATATACAAATAGAGGAGAGATAGATTCTCCTCAGCATACAAATCATTTCCATAGGCTTTACGGTTTCTGAGAAAGCAACTATCCCATGTATATCAGATTTTTGCAGTTTCTCACGCTTTGAATTGAATATTGAAGTTGTGACCCCTTTACTTTTCCTATTTAGGATGTAAAGAATGGTTGTGGCAAATTTCATGTTTGTGCGGTTCAGATGTGTGTTATTAGTTACATAACATAGGGGGTCACTTACTTCTGTACTAAGAATTGAACAAACAATTACAAACCTTTACTTTTCCTATGTGGCAACTAAAGAATGGTCATGCCAAATTTCAAGTTTGTACGACCCCAGGAAGTTAGAGATTTAGATTAGGTACATAAAATAGGGGGTCGCTCACTTTTGCTCTTAGAATCGAATGATCAAGTTGCGACCCCTTTACTTTTCCTAGTCAGTAGTTAAAGAAAGGTCGTGCTAACTTTCATGTTTTTATGACACTGGGAAGTTACATAACACAGGGGGTCACTTAATTTTGCACATAGTATTGAATAGTCAAATTGTGACTGCTTTACTTTTCCTATTTACAACCTAAAGAATGCTCATACCAAATGTCACGTTTGTGCGGTACAGATGTGTGGTATTATTTACATTACACAGGGAATCACATACGTTTGCAATTACAATTGAATAATCAAGTTGCAACCCTTTTACTTTTGCTCTGTGGGACCTAAAGATTGAGCGTGCCAAATTTCAAGTTTGTACGACACCAGGAAATTAGAGAATTAGATTAGGTACATAACATAGGGGTTCTCTTACTTTTGCACTTAGAATTGATAAATCATGTTGCGGCCCCTTTACTTTTCCTATGTAGGACATAAAGAAAGCTTGTGCCGAATTCCACGTTTGTACGACACCGGGAAATTACATAACATAAGAGGTCACTTTTGCACTTAGAATTGAATATTGAAGTTGCGACCCCTTTACTCTTCCTATATAGGACCTTAAGAATGCTTGTGCCAAATTTCACATTTGCACAACACCGGTAAGTTAGACAATGAGTGGCAAGTCAGTCAATCAGTCAGTCAGTGAGGGCTTTCACCTTTATATATATAGATGTAGAGCCCCCTATCTTATTTCCAGGGTTGCACAGAACAAGCTCTTACACCATGTGCGTTACCGCTATTTCCTTTTATTCCGTAAGCTCTTGCCAGCTGGCCCTCATTCCTATTGTTGATACTGTATGTTGTATCTTATTTTGTGTATGTTGTCTCTGACTTGTAAAGTGTTGTGGATTACAATGGCGCTATATAAATAAATCATATTACTCTTGGCCACCTGGCCTGTGGGAAAAGGTTGGGGTGGCCTGGCCGTTTCACAGTCCTCAAGCCCGTTTCACCGTCCTCAAGCACCAGGCAAAGCGCTGCTAGTCAGACCTTATGTGCCCACCCAATGATAACATAGATCTCTGCTGTATTTATGCACCACTAGATGCAGAGACTTTGACCTTAGGGAGACGCATGTTTTATACTTACCAGAGGAGAATGGAAAAATATCTAAAATATCTACACAGAATGACTCACTCGCTGCTGAAAAGCCGAATCCCATAGAAAGGGCGAACTAAAATGAATTGTTAGGCGAATTTGATTGACAAGAAATTGCTGTTGGCACCAGCTCATTTGCATAGATTACTGAGCGAGTGCTGTGATTGGCCGACACTGTAGCTTAACAGTTAGTGCAGCACTTCCCATGAGGAGCCTTGTTATAGACATCTCAACATAGTCATAGAGTCCTTCCCTTCTTCCCCTCTGCTCTCTAGCCAGATTTTACCATTTCAACAAGGGAAGGGACACTACTATCAAAAATTACTTTATAACATCTCAACAAGCCTTGTCTAACAAGTAGTCAAAATAAATATATAATTCCTATGACATTGCCTGTTCTGTACAAGATTATACCCAGACCCAGAACAGACCGACATGACTGCTCATCTTCACCCCTTCGAGAGCTGAGCTCAGGGAGATGAAGCCTGCATTTATCACTAGTTTCCCCTCTGTGGGCTCCAAGTCATATAATGGCCAGATCTACTGTAATTACTCGTGCACACAGGATGGCATAGTGTATGACCGCTTTGGCAACATAATAACTAGTTTCTTCGTATGCCATCAGAAAATCTGCCAGCATGTATTGGAAACATCTATCTGTGTAAACCATCTCATAGACAATCATATGGGCTTTTATTTGGAGGAAGAGAGAAAATCATTACACTCCTCAAGCAGTTTGCAGATGTTGCAAAGTTGCGATTCATGGCCGATCTTAGACAGAGTGCGGCGATGGGCAAAATTATAAATGGGGCCCCAAATGCTCAATTATATTATCAACAACACAGTGATATTCAGTTAATATAGAAGGTGGTACGATCAGATCTGTAGCACTAATTTCCAGCGCTTCCAGAAGTACTGAGGTTTAGTGGTACTGAATAAAGACCGCTGTGCAATGACAAATATTACCCTCATAAAGTGACCATGTAGCAGTAGATACCAGCTCTGACAGGTGCTCTGTAGACAGTCTAAGTGATTACAGTACCGCTATGTATTCAGAGATCGCAGGTGACGTCTGAAAACCCCAGATAGAGAACTGTGGATGAGTCGGGCTGCTTGGTTCATTCTAAGTTATCCTCCTATGACGTTGGACGCCTTTGAATTGTACAATCGTCACCACGTTGTGGGCTTTGACAGTGAACTGCGAAAAGCCAACAGATCAGGGTTGCATCTAGAATGGAGTTGCTCTTGCAGCGCCAACATATAAAATACAATCCCATAACGAAAAATACAGTCCCTTGTAAAAACCTCAATTCCCCTCCCTTTAGCTCTTTTATCATATCATCCCATGAAAAACTTTAGAGTCCTCTCTTGTTTCCCTCCAGGAGTCCCATTCCAGACACAAGGCAGTACTCCAGCAGTAGGTCACCCTGCCTATACTCTTCCATTGTAATATGGTGTTCATCAGCTGACTGCCCACTAGCTTCAATGAACAGGCAGCGGAATACCTGAAGTAGGAGCTTGGGGCAACTGCCCAGTTTACCCCCCCAACGCCCGGCCCTGGGTGGGATTCAGACCCACAACTCCAATGCTGTGCCAACTGCTGAGTTCCCACTCCCGGCTGCAAGATTTTTCCAGAGCTGCACCAGTTCTGTGCAATGTGCTAACCCAGAGAATCAGGTTTATTCCCAGCACCCAGCATACCCTAAAAACACATCTTTTTAGGGAGGCCTTCCGTCTTCCCCAATTTAACTCTTCTCCATTTACGTTACTTATTCACGCTCCTTTGGAAAGCTGACCCCCTTCTTCCCACTCTATCCCCCACACACCCTATTGCACCTCTCACCTGTATATACAGAGATATGGCTGGTGACTGCTTCATACAGCTTTATGTAGACACTAGCTGATATAGCCGGCTTTGCCCAAGTTAACTTATTACAGGTGTTTACGTCTTGTTCGCCCAGAAAATGTTATGAAGTCGTGATTACTTCAGAGGAACCAAGAATAAAATATGTATACGCACAGTGGAGCTTTAGATTCTCCTCAGGCTGCATGTACCGATGTCCCTCTGCAGAATGTGCCATCCCTCTCACTCTGCTCACTTTTTACCCTTAAATGTTAAGCCGCTTTTTATTCAGATTTAACCCCAGACTGGGGATTGCAGCCCTTTCTTAGCCTAAGAAGCCATGCTCCATCCATGCAGTCCGTGGCTGCTTCCCTAAATACTTTACAGCCTTTTAACATGCACACAGAGGTCAGTTAGATTGTCCTCAGTATATACAAATAGAGGAGAGACAGATTCTCCTCAGCATACAAATCATTTCCATAGGCTTTACGGTTTCTGAGAAAGCAACTATCCCATGTATAGCAGATTTTTGCAGTTTCTCACGCTTTGAATTGAATATTGAAGTTGTGACCCCTTTACTTTTCCTATTTAGGATGTAAAGAATGGTTGTGGCAAATTTCATGTTTGTGCGGTTCAGATGTGTGTTATTAGTTACATAACATAGGGGGTCACTTACTTCTGTACTAAGAATTGAACAAACAATTACAAACCTTTACTTTTCCTATGTGGCAACTAAAGAATGGTCATGCCAAATTTCAAGTTTGTACGACCCCAGGAAGTTAGAGATTTTGATTAGGTACATAAAATAGGGGGTCGCTCACTTTTGCTCTTAGAATCGAATGATCAAGTTGCGACCCCTTTACTTTTCCTAGTCAGTAGTTAAAGAAAGGTCGTGCTAACTTTCACGTTTTTATGACACTGGGAAGTTACATAACACAGGGGGTCACTTAATTTTGCACATAGTATTGAATAGTCAAATTGTGACTGCTTTACTTTTCCTATTTACAACCTAAAGAATGCTCATACCAAATGTCACGTTTGTGCGGTACAGATGTGTGGTATTATTTACATTGCATAGGGAGTCACATACGTTTGCAATTACAATTGAATAATCAAGTTGCAACCCTTTTACTTTTGCTCTGTGGGACCTAAAGATTGAGCGTGCCAAATTTCAAGTTTGTACGACACCAGGAAATTAGAGAATTAGATTAGGTACATAACATAGGGGTTCTCTTACTTTTGCACTTAGAATTGATAAATCATGTTGTGACCCCTTTACTTTTCCTATGTAGGACATAAAGAAAGCTTGTGCCGAATTCCACGTGTGTACGACACCGGGAAATTACATAACATAAGAGGTCACTTTTGCACTTAGAATTGAATATTGAAGTTGCGACCCCTTTACTCTTCCTATATAGGACCTTAAGAATGCTTGTGCCAAATTTCACATTTGCACAACACCGGTAAGTTAGACAATGAGTGGCAAGTCAGTCAATCAGTCAGTCAGTGAGGGCTTTCACCTTTATATATATAGATGTAGAGCCCCCTATCTTATTTCCAGGGTTGCACAGAACAAGCTCTTACACCATGTGCGTTACCGCTATTTCCTTTTATTCCGTAAGCTCTTGCCAGCTGGCCCTCATTCCTATTGTTGATACTGTATGTTGTATCTTATTTTGTGTATGTTGTCTCTGACTTGTAAAGTGTTGTGGATTGCAATGGCGCTATATAAATAAATCATATTACTCTTGGCCACCCGGCCTGTGGGAAAAGGTTGGGGTGGCCTGGCCGTTTCACAGTCCTCAAGCCCGTTTCACCGTCCTCAAGCACCAGGCGAAGCGCTGCTAGTCAGACCTTATGTGCCCACCCAATGATAACATAGATCTCTGCTGTATTTATGCGCCACTAGATGCAGAGACTTTGACCTTAGGGAGACGCATGTTTTATACTTACCAGAGGAGAATGGAAAAATATCTAAAATATCTACACAGAATGACTAACTCGCTGCTGAAGAGCCGAATCCCATAGAAAGGGCGAACTAAAATGAATTGTTAGGCGAATTTGATTGACAAGAAATTGCTGTTGGCACCAGCTCATTTGCATAGATTACTGAGCGAGTGCTGTGATTGGCCGACACTGTAGCTTAACGGTTAGTGCAGCACTTCCCATGAGGAGCCTTGTTATAGACATCTCAACATAGTCATAGAGTCCTTCCCTTCTTCCCCTCTGCTCTCTAGCCAGATTTTACCATTTTAACAAGGGAAGGGAAACTACTATCAAAAATTACTTTATAACATCTCAACAAGCCTTGTCTAACAAGTAGTCAAAATAAATATATAATCCCTATGACATTGCCTGTTCTGTACAAGATTATACCCAGACCCAGAACAGACCGACATGACTGCTCATCTTCACCCCTTCGAGAGCTGAGCTCAGGGAGATGAAGCCTGCATTTATCACTAGTTTCCCCTCTGTGGGCTCCAAGTCATATAATGGCCAGATCTACTGTAATTACTCGTGCACACAGGATGGCATAGTGTATGACCGCTTTGGCAACATAATAACTAGTTTCTTCGTATGCCATCAGAAAATCTGCCAGCATGTATTGGAAATATCTATCTCTGTAAACCATCTCATAGACAATCATATGGGCTTTTATTTGGAGGAAGAGAGAAAATCATTACACTCCTCAAGCAGTTTGCAGATGTTGCAAAGTTGCGATTCATGGCCGATCTTAGACAGAGTGCGGCGATGGGCAAAATTATAAATGGGGCCCCAAATGCTCAATTATATTATCAACAACACTGTGATATTCAGTTAATATAGAAGGTGGTACGATCAGATCTGTAGCACTAATTTCCAGCGCTTCCAGAAGTACTGAGGTTTAGTGGTACTGAATAAAGACCGCTGTGCAATGACAAATATTACCCTCATAAAGTGACCATGTAGCAGTAGATACCAGCTCTGACAGGTGCTCTGTAGACAGTCTAAGTGATTACAGTACCGCTATGTATTCAGAGATCGCAGGTGACGTCTGAAAACCCCAGATAGAGAACTGTGGATGAGTCGGGCTGCTTGGTTCATTCTAAGTTATCCTCCTATGACGTTGGACGCCTTTGAATTGTACAATCGTCACCACGTTGTGGGCTTTCACAGTGAACTGCGAAAAGCCAACAGATCAGGGTTGCATCTAGAATGGAGTTGCTCTTGCAGCGCCAACATATAAAATACAATCCCATAACGAAAAATACAGTCCCTTGTAAAAACCTCAATTCCCCTCCCTTTAGCTCTTTTATCATATCATCCCATGAAAAACTTTAGAGTCCTCTCTTGTTTCCCTCCAGGAGTCCCATTCCAGACACAAGGCGGTACTCCAGCAGTAGGTCACCCTGCCTATACTCTTCCATTGTAATATGGTGTTCATCAGCTGACTGCTCACTAGCTTCAATGAACAGGCAGCGGAATACCTGAAGTAGGAGCTTGGGGCAACTGCCCAGTTTACCGCCCCAACGCCCGGCCCTGGGTGGGATTCAGACCCACAACTCCAATGCTGTGCCAACTGCTGAGTTCCCACTCCCGGCTGCAAGATTTTTCCAGAGCTGCACCAGTTCTGTGCAATGTGCTAACCCAGAGAATCAGGTTTATTCCCAGCACCCAGCATACCCTAAAAACACATCTTTTTAGGGAGGCCTTCCGTCTTCCCCAATTTAACTCTTCTCCATTTACGTTACTTATTCATGCTCCTTTGGAAAGCTGACCCCCTTCTTCCCACTCTATCCCCCACACAGCCTATTGCACCTCTCACCTGTATATACAGAGATATGGCTGGTGACTGCTTCATACAGCTTTATGTAGACACTAGCTGATATAGCCGGCTTTGCCCAAGTTAACTTATTACAGGTGTTTACGTCTTGTTCGCCCAGAAAATGTTATGAAGTCGTGATTACTTCAGAGGAACCAAGAATAAAATATGTATACGCACAGTGGAGCTTTAGATTCTCCTCAGGCTGCATGTACCGATGTCCCTTTGCAGAATGTGCCATCCCTCTCACTCTGCTCACTTTTTACCCTTAAATGTTAAGCCGCTTTTTATTCAGATTTAACCCCAGACTGGGGATTGCAGCCCTTTCTTAGCCTAAGAAGCCATGCTCCATCCATGCAGTCCGTGGCTGCTTCCCTAAATACTTTACAGCCTTTTAACATGCACACAGAGGTCAGTTAGATTGTCCTCAGTATATACAAATAGAGGAGAGATAGATTCTCCTCAGCATACAAATCATTTCCATAGGCTTTACGGTTTCTGAGAAAGCAACTATCCCATGTATAGCAGATTTTTGCAGTTTCTCACGCTTTGAATTGAATATTGAAGTTGTGACCCCTTTACTTTTCCTATTTAGGATGTAAAGAATGGTTGTGGCAAATTTCATGTTTGTGCGGTTCAGATGTGTGTTATTAGTTACATAACATAGGGGGTCACTTACTTCTGTACTAAGAATTGAACAAACAATTACAAACCTTTACTTTTCCTATGTGGCAACTAAAGAATGGTCATGCCAAATTTCAAGTTTGTACGACCCCAGGAAGTTAGAGATTTAGATTAGGTACATAAAATAGGGGGTCACTCACTTTTGCTCTTAGAATCGAATGATCAAGTTGCGACCCCTTTACTTTTCCTAGTCAGTATTTAAAGAAAGGTCGTGCTAACTTTCACGTTTTTATGACACTGGGAAGTTACATAACACAGGGGGTCACTTAATTTTGCACATAGTATTGAATAGTCAAATTGTGACTGCTTTACTTTTCCTATTTACAACCTAAAGAATGCTCATACCAAATGTCACGTTTGTGCGGTACAGATGTGTGGTATTATTTACATTACACAGGGAGTCACATACGTTTGAAATTACAATTGAATAATCAAGTTGCAACCCTTTTACTTTTGCTCTGTGGGACCTAAAGATTGAGCGTGCCAAATTTCAAGTTTGTACGACACCAGGAAATTAGAGAATTAGATTAGGTACATAACATAGGGGTTCTCTTACTTTTGCACTTAGAATTGATAAATCATGTTGCGACCCCTTTACTTTTCCTATGTAGGACAGAAAGAAAGCTTGTGCCGAATTCCACGTTTGTACGACACCGGGAAATTACATAACATAAGAGGTCACTTTTGCACTTAGAATTGAATATTGAAGTTGCGACCCCTTTACTCTTCCTATATAGGACCTTAAGAATGCTTGTGCCAAATTTCACATTTGCACAACACCGGTAAGTTAGACAATGAGTGGCAAGTCAGTCAATCAGTCAGTCAGTGAGGGCTTTCACCTTTATATATATAGATGTAGAGCCCCCTATCTTATTTCCAGGGTTGCACAGAACAAGCTCTTACACCATGTGCGTTACCGCTATTTCCTTTTATTCCGTAAGCTCTTGCCAGCTGGCCCTCATTCCTATTGTTGATACTGTATGTTGTATCTTATTTTGTGTATGTTGTCTCTGACTTGTAAAGTGTTGTGGATTGCAATGGCGCTATATAAATAAATCATATTACTCTTGGCCACCCGGCCTGTGGGAAAAGGTTGGGGTGGCCTGGCCGTTTCACAGTCCTCAAGCCCGTTTCACCGTCCTCAAGCACCAGGCGAAGCGCTGCTAGTCAGACCTTATGTGCCCACCCAATGATAACATAGATCTCTGCTGTATTTATGCGCCACTAGATGCAGAGACTTTGACCTTAGGGAGACGCATGTTTTATACTTACCAGAGGAGAATGGAAAAATATCTAAAATATCTACACAGAATGACTAACTCGCTGCTGAAGAGCCGAATCCCATAGAAAGGGCGAACTAAAATGAATTGTTAGGCGAATTTGATTGACAAGAAATTGCTGTTGGCACCAGCTCATTTGCATAGATTACTGAGCGAGTGCTGTGATTGGCCGACACTGTAGCTTAACGGTTAGTGCAGCACTTCCCATGAGGAGCCTTGTTATAGAAATCTCAACATAGTCATAGAGTCCTTCCCTTCTTCCCCTCTGCTCTCTAGCCAGATTTTACCATTTCAACAAGGGAAGGGAAACTACTATCAAAAATTACTTTATAACATCTCAACAAGCCTTGTCTAACAAGTAGTCAAAATAAATATATAATCCCTATGACATTGCCTGTTCTGTACAAGATTATACCCAGACCCAGAACAGACCGACATGACTGCTCAACTTCACCCCTTCGAGAGCTGAGCTCAGGGAGATGAAGCCTGCATTTATCACTAGTTTCCCCTCTGTGGGCTCCAAGTCATATAATGGCCAGATCTACTGTAATTACTCGTGCACACAGGATGGCATAGTGTATGACCGCTTTGGCAACATAATAACTAGTTTCTTCGTATGCCATCAGAAAATCTGCCAGCATGTATTGGAAATATCTATCTCTGTAAACCATCTCATAGACAATCATATGGGCTTTTATTTGGAGGAAGAGAGAAAATCATTACACTCCTCAAGCAGTTTGCAGATGTTGCAAAGTTGCGATTCATGGCCGATCTTAGACAGAGTGCGGCGATGGGCAAAATTATAAATGGGGCCCCAAATGCTCAATTATATTATCAACAACACTGTGATATTCAGTTAATATAGAAGGTGGTACGATCAGATCTGTAGCACTAATTTCCAGCGCTTCCAGAAGTACTGAGGTTTAGTGGTACTGAATAAAGACCGCTGTGCAATGACAAATATTACCCTCATAAAGTGACCATGTAGCAGTAGATACCAGCTCTGACAGGTGCTCTGTAGACAGTCTAAGTGATTACAGTACCGCTATGTATTCAGAGATCGCAGGTGACGTCTGAAAACCCCAGATAGAGAACTGTGGATGAGTCGGGCTGCTTGGTTCATTCTAAGTTATCCTCCTATGACGTTGGACGCCTTTGAATTGTACAATCGTCACCACGTTGTGGGCTTTGACAGTGAACTGCGAAAAGCCAACAGATCAGGGTTGCATCTAGAATGGAGTTGCTCTTGCAGCGCCAACATATAAAATACAATCCCATAACGAAAAATACAGTCCCTTGTAAAAACCTCAATTCCCCTCCCTTTAGCTCTTTTATCATATCATCCCATGAAAAACTTTAGAGTCCTCTCTTGTTTCCCTCCAGGAGTCCCATTCCAGACACAAGGCAGTACTCCAGCAGTAGGTCACCCTGCCTATACTCTTCCATTGTAATATGGTGTTCATCAGCTGACTGCTCACTAGCTTCAATGAACAGGCAGCGGAATACCTGAAGTAGGAGCTTGGGGCAACTGCCCAGTTTACCGCCCCAACGCCCGGCCCTGGGTGGGATTCAGACCCACAACTCCAATGCTGTGCCAACTGCTGAGTTCCCACTCCCGGCTGCAAGATTTTTCCAGAGCTGCACCAGTTCTGTGCAATGTGCTAACCCAGAGAATCAGGTTTATTCCCAGCACCCAGCATACCCTAAAAACACATCTTTTTAGGGAGGCCTTCCGTCTTCCCCAATTTAACTCTTCTCCATTTACGTTACTTATTCACGCTCCTTTGGAAAGCTGACCCCCTTCTTCCCACTCTATCCCCCACACACCCTATTGCACCTCTCACCTGTATATACAGAGATATGGCTGGTGACTGCTTCATACAGCTTTATGTAGACACTAGCTGATATAGCCGGCTTTGCCCAAGTTAACTTATTACAGGTGTTTACGTCTTGTTCGCCCAGAAAATGTTATGAAGTCGTGATTACTTCAGAGGAACCAAGAATAAAATATGTATACGCACAGTGGAGCTTTAGATTCTCCTCAGGCTGCATGTACCGATGTCCCTCTGCAGAATGTGCCATCCCTCTCACTCTGCTCACTTTTTACCCTTAAATGTTAAGCCGCTTTTTATTCAGATTTAACCCCAGACTGGGGATTGCAGCCCTTTCTTAGCCTAAGAAGCCATGCTCCATCCATGCAGTCCGTGGCTGCTTCCCTAAATACTTTACAGCCTTTTAACATGCACACAGAGGTCAGTTAGATTGTCCTCAGTATATACAAATAGAGGAGAGATAGATTCTCCTCAGCATACAAATCATTTCCATAGGCTTTACGGTTTCTGAGAAAGCAACTATCCCATGTATATCAGATTTTTGCAGTTTCTCACGCTTTGAATTGAATATTGAAGTTGTGACCCCTTTACTTTTCCTATTTAGGATGTAAAGAATGGTTGTGGCAAATTTCATGTTTGTGCGGTTCAGATGTGTGTTATTAGTTACATAACATAGGGGGTCACTTACTTCTGTACTAAGAATTGAACAAACAATTACAAACCTTTACTTTTCCTATGTGGCAACTAAAGAATGGTCATGCCAAATTTCAAGTTTGTACGACCCCAGGAAGTTAGAGATTTAGATTAGGTACATAAAATAGGGGGTCGCTCACTTTTGCTCTTAGAATCGAATGATCCAGTTGCGACCCCTTTACTTTTCCTAGTCAGTAGTTAAAGAAAGGTCGTGCTAACTTTCATGTTTTTATGACACTGGGAAGTTACATAACACAGGGGGTCACTTAATTTTGCACATAGTATTGAATAGTCAAATTGTGACTGCTTTACTTTTCCTATTTACAACCTAAAGAATGCTCATACCAAATGTCACGTTTGTGCGGTACAGATGTGTGGTATTATTTACATTACACAGGGAATCACATACGTTTGCAATTACAATTGAATAATCAAGTTGCAACCCTTTTACTTTTGCTCTGTGGGACCTAAAGATTGAGCGTGCCAAATTTCAAGTTTGTACGACACCAGGAAATTAGAGAATTAGATTAGGTACATAACATAGGGGTTCTCTTACTTTTGCACTTAGAATTGATAAATCATGTTGCGACCCCTTTACTTTTCCTATGTAGGACATAAAGAAAGCTTGTGCCGAATTCCACGTTTGTACGACACCGGGAAATTACATAACATAAGAGGTCACTTTTGCACTTAGAATTGAATATTGAAGTTGCGACCCCTTTACTCTTCCTATATAGGACCTTAAGAATGCTTGTGCCAAATTTCACATTTGCACAACACCGGTAAGTTAGACAATGAGTGGCAAGTCAGTCAATCAGTCAGTCAGTGAGGGCTTTCACCTTTATATATATAGATGTAGAGCCCCCTATCTTATTTCCAGGGTTGCACAGAACAAGCTCTTACACCATGTGCGTTACCGCTATTTCCTTTTATTCCGTAAGCTCTTGCCAGCTGGCCCTCATTCCTATTGTTGATACTGTATGTTGTATCTTATTTTGTGTATGTTGTCTCTGACTTGTAAAGTGTTGTGGATTACAATGGCGCTATATAAATAAATCATATTACTCTTGGCCACCCGGCCTGTGGGAAAAGGTTGGGGTGGCCTGGCCGTTTCACAGTCCTCAAGCCCGTTTCACCGTCCTCAAGCACCAGGCAAAGCGCTGCTAGTCAGACCTTATGTGCCCACCCAATGATAACATAGATCTCTGCTGTATTTATGCACCACTAGATGCAGAGACTTTGACCTTAGGGAGACGCATGTTTTATACTTACCAGAGGAGAATGGAAAAATATCTAAAATATCTACACAGAATGACTCACTCGCTGCTGAAAAGCCGAATCCCATAGAAAGGGCGAACTAAAATGAATTGTTAGGCGAATTTGATTGACAAGAAATTGCTGTTGGCACCAGCTCATTTGCATAGATTACTGAGCGAGTGCTGTGATTGGCCGACACTGTAGCTTAACAGTTAGTGCAGCACTTCCCATGAGGAGCCTTGTTATAGACATCTCAACATAGTCATAGAGTCCTTCCCTTCTTCCCCTCTGCTCTCTAGCCAGATTTTACCATTTCAACAAGGGAAGGGACACTACTATCAAAAATTACTTTATAACATCTCAACAAGCCTTGTCTAACAAGTAGTCAAAATAAATATATAATTCCTATGACATTGCCTGTTCTGTACAAGATTATACCCAGACCCAGAACAGACCGACATGACTGCTCATCTTCACCCCTTCGAGAGCTGAGCTCAGGGAGATGAAGCCTGCATTTATCACTAGTTTCCCCTCTGTGGGCTCCAAGTCATATAATGGCCAGATCTACTGTAATTACTCGTGCACACAGGATGGCATAGTGTATGACCGCTTTGGCAACATAATAACTAGTTTCTTCGTATGCCATCAGAAAATCTGCCAGCATGTATTGGAAACATCTATCTGTGTAAACCATCTCATAGACAATCATATGGGCTTTTATTTGGAGGAAGAGAGAAAATCATTACACTCCTCAAGCAGTTTGCAGATGTTGCAAAGTTGCGATTCATGGCCGATCTTAGACAGAGTGCGGCGATGGGCAAAATTATAAATGGGGCCCCAAATGCTCAATTATATTATCAACAACACAGTGATATTCAGTTAATATAGAAGGTGGTACGATCAGATCTGTAGCACTAATTTCCAGCGCTTCCAGAAGTACTGAGGTTTAGTGGTACTGAATAAAGACCGCTGTGCAATGACAAATATTACCCTCATAAAGTGACCATGTAGCAGTAGATACCAGCTCTGACAGGTGCTCTGTAGACAGTCTAAGTGATTACAGTACCGCTATGTATTCAGAGATCGCAGGTGACGTCTGCAAACCCCAGATAGAGAACTGTGGATGAGTCGGGCTGCTTGGTTCATTCTAAGTTATCCTCCTATGACGTTGGACGCCTTTGAATTGTACAATCGTCACCACGTTGTGGGCTTTGACAGTGAACTGCGAAAAGCCAACAGATCAGGGTTGCATCTAGAATGGAGTTGCTCTTGCAGCGCCAACATATAAAATACAATCCCATAACGAAAAATACAGTCCCTTGTAAAAACCTCAATTCCCCTCCCTTTAGCTCTTTTATCATATCATCCCATGAAAAACTTTAGAGTCCTCTCTTGTTTCCCTCCAGGAGTCCCATTCCAGACACAAGGCAGTACTCCAGCAGTAGGTCACCCTGCCTATACTCTTCCATTGTAATATGGTGTTCATCAGCTGACTGCCCACTAGCTTCAATGAACAGGCAGCGGAATACCTGAAGTAGGAGCTTGGGGCAACTGCCCAGTTTACCCCCCCAACGCCCGGCCCTGGGTGGGATTCAGACCCACAACTCCAATGCTGTGCCAACTGCTGAGTTCCCACTCCCGGCTGCAAGATTTTTCCAGAGCTGCACCAGTTCTGTGCAATGTGCTAACCCAGAGAATCAGGTTTATTCCCAGCACCCAGCATACCCTAAAAACACATCTTTTTAGGGAGGCCTTCCGTCTTCCCCAATTTAACTCTTCTCCATTTACGTTACTTATTCACGCTCCTTTGGAAAGCTGACCCCCTTCTTCCCACTCTATCCCCCACACACCCTATTGCACCTCTCACCTGTATATACAGAGATATGGCTGGTGACTGCTTCATACAGCTTTATGTAGACACTAGCTGATATAGCCGGCTTTGCCCAAGTTAACTTATTACAGGTGTTTACGTCTTGTTCGCCCAGAAAATGTTATGAAGTCGTGATTACTTCAGAGGAACCAAGAATAAAATATGTATACGCACAGTGGAGCTTTAGATTCTCCTCAGGCTGCATGTACCGATGTCCCTCTGCAGAATGTGCCATCCCTCTCACTCTGCTCACTTTTTACCCTTAAATGTTAAGCCGCTTTTTATTCAGATTTAACCCCAGACTGGGGATTGCAGCCCTTTCTTAGCCTAAGAAGCCATGCTCCATCCATGCAGTCTGTGGCTGCTTCCCTAAATACTTTACAGCCTTTTAACATGCACACAGAGGTCAGTTAGATTGTCCTCAGTATATACAAATAGAGGAGAGATAGATTCTCCTCAGCATACAAATCATTTCCATAGGCTTTACGGTTTCTGAGAAAGCAACTATCCCATGTATAGCAGATTTTTGCAGTTTCTCACGCTTTGAATTGAATATTGAAGTTGTGACCCCTTTACTTTTCCTATTTAGGATGTAAAGAATGGTTGTGGCAAATTTCATGTTTGTGCGGTGCAGATGTGTGTTATTAGTTACATAACATAGGGGGTCACTTACTTCTGTACAAAGAATTGAACAAACAATTACAAACCTTTACTTTTCCTATGTGGCAACTAAAGAATGGTCATGCCAAATTTCAAGTTTGTACGACCCCAGGAAGTTAGAGATTTAGATTAGGTACATAAAATAGGGGGTCGCTCACTTTTGCTCTTAGAATCGAATGATCAAGTTGCGACCCCTTTACTTTTCCTAGTCAGTATTTAAAGAAAGGTCGTGCTAACTTTCACGTTTTTATGACACTGGGAAGTTACATAACACAGGGGGTCACTTAATTTTGCACATAGTATTGAATAGTCAAATTGTGACTGCTTTACTTTTCCTATTTACAACCTAAAGAATGCTCATACCAAATGTCACGTTTGTGCGGTACAGATGTGTGGTATTATTTACATTACATAGGGAGTCACATACGTTTGCAATTACAATTGAATAATCAAGTTGCGACCCTTTTACTTTTGCTCTGTGGGACCTAAAGATTGAGCGTGCCAAATTTCAAGTTTGTACGACACCAGGAAATTAGAGAATTAGATTAGGTACATAACATAGGGGTTCTCTTACTTTTGCACTTAGAATTGATAAACCATGTTGTGACCCCTTTACTTTTCCTATGTAGGACATAAAGAAAGCTTGTGCCGAATTCCACGTTTGTACGACACCGGGAAATTACATAACATAAGAGGTCACTTTTGCACTTAGAATTGAATATTGAAGTTGCGACCCCTTTACTCTTCCTATATAGGACCTTAAGAATGCTTGTGCCAAATTTCACATTTGCACAACACCGGTAAGTTAGACAATGAGTGGCAAGTCAGTCAATCAGTCAGTCAGTGAGGGCTTTCACCTTTATATATATAGATGTAGAGCCCCCTATCTTATTTCCAGGGTTGCACAGAACAAGCTCTTACACCATGTGCGTTACCGCTATTTCCTTTTATTCCGTAAGCTCTTGCCAGCTGGCCCTCATTCCTATTGTTGATACTGTATGTTGTATCTTATTTTGTGTATGTTGTCTCTGACTTGTAAAGTGTTGTGGATTACAATGGCGCTATATAAATAAATCATATTACTCTTGGCCACCCGGCCTGTGGGAAAAGGTTGGGGTGGCCTGGCCGTTTCACAGTCCTCAAGCCCGTTTCACCGTCCTCAAGCACCAGGCGAAGCGCTGCTAGTCAGACCTTATGTGCCCACCCAATGATAACATAGATCTCTGCTGTATTTATGCACCACTAGATGCAGAGACTTTGACCTTAGGGAGACGCATGTTTTATACTTACCAGAGGAGAATGGAAAAATATCTAAAATATCTACACAGAATGACTCACTCGCTGCTGAAGAGCCGAATCCCATAGAAAGGGCGAACTAAAATGAATTGTTAGGCGAATTTGATTGACAAGAAATTGCTGTTGGCACCAGCTCATTTGCATAGATTACTGAGCGAGTGCTGTGATTGGCCGACACTGTAGCTTAACGGTTAGTGCAGCACTTCCCATGAGGAGCCTTGTTATAGACATCTCAACATAGTCATAGAGTCCTTCCCTTCTTCCCCTCTGCTCTCTAGCCAGATTTTACCATTTCAACAAGGGAAGGGACACTACTATCAAAAATTACTTTATAACATCTCAACAAGCCTTGTCTAACAAGTAGTCAAAATAAATATATAATTCCTATGACATTGCCTGTTCTGTACAAGATTATACCCAGACCCAGAACAGACCGACATGACTGCTCATCTTCACCCCTTCGAGAGCTGAGCTCAGGGAGATGAAGCCTGCATTTATCACTAGTTTCCCCTCTGTGGGCTCCAAGTCATATAATGGCCAGATCTACTGTAATTACTCGTGCACACAGGATGGCATAAGTGTATGACCGCTTTGGCAACATAATAACTAGTTTCTTCGTATGCCATCAGAAAATCTGCCAGCATGTATTGGAAACATCTATCTCTGTAAACCATCTCATAGACAATCATATGGGCTTTTATTTGGAGGAAGAGAGAAAATCATTACACTCCTCAAGCAGTTTGCAGATGTTGCAAAGTTGCGATTCATGGCCGATCTTAGACAGAGTGCGGCGATGGGCAAAATTATAAATGGGGCCCCAAATGCTCAATTATATTATCAACAACACAGTGATATTCAGTTAATATAGAAGGTGGTACGATCAGATCTGTAGCACTAATTTCCAGCGCTTCCAGAAGTACTGAGGTTTAGTGGTACTGAATAAAGACCGCTGTGCAATGACAAATATTACCCTCATAAAGTGACCATGTAGCAGTAGATACCAGCTCTGACAGGTGCTCTGTAGACAGTCTAAGTGATTACAGTACCGCTATGTATTCAGAGATCGCAGGTGACGTCTGCAAACCCCAGATAGAGAACTGTGGATGAGTCGGGCTGCTTGGTTCATTCTAAGTTATCCTCCTATGACGTTGGACGCCTTTGAATTGTACAATCGTCACCACGTTGTGGGCTTTGACAGTGAACTGCGAAAAGCCAACAGATCAGGGTTGCATCTAGAATGGAGTTGCTCTTGCAGCGCCAACATATAAAATACAATCCCATAACGAAAAATACAGTCCCTTGTAAAAACCTCAATTCCCCTCCCTTTAGCTCTTTTATCATATCATCCCATGAAAAACTTTAGAGTCCTCTCTTGTTTCCCTCCAGGAGTCCCATTCCAGACACAAGGCAGTACTCCAGCAGTAGGTCACCCTGCCTATACTCTTCCATTGTAATATGGTGTTCATCAGCTGACTGCCCACTAGCTTCAATGAACAGGCAGCGGAATACCTGAAGTAGGAGCTTGGGGCAACTGCCCAGTTTACCCCCCCAACGCCCGGCCCTGGGTGGGATTCAGACCCACAACTCCAATGCTGTGCCAACTGCTGAGTTCCCACTCCCGGCTGCAAGATTTTTCCAGAGCTGCACCAGTTCTGTGCAATGTGCTAACCCAGAGAATCAGGTTTATTCCCAGCACCCAGCATACCCTAAAAACACATCTTTTTAGGGAGGCCTTCCGTCTTCCCCAATTTAACTCTTCTCCATTTACGTTACTTATTCACGCTCCTTTGGAAAGCTGACCCCCTTCTTCCCACTCTATCCCCCACACACCCTATTGCACCTCTCACCTGTATATACAGAGATATGGCTGGTGACTGCTTCATACAGCTTTATGTAGACACTAGCTGATATAGCCGGCTTTGCCCAAGTTAACTTATTACAGGTGTTTACGTCTTGTTCGCCCAGAAAATGTTATGAAGTCGTGATTACTTCAGAGGAACCAAGAATAAAATATGTATACGCACAGTGGAGCTTTAGATTCTCCTCAGGCTGCATGTACCGATGTCCCTCTGCAGAATGTGCCATCCCTCTCACTCTGCTCACTTTTTACCCTTAAATGTTAAGCCGCTTTTTATTCAGATTTAACCCCAGACTGGGGATTGCAGCCCTTTCTTAGCCTAAGAAGCCATGCTCCATCCATGCAGTCTGTGGCTGCTTCCCTAAATACTTTACAGCCTTTTAACATGCACACAGAGGTCAGTTAGATTGTCCTCAGTATATACAAATAGAGGAGAGATAGATTCTCCTCAGCATACAAATCATTTCCATAGGCTTTACGGTTTCTGAGAAAGCAACTATCCCATGTATAGCAGATTTTTGCAGTTTCTCACGCTTTGAATTGAATATTGAAGTTGTGACCCCTTTACTTTTCCTATTTAGGATGTAAAGAATGGTTGTGGCAAATTTCATGTTTGTGCGGTGCAGATGTGTGTTATTAGTTACATAACATAGGGGGTCACTTACTTCTGTACAAAGAATTGAACAAACAATTACAAACCTTTACTTTTCCTATGTGGCAACTAAAGAATGGTCATGCCAAATTTCAAGTTTGTACGACCCCAGGAAGTTAGAGATTTAGATTAGGTACATAAAATAGGGGGTCGCTCACTTTTGCTCTTAGAATCGAATGATCAAGTTGCGACCCCTTTACTTTTCCTAGTCAGTATTTAAAGAAAGGTCGTGCTAACTTTCACGTTTTTATGACACTGGGAAGTTACATAACACAGGGGGTCACTTAATTTTGCACATAGTATTGAATAGTCAAATTGTGACTGCTTTACTTTTCCTATTTACAACCTAAAGAATGCTCATACCAAATGTCACGTTTGTGCGGTACAGATGTGTGGTATTATTTACATTACATAGGGAGTCACATACGTTTGCAATTACAATTGAATAATCAAGTTGCGACCCTTTTACTTTTGCTCTGTGGGACCTAAAGATTGAGCGTGCCAAATTTCAAGTTTGTACGACACCAGGAAATTAGAGAATTAGATTAGGTACATAACATAGGGGTTCTCTTACTTTTGCACTTAGAATTGATAAACCATGTTGTGACCCCTTTACTTTTCCTATGTAGGACATAAAGAAAGCTTGTGCCGAATTCCACGTTTGTACGACACCGGGAAATTACATAACATAAGAGGTCACTTTTGCACTTAGAATTGAATATTGAAGTTGCGACCCCTTTACTCTTCCTATATAGGACCTTAAGAATGCTTGTGCCAAATTTCACATTTGCACAACACCGGTAAGTTAGACAATGAGTGGCAAGTCAGTCAATCAGTCAGTCAGTGAGGGCTTTCACCTTTATATATATAGATGTAGAGCCCCTATCTTATTTCTAGGGTTGCACAGAACAAGCTCTTACACCATGTGCGTTACCGCTATTTCCTTTTATTCCGTAAGCTCTTGCCAGCTGGCCCTCATTCCTATTGTTGATACTGTATGTTGTATCTTATTCTGTGTATGTTGTCTCTGACTTGTAAAGTGTTGTGGATTACAATGGCGCTATATAAATAAATCATATTACTCTTGGCCACCCGGCCTGTGGGAAAAGGTTGGGGTGGCCTGGCCGTTTCACAGTCCTCAAGCCCGTTTCACCGTCCTCAAGCACCAGGCGAAGCGCTGCTAGTCAGACCTTATGTGCCCACCCAATTATAACATAGATCTCTGCTGTATTTATGCGCCACTAGATGCAGAGACTTTGACCTTAGGGAGACGCATGTTTTATACTTAGCAGAGGAGAATGGAAAAATATCTAAAATATCTACACAGAATGACTCACTCGCTGCTGAAGAGCCGAATCCCATAGAAAGGGCGAACTAAAATGAATTGTTTGGCGAATTTGATTGACAAGAAATTGCTGTTGGCACCAGCTCATTTGCATAGATTACTGAGCGAGTGCTGTGATTGGCCGACACTGTAGCTTAACGGTTAGTGCAGCACTTCCCATGAGGAGCCTTATTATAGACATCTCAGCATAGTCATAGAGTCCTTCCCTTCTTCCCCTCTGCTCTCTAGCCAGATTTTACCATTTCAACAAGGGAAGGGACACTACTATCAAAAATTACTTTATAACATCTCAACAAGCCTTGTCTAACAAGTAGTCAAAATAAATATATAATTCCTATGACATTGCCTGTTCTGTACAAGATTATACCCAGACCCAGAACAGACCGACATGACTGCTCATCTTCACCCCTTCGAGAGCTGAGCTCAGGGAGATGAAGCCTGCATTTATCACTAGTTTCCCCTCTGTGGGCTCCAAGTCATATAATGGCCAGATCTACTGTTATTACTCGTGCACACAGGATGGCATAGTGTATGACCGCTTTGGCAACATAATAACTAGTTTCTTCGTATGCCATCAGAAAATCTGCCAGCATGTATTGGAAATATCTATCTCTGTAAACCATCTCATAGACAATCATATGGGCTTTTATTTGGAGGAAGAGAGAAAATCATTACACTCCTCAAGCAGTTTGCAGATGTTGCAAAGTTGCGATTCATGGCCGATCTTAGACAGAGTGCGGCAATGGGCAAAATTATAAATGGGGCCCCAAATGCTCAATTATATTATCAACAACACTGTGATATACAGTTAATATAGAAGGTGGTACGATCAGATCTGTAGCACTAATTTCCAGAGCTTCCAGAAGTACTGAGGTTTAGTGGTACTGAATAAAGACCGCTGTGCAATGACAAATATTACCCTCATAAAGTGACCATGTAGCAGTAGATACCAGCTCTGACAGGTGCTCTGTAGACAGTCTAAGTGATTACAGTACCGCTATGTATTCAGAGATCGCAGGTGACGTCTGCAAACCCCAGATAGAGAACTGTGGATGAGTCGGGCTGCTTGGTTCATTCTAAGTTATCCTCCTATGACGTTGGACGCCTTTGAATTGTACAATCGTCACCACGTTGTGGGCTTTGACAGTGAACTGCGAAAAGCCAACAGATCAGGGTTGCATCTAGAATGGAGTTGCTCTTGCAGCGCCAACATATAAAATACAATCCCATAACGAAAAATACAGTCCCTTGTAAAAACCTCAATTCCCCTCCCTTTAGCTCTTTTATCATATCATCCCATGAAAAACTTTAGAGTCCTCTCTTGTTTCCCTCCAGGAGTCCCATTGCAGACACAAGGCAGTACTCCAGCAGTAGGTCACCCTGCCTATACTCTTCCATTGTAATATGGTGTTCATCAGCTGACTGCTCACTAGCTTCAATGAACAGGCAGCGGAATACCTGAAGTAGGAGCTTGGGGCAACTGCCCAGTTTACCCCCCCAACGCCCGGCCCTGGGTGGGATTCAGACCCACAACTCCAATGCTGTGCCAACTGCTGAGTTCCCACTCCCGGCTGCAAGATTTTTCCAGAGCTGCACCAGTTCTGTGCAATGTGCTAACCCAGAGAATCAGGTTTATTCCCAGCACCCAGCATACCCTAAAAACACATCTTTTTAGGGAGGCCTTCCGTCTTCCCCAATTTAACTCTTCTCCATTTACGTTACTTATTTACGCTCCTTTGGAAAGCTGACCCCCTTCTTCCCACTCTATCCCCCACACACCCTATTGCACCTCTCACCTGTATATACAGAGATATGGCTGGTGACTGCTTCATACAGCTTTATGTAGACACTAGCTGATATAGCCGGCTTTGCCCAAGTTAACTTATTACAGGTGTTTACGTCTTGTTCGCCCAGAAAATGTTATGAAGTCGTGATTACTTCAGAGGAACCAAGAATAAAATATGTATACGCACAGTGGAGCTTTAGATTCTCCTCAGGCTGCATGTACCGATGTCCCTCTGCAGAATGTGCCATCCCTCTCACTCTGCTCACTTTTTACCCTTAAATGTTAAGCCGCTTTTTATTCAGATTTAACCCCAGACTGGGGATTGCAGCCCTTTCTTAGCCTAAGAAGCCATGCTCCATCCATGCAGTCCGTGGCTGCTTCCCTAAATACTTTACAGCCTTTTAACATGCACACAGAGGTCAGTTAGATTGTCCTCAGTATATACAAATAGAGGAGAGATAGATTCTCCTCAGCATACAAATCATTTCCATAGGCTTTACGGTTTCTGAGAAAGCAACTATCCCATGTATAGCAGATTTTTGCAGTTTCTCACGCTTTGAATTGAATATTGAAGTTGTGACCCCTTTACTTTTCCTATTTACGATGTAAAGAATGGTTGTGGCAAATTTCATGTTTGTGCGGTTCAGATGTGTGTTATTAGTTACATAACATAGGGGGTCACTTACTTCTGTACTAAGAATTGAACAAACAATTACAAACCTTTACTTTTCCTATGTGGCAACTAAAGAATGGTCATGCCAAATTTCAAGTTTGTACGACCCCAGGAAGTTAGAGATTTAGATTAGGTACATAAAATAGGGGGTCGCTCACTTTTGCTCTTAGAATCGAATGATCAAGTTGCGACCCCTTTACTTTTCCTAGTCAGTATTTAAAGAAAGGTCGTGCTAACGTTCACGTTTTTATGACACTGGGAAGTTACATAACACAGGGGGTCACTTAATTTTGCACATAGTATTGAATAGTCAAATTGTGACTGCTTTACTTTTCCTATTTACAACCTAAAGAATGCTCATACCAAATGTCACGTTTGTGCGGTACAGATGTGTGGTATTATTTACATTACATAGGGAGTCACATACGTTTGCAATTACAATTGAATAATCAAGTTGCAACCCTTTTACTTTTGCTCTGTGGGACCTTAAGATTGAGCGTGCCAAATTTCAAGTTTGTACGACACCAGGAAATTAGAGAATTAGATTAGGTACATAACATAGGGGTTCTCTTACTTTTGCACTTAGAATTGATAAATCATGTTGTGACCCCTTTACTTTTCCTATGTAGGACATAAAGAAAGCTTGTGCCGAATTCCACGTTTGTACGACACCGGGAAATTACATAACATAAGAGGTCACTTTTGCACTTAGAATTGAATATTGAAGTTGCGACCCCTTTACTCTTCCTATATAGGACCTTAAGAATGCTTGTGCCAAATTTCACATTTGCACAACACCGGTAAGTTAGACAATGAGTGGCAAGTCAGTCAATCAGTCAGTCAGTGAGGGCTTTCACCTTTATATATATAGATGTAGAGCCCCCTATCTTATTTCCAGGGTTGCACAGAACAAGCTCTTACACCATGTGCGTTACCGCTATTTCCTTTTATTCCGTAAGCTCTTGCCAGCTGGCCCTCATTCCTATTGTTGATACTGTATGTTGTATCTTATTTTGTGTATGTTGTCTCTGACTTGTAAAGTGTTGTGGATTACAATGGCGCTATATAAATAAATCATATTACTCTTGGCCACCCGGCCTGTGGGAAAAGGTTGGGGTGGCCTGGCCGTTTCACAGTCCTCAAGCCCGTTTCACCGTCCTCAAGCACCAGGCGAAGCGCTGCTAGTCAGACCTTATGTGCCCACCCAATGATAACATAGATCTCTGCTGTATTTATGCGCCACTAGATGCAGAGACTTTGACCTTAGGGAGACGCATGTTTTATACTTACCAGAGGAGAATGGAAAAATATCTAAAATATCTACACAGAATGACTCACTCGCTGCTGAAGAGCCGAATCCCATAGAAAGGGCGAACTAAAATGAATTGTTAGGCGAATTTGATTGACAAGAAATTGCTGTTGGCACCAGCTCATTTGCATAGATTACTGAGCGAGTGCTGTGATTGGCCGACACTGTAGCTTAACGGTTAGTGCAGCACTTCCCATGAGGAGCCTTGTTATAGACATCTCAACATAGTCATAGAGTCCTTCCCTTCTTCCCCTCTGCTCTCTAGCCAGATTTTACCATTTCAACAAGGGAAGGGACACTACTATCAAAAATTACTTTATAACATCTCAACAAGCCTTGTCTAACAAGTAGTCAAAATAAATATATAATTCCTATGACATTGCCTGTTCTGTACAAGATTATACCCAGACCCAGAACAGACCGACATGACTGCTCATCTTCACCCCTTCGAGAGCTGAGCTCAGGGAGATGAAGCCTGCATTTATTACTAGTTTCCCCTCTGTGGGCTCCAAGTCATATAATGGCCAGATCTACTGTAATTACTCGTGCACACAGGATGGCATAGTGTATGACCGCTTTGGCAACATAATAACTAGTTTCTTCGTATGCCATCAGAAAATCTGCCAGCATGTATTGGAAATATCTATCTCTGTAAACCATCTCATAGACAATCATATGGGCTTTTATTTGGAGGAAGAGAGAAAATCATTACACTCCTCAAGCAGTTTGCAGATGTTGCAAAGTTGCGATTCATGGCCGATCTTAGACAGAGTGCGGTGATGGGCAAAATTATAAATGGGGCCCCAAATGCTCAATTATAGTACCAACAACACTGTGATATTCAGTTAATATAGAAGTTGGTACGATCAGATCTGTAGCACTAATTTCCAGCGCTTCCAGAAGTACTGAGGTTTAGTGGTACTGAATAAAGACCGCTGTGCAATGACAAATATTACCCTCATAAAGTGACCATGTAGCAGTAGATACCAGCTCTGACAGGTGCTCTGTAGACAGTCTAAATGATTACAGTACCGCTATGTATTCAGAGATCGCAGGTGACGTCTGCAAATCCCAGATAGAGAACTGTGGATGAGTCAGACTGCTTGGTTCATTCTAAGTTATCCTCCTATGACGTTGGACGCCTTTGAATTGTACAATCGTCACCACGTTGTGGGCTTTGACAGTGAACTGCGAAAAGCCAACAGATCAGGGTTGCATCTAGAATGGAGTTGCTCTTGCAGCGCCAACATATAAAATACAATCCCATAACGAAAAATACAGTCCCTTGTAAAAACCTCAATTCCCCTCCCTTTAGCTCTTTTATCATATCATCCCATGAAAAACTTTAGAGTCCTCTCTTGTTTCCCTCCAGGAGTCCCATTCCAGACACAAGGCAGTACTCCAGCAGTAGGTCACCCTGCCTATACTCTTCCATTGTAATATGGTGTTCATCAGCTGACTGCTCACTAGCTTCAATGAACAGGCAGCGGAATACCTGAAGTAGGAGCTTGGGGCAACTGCCCAGTTTACCCCCCCAACGCCCGGCCCTGGGTGGGATTCAGACCCACAACTCCAATGCTGTGCCAACTGCTGAGTTCCCACTCCCGGCTGCAAGATTTTTCCAGAGCTGCACCAGTTCTGTGCAATGTGCTAACCCAGAGAATCAGGTTTATTCCCAGCACCCAGCATACCCTAAAAACACATCTTTTTAGGGAGGCCTTCCGTCTTCCCCAATTTAACTCTTCTCCATTTACGTTACTTATTCACGCTCCTTTGGAAAGCTGACCCCCTTCTTCCCACTCTATCCCCCACACACCCTATTGCACCTCTCACCTGTATATACAGAGATATGGCTGGTGACTGCTTCATACAGCTTTATGTAGACACTAGCTGATATAGCCGGCTTTGCCCAAGTTAACTTATTACAGGTGTTTACGTCTTATTCGCCCAGAAAATGTTATGAAGTCGTGATTACTTCAGAGGAACCAAGAATAAAATATGTATACGCACAGTGGAGCTTTAGATTCTCCTCAGGCTGCATGTACCGATGTCCCTCTGCAGAATGTGCCATCCCTCTCACTCTGCTCACTTTTTACCCTTAAATGTTAAGCCGCTTTTTATTCAGATTTAACCCCAGACTGGGGATTGCAGCCCTTTCTTAGCCTAAGAAGCCATGCTCCATCCATGCAGTCCGTGGCTGCTTCCCTAAATACTTTACAGCCTTTTAACATGCACACAGAGGTCAGTTAGATTGTCCTCAGTATATACAAATAGAGGAGAGATAGCTTCTCCTCAGCATACAAATCATTTCCATAGGCTTTACGGTTTCTGAGAAAGCAACTATCCCATGTATATCAGATTTTTGCAGTTTCTCACGCTTTGAATTGAATATTGAAGTTGTGACCCCTTTACTTTTCCTATTTACGATGTAAAGAATGGTTGTGGCAAATTTCATGTTTGTGCGGTTCAGATGTGTGTTATTAGTTACATAACATAGGGGGTCACTTACTTCTGTACTAAGAATTGAACAAACAATTACAAACCTTTACTTTTCCTATGTGGCAACTAAAGAATGGTCATGCCAAATTTCAAGTTTGTACGACCCCAGGAAGTTAGAGATTTAGATTAGGTACATAAAATAGGGGGTCGCTCACTTTTGCTCTTAGAATCGAATGATCAAGTTGCGACCCCTTTACTTTTCCTAGTCAGTATTTAAAGAAAGGTCGTGCTAACTTTCACGTTTTTATGACACTGGGAAGTTACATAACACAGGGGGTCACTTAATTTTGCACATAGTATTGAATAGTCAAATTGTGACTGCTTTACTTTTCCTATTTACAACCTAAAGAATGCTTATACCAAATGTCACGTTTGTGCGGTACAGATGTGTGGTATTATTTACATTACATAGGGAGTCACATACGTTTGCAATTACAATTGAATAATCAAGTTGCAACCCTTTTACTTTTGCTCTGTGGGACCTAAAGATTGAGCGTGCCAAATTTCAAGTTTGTACGACACCAGGAAATTAGAGAATTAGATTAGGTACATAACATAGGGGTTCTCTTACTTTTGCACTTAGAATTGATAAATCATGTTGCGACCCCTTTACTTTTCCTATGTAGGACATAAAGAAAGCTTGTGCCGAATTCCACGTTTGTACGACACCGGGAAATTACATAACATAAGAGGTCACTTTTGCACTTAGAATTGAATATTGAAGTTGCGACCCCTTTACTCTTCCTATATAGGACCTTAAGAATGCTTGTGCCAAATTTCACATTTGCACAACACCGGTAAGTTAGACAATGAGTGGCAAGTCAGTCAATCAGTCAGTCAGTGAGGGCTTTCACCTTTATATATATAGATGTAGAGCCCCCTATCTTATTTCCAGGGTTGCACAGAACAAGCTCTTACACCATGTGCGTTACCGCTATTTCCTTTTATTCCGTAAGCTCTTGCCAGCTGGCCCTCATTCCTATTGTTGATACTGTATGTTGTATCTTATTTTGTGTATGTTGTCTCTGACTTGTAAAGTGTTGTGGATTACAATGGCGCTATATAAATAAATCATATTACTCTTGGCCACCCGGCCTGTGGGAAAAGGTTGGGGTGGCCTGGCCGTTTCACAGTCCTCAAGCCCGTTTCACCGTCCTCAAGCACCAGGCGAAGCGCTGCTAGTCAGACCTTATGTGCCCACCCAATGATAACATAGATCTCTGCTGTATTTATGCGCCACTAGATGCAGAGACTTTGACCTTAGGGAGACGCATGTTTTATACTTACCAGAGGAGAATGGAAAAATATCTAAAATATCTACACAGAATGACTCACTCGCTGCTGAAGAGCCGAATCCCATAGAAAGGGCGAACTAAAATGAATTGTTAGGCGAATTTGATTGACAAGAAATTGCTGTTGGCACCAGCTCATTTGCATAGATTACTGAGCGAGTGCTGTGATTGGCCGACACTGTAGCTTAACGGTTAGTGCAGCACTTCCCATGAAGAGCCTTGTTATAGATATCTCAACATAGTCATAGAGTCCTTCCCTTCTTCCCCTCTGCTCTCTAGCCAGATTTTACCATTTCACAAAGGGAAGGGACACTACTATCAAAAATTACTTTATAACATCTCAACAAGCCTTGTCTAACAAGTAGTCAAAATAATATATAATTCCTATGACATTGCCTGTTCTGTACAAGATTATACCCAGACCCAGAACAGACCGACATGACTGCTCATCTTCACCCCTTCGAGAGCTGAGCTCAGGGAGATGAAGCCTGCATTTATCACTAGTTTCCCCTCTGTGGGCTCCAAGTCATATAATGGCCAGATCTACTGTAATTACTCGTGCACACAGGATGGCATAGTGTATGACCGTTTTGGCAACATAATAACTAGTTTCTTCGTATGCCATCAGAAAGTCTGCCAGCATGTATTGGAAATATCTATCTCTGTAAACCATCTCATAGACAATCATATGGGCTTTTATTTGGAGGAAGAGAGAAAATCATTACACTCCTCAAGCAGTTTGCAGATGTTGCAAAGTTGCGATTCATGGCCGATCTTAGACAGAGTGCGGCGATGGGCAAAATTATAAATGGGGCCCCAAATGCTCAATTATATTATCAACAACACTGTGATATACAGTTAATATAGAAGGTGGTACGATCAGATCTGTAGCACTAATTTCCAGCTCTTCCAGAAGTACTGAGGTTTAGTGGTACTGAATAAAGACCGCTGTGCAATGACAAATATTACCCTCATAAAGTGACCATGTAGCAGTAGATACCAGCTCTGACAGGTGCTCTGTAGACAGTCTAAGTGATTACAGTACCGCTATGTATTCAGAGATCGCAGGTGACGTCTGCAAACCCCAGATAGAGAACTGTGGATGAGTCGGGCTGCTTGGTTCATTCTAAGTTATCCTCCTATGACGTTGGACGCCTTTGAATTGTACAATCGTCACCACGTTGTGGGCTTTGACAGTGAACTGCGAAAAGCCAACAGATCAGGGTTGCATCTAGATTGGAGTTGCTCTTGCAGCGCCAACATATAAAATACAATCCCATAACGAAAAATACAGTCCCTTGTAAAAACCTCAATTCCCCTCCCTTTAGCTCTTTTATCATATCATCCCATGAAAAACTTTAGAGTCCTCTCTTGTTTCCCTCCAGGAGTCCCATTCCAGACACAAGGCAGTACTCCAGCAGTAGGTCACCCTGCCTATACTCTTCCATTGTAATATTGTGTTCATCAGCTGACTGCTCACTAGCTTCAATGAACAGGCAGCGGAATACCTGAAGTAGGAGCTTGGGGCAACTGCCCAGTTTACCCCCCCAACGCCCGGCCCTGGGTGGGATTCAGACCCACAACTCCAATGCTGTGCCAACTGCTGAGTTCCCACTCCCGGCTGCAAGATTTTTCCAGAGCTGCACCAGTTCTGTGCAATGTGCTAACCCAGAGAATCAGGTTTATTCCCAGCACCCAGCATACCCTAAAAACACATCTTTTTAGGGAGGCCTTCCGTCTTCCCCAATTTAACTCTTCTCCATTTACGTTACTTATTCACGCTCCTTTGGAAAGCTGACCCCCTTCTTCCCACTCTATCCCCCACACACCCTATTGCACCTCTCACCTGTATATACAGAGATATGGCTGGTGACTGCTTCATACAGCTTTATGTAGACACTAGCTGATATAGCCGGCTTTGCCCAAGTTAACTTATTACAGGTGTTTACGTCTTGTTCGCCCAGAAAATGTTATGAAGTCGTGATTACTTCAGAGGAACCAAGAATAAAATATGTATACGCACAGTGGAGCTTTAGATTCTCCTCAGGCTGCATGTACCGATGTCCCTCTGCAGAATGTGCCATCCCTCTCACTCTGCTCACTTTTTACCCTTAAATGTTAAGCCGCTTTTTATTCAGATTTAACCCCAGACTGGGGATTGCAGCCCTTTCTTAGCCTAAGAAGCCATGCTCCATCCATGCAGTCCGTGGCTGCTTCCCTAAATACTTTACAGCCTTTTAACATGCACACAGAGGTCAGTTAGATTGTCCTCAGTATATACAAATAGAGGAGAGACAGATTCTCCTCAGCATACAAATCATTTCCATAGGCTTTACGGTTTCTGAGAAAGCAACTATCCCATGTATAGCAGATTTTTGCAGTTTCTCACGCTTTGAATTGAATATTGAAGTTGTGACCCCTTTACTTTTCCTATTTAGGATGTAAAGAATGGTTGTGGCAAATTTCATGTTTGTGCGGTTCAGATGTGTGTTATTAGTTACATAACATAGGGGGTCACTTACTTCTGTACTAAGAATTGAACAAACAATTACAAACCTTTACTTTTCCTATGTGGCAACTAAAGAATGGTCATGCCAAATTTCAAGTTTGTACGACACCAGGAAGTTAGAGATTTAGATTAGGTACATAAAATAGGGGGTCGCTCACTTTTGCTCTTAGAATCGAATGATCAAGTTGCGACCCCTTTACTTTTCCTAGTCAGTATTTAAAGAAAGGTCGTGCTAACTTTCACGTTTTTATGACACTGGGAAGTTACATAACACAGGGGGTCACTTAACTTTGCACATAGTATTGAATAGTCAAATTGTGACTGCTTTACTTTTCCTATTTACAACCTAAAGAATGCTCATACCAAATGTCACGTTTGTGCGGTACAGATGTGTGGTATTATTTACATTACATAGGGAGTCACATACGTTTGCAATTACAATTGAATAATCAAGTTGCAACCCTTTTACTTTTGCTCTGTGGGACCTTAAGATTGAGCGTGCCAAATTTCAAGTTTGTACGACACCAGGAAATTAGAGAATTAGATTAGGTACATAACATAGGGGTTCTCTTACTTTTGCACTTAGAATTGATAAATCATGTTGTGACCCCTTTACTTTTCCTATGTAGGACATAAAGAAAGCTTGTGCCGAATTCCACGTTTGTACGACACCGGGAAATTACATAACATAAGAGGTCACTTTTGCACTTAGAATTGAATATTGAAGTTGCGACCCCTTTACTCTTCCTATATAGGACCTTAAGTATGCTTGTGCCAAATTTCACATTTGCACAACACCGGTAAGTTAGACAATGAGTGGCAAGTCAGTCAATCAGTCAGTCAGTGAGGGCTTTCACCTTTATATATATAGATGTAGAGCCCCCTATCTTATTTCCAGGGTTGCACAGAACAAGCTCTTACACCATGTGCGTTACCGCTATTTCCTTTTATTCCGTAAGCTCTTGCCAGCTGGCCCTCATTCCTATTGTTGATACTGTATGTTGTATCTTATTTTGTGTATGTTGTCTCTGACTTGTAAAGTGTTGTGGATTACAATGGCGCTATATAAATAAATCATATTACTCTTGGCCACCTGGCCTGTGGGAAAAGGTTGGGGTGGCCTGGCCGTTTCACAGTCCTCAAGCCCGTTTCACCGTCCTCAAGCACCAGGCGAAGCGCTGCTAGTCAGACCTTATGTGCCCACCCAATGATAACATAGATCTCTGCTGTATTTATGCACCACTAGATGCAGAGACTTTGACCTTAGGGAGACGCATGTTTTATATTTACCAGAGGAGAATGGAAAAATATCTAAAATATCTACACAGAATGACTCACTCGCTGCTGAAGAGCCGAATCCCATAGAAAGGGCGAACTAAAATGAATTGTTAGGCGAATTTTATTATTTTTTTTTTAAACACATTTTTATTAGAGTTTTACATTAGATATCACATTCCTTTTGCCCTAAGACCAAACGCATAGTAAGTTAATAACAAACGGTGGCCGCTGAGGAATCAAATTACAGAAGAAGAGGATTGATACTACCACTCAACGGTCTATGGCATATAAATGTAACCTAACAGTAGCATTAAGACTACTTATAATAACAATATTGTAAGGCATAGAAAAAACAGGAAACTTCTTTCTCTCACCGCTACGGGCGGCGCGCCCCTTGCCGAGGCGGCTTGGCGTCTTTTTGGCGGGGGTGTAGGCACCCCCTCCAGTGCACCTAGCCCGTGGGAGAAAGGTAAAACATATTAAGACTCTGCACAGTTCTTGTAGTAAGGAGGGGGGGGTTGTGGGGGGGGGGGGGGATGGGGAAGAATTAGGTAAGTGGGGAGGGGAGGGGGATGTTGATGGTTCGGTCCGTCTGTGTCTTAGTTTGGTCCAGGGGGGATTACCTCCTGTCAAGAGACGTGTGGTTTATTGCCTCCTCATCCAGGTACTCACTCTCCGAGCTCAGCCCGTCTCTCCAGTGGGTGTAAGACGCCGCGAAGCCACTCGCCACTCTCTCCTGACCACTTCCATACCTAGTCCTGGACTCCAGAAGGGTCACACTCCAGACCTGAGCCGATATGTGTGGGGAGTCGGTCCCTATGAGAACTCAGGGGGATTTCGCTCCTGTATCGCTTGGCTCCATAGTCCTTCCTCCCGGAACTCCTTCCAATGTATGTTAGTGTGTGTTTAATTGCCTCCAGGGGTGCCAAGTTTTTATGAATCCCTCGTGTGAGTCCGTGTTCCAGCTATGTAGCTCCTCCATATTATAGATTGCCTCCACTTTGGTTTTCCAGAGCGCCAGGTTGGGTGGTGCTCTCTGCATCCAAAGGGAGGGAATCAGTGCTTTGGCTGCGTCTAACAGGAATGCCAACAACTTGTCTCTAAGGGGGTGGAAGTTGGCTGAGGGCTTCCAAAGAAAGAGGATTTCTGGTGTGATTCGGAAGTTAGGTTTAAGTAGACATAATACCTCCTCCACATCCTTCCAGAACGTGGTGAGTGCATCGCACTCCCACCAAATGTGGTTATAAGAGCCTGTTGCTACCTCGCATCTCCAGCATTTGTCCTGTTTAGCTAACTTATGTGAATAAAGCCACTGCGGAGTCCTATACCATCTGGCTAAGACTTTGTAATGACTTTCTTGAAGTAAGATGCAAGGGGATAAGCCAAATGAAGTCTGTAGGATTAGTTTTATATCAGATGTGGAGAGGGTTATTTTAAGTTCCTTTTCCCACGATGATAAGAACGCCGGTTTATAAGGGGCTGTGGGTGCCATAAACCTGTTACGAATACTGGAAATGGAACTATAATTAGGGTGAGTTTTGATCGTTTTTTCAAACGGGGTCTCTGGTCTCGTTGACCTGGAGAGTCTCTGAAATTCGCCGAATGTTTGCGTTATTTGGGCCTTATGCAGGAACGATATCGAGAGCTGCGGCGCCAACGCTTCTAGGATGTCTGCTGGTTTGTTATGAGTTTGTGTTTGTAGGTCGCCGAAATTAAGAGGCGCGAATCTCTTCCAGAGGTTTCTAGAGACGCTATCGGCTGGCCGATTAAGGAACCTATTAATGGTGCTCAGTGAGGCCAGGGGGGAAGGATCTGGCGCCAGGGAGTGTTTGTATCTGTCCCAGGCCTCGCATGGACCCCTTAGGAGCGGATTGAACTTTTTAGATCTATAGTTAATTTTGGAAGGAAACCCGAGCTCCTCCAGAAAAAGGTCTCCCTCACATCCCCTGGCCAGGGCGCGCAAAATGTCATCCCCCCTGGGGGATGCTAGGTCAAGCCAGTACCTCAATTGGACCGCCTGGAAAAAGTCGTGGACGCACGGCAGCCCAATCCCCCCCTCGTTCCTCCTTTTAATCATGAGGCTAAAGGCCATACGAGGCCTCTTTTGTCTCCAAGTGTATCCCGAAAAGGCGGAGCGTAAAGCTTTGAAAAACGTCTGAGGTAGGTGTATGGGCACCATCCTAAGTTTGTACAAAATTTGGGGGAGGACGTAGGCCTTTAGTATATTTTTCCTGCCTAGCCAAGAGGCGCACGGGATGTCGTACTTCTGAAGTAAGAGTTTAATCTGCGTCAGTAGGGGTGCAAAGTTAGCTTTGTACAGATCGTCAATGTTTTTGGTGATCTTCACTCCCAAATAGTCTATGGAGGTGTCCGACCATTCGAAGGGTGAGCTGGACCTAAGCTGGATCCACCGAGCTGGGGGAATCGATACGTTGAAGATGGTAGATTTGGTGAAGTTTATCTTAAAATTAGAGATGGAGCCAAAGTTATCCAGTAGGGTAACCAGGTTGGGGATTCCTGAGTCTGGTTCGGTGATTATGAACATAATATCGTCCGCAAAAGCTGCCGCGCTCAAACCAACCGAATCCACCTCCAGACCCTTAATGTCCGGGGCTAGTCTAACCGTCCTCAGCAAAGGTTCTAGTGTGAGGATGAAAAGAGACGGCGAGAGCGGGGAGCCCTGGCGGGTGCCGTTCCTGATATCAAATGGCGGAGAAAGTGAGTTGTTTATTTTAAGTCTTGCGTAGGGTTCCTTATATAGGGAAAAGATGGCTGCGATAAAGGTGGGCGGGAAGTTAAAATGGTTCAGGACTCTTTCCATATAGGTCCAGCTCACCCTATCGAACGCCTTCTCGGCGTCGGTACCAACTAACGGCAACTCTATGTTGTGGGACTGCGCATATCTAATAGCATGGAGCAATCTGTAACAGTTGTCCCTGCCCTCCCTATTTTTGACAAATCCCGACTGTTCTTTGTCTATCAGGCGTGGGATGATATCCTCTAGCCTTTTTGACAGAAGTTTTGCCCAAAATTTTACATCCACATTAATGAGGGAAATGGGCCTGTAGCTGCCACAGAGCTCCGGGTTTTTATTATCCTTGTGAATGAGCGTTATGTGCGCCTCTTGTGCCTGTTTAGGGAGTTGTTCTCCTGACATGAGTGCGTTCATCACGTCTCTCAATTTGGGGGCCAGCGTGCCTGTAAATGATTTATAATATATTGCTGGGAGGCCGTCTGGGCCGGGGCTCTTCCCGCTAGGGCTGTTCTTGATTATGTCCTCTACTTCCTCTAGGGAGATAGGTTGTAGTAAACTCGCTGTCTCTGTATCCCTCAGCTTGGGAAGGCTAGCGGAGGAGAGGAAGTGGTCTATCTGTGCTATGGTGTTATCCCGATCTATGGGGGAATGCGAGTTATTGAGGTTGTAAAGCTCCGCGTAGAACCTTTGAAAGGTCTCCGCAATTTCTTTTGATGTGGATTTGGATACTCCTAGATGGTCTCTAATGGATGTGATGTGGTTCCTGGATTTGGCCTTTTTAATTAAAGAGGTAAGTAGCTTGCTTCCCTTGTTGCCATGCGCATAGAACTTATATTGGAGATAGAGATGTTTTTTGTTATATCTAGATTCTAGTAAGCGTTTAAGTTCCCGCCTAAGGTCTAGCAGCTCATCCATGCTATTTTTGATTTGAGATAGTTTGTGGAGTTGTTCTAGTTTCGCAATTTGGTTTAAGAGGTTATCTATTTTGAGCTGGTTTTGTTTTTTAAGTTTGGCACCCAGAGAGATGAACAAGCCCCTCATGTACGCTTTGTGGGCCTCCCACACAACCGGGGTGCTAACGTCACCCGTGTCGTTGAGTAGAAAGAACTCATCCAGCAAACCTGTGAGGCGGTCCCTCTCCAATTCCGAGTCCAGCAAGGAGGTATTTAATTTCCAAATCCATTCTCTATGTCCTTCTCCGGACAATCTGAGATCTATATGTATGGGTGAGTGATCCGAGATGGTGATTGCTTCTATTTTAGCTTTCGCCACCCTATTCAGGATCTCCCCGGAGACATAAATATGGTCCAGTCTCTGGAACGAGTTATGTACTTGTGAAAAGTACGTATAGTCTTTTACTGTGGGATTAATGGCTCTCCATGCGTCCACGACCTTCAATTCCTGAAGCATTTTATGCACTCTCTGTATTTGTCTCTGGGAGATCCAAGATCTACCCTTTGACGAGTCCAAAAGGGGGTTAAGGAACAGGTTAAAGTCCCCTCCTAATACAATGGGGCCTTCAGCAAATTCTTTCAGAATTCTCAACTGTTCTAACAGCCACTCTACTTGGTTCGAATTAGGGGCGTAAAGGTTTGCGATTGTTATTTTTCCCTTATTGATGGAACCTTTTATGAAAAGCGTTCTCCCCAGTTCGTCAGAATACCTGGCTTTCAGGGAGAACACGATAGACTTGTGTAGCGCAATTGACACTCCTTTAGAGGCAGAAACGGGATGTGTGCTATGGTAACACTGAGGAAAATTTTTCCCCGGGAGGGGACTATGTTTGTTGGCCTTAAAGTGTGTCTCCTGGAGTAACAGGATCTTGGTGTTGTATTTTTTGACTAACTGTGATATGCTGTACCTTTTTTGAGGAGAGTTCATTCCCCGGACATTGAACGATGTGACTCTGAGCGGCTCCGCGGCGTCCGGTCCTTCCATCGCGCCCTGGTGAGACTGAATGAGGCTTTTACGAGCGCTAGGGAATGAGAATGTCAAAGACAAAAGACAGCACACAGATTAGTCACACAGCAAATCTCCAAGGCACTAAAAATATTGACAGGCGACACCTTCTGGACCTTGTCTCCGTTACCTGGAACTGTTAGTGTTGGAGGTTAAGGTGGGGGGAGGGTTTAGGAAAGAGAAAGGGGAAGAGGGCGAGGGGTGGGTGGGTTGAACAGTTGATGAAAAACTGTTGATAAGTTGGGTTAGTTAGCAAATCAGCACTTTCAGTGCTGTACGAGATACGAATGGGCTCCGTAAAACAACTGGAGCGCAAACGTATACTCCGGGCGGTTGGAAAATTTTTCAACTGTAAACTAGAAAAGTTTAGCTAAAGCCTAACCGGGGGCGCACAATAGGGCTCTATTTTTAAGGGGGGGCATAGTAAGGGGGGACCGACTGGTGAATTGCAACAATAATGTCCAACCGGCGGAATCTGGCTGCCATGTCCGAGCTCTGTTAACCGGTGAACTTTTCTTTTCGTGCCCGGTAGGAAGTCCTCCGGGTCTCACCAGCGGAACCTTATACCTCTCAGGAATTCACCTGATTCTTTAACCATAACTATGGAAACAGCAAAGTCCTTGTCTTTTGACATCAGGTGGTTTCGTCGGTGTTTTCCTCTCTTTGTTTCTTTTTCTGCTTGCTACGGGGAGATTTCGCGTTGGCGACTACGTGCCATCTGTCTTGCGAAGGCAATGTGGGCAGGGTCGGGAGCCTTGGCAGCTCCGGGAGAGGGAGCCAAGTGGGGAGGTTTATGGGTTCAAGGCCCAAAAAGTGCCAGCTTTCTTGTAAGTCCTCTGGGGATCTAATATTAATCCTCCTTCCTTTGTGTGTGATCCCAATTCCGAAAGGGAATAACCACGCATACTTGATATTTTTAGCTTTTAGTTCCTCCAGAAGGGGTCGCAATAGCCTGCGCTTAGCTAAAGTGGAGGGGGAGAGGTCTTGGAAGATTTGGATCGTCGCCCCATCATACTGCAGGATTTTCATGCTGTGTGCCGCATTCAAAATGGCCACTGCATCCGGGAAGGACAGTACCTTGCACACTATGTCCCTGGGGGGGTCAGATGGGGCTGGTAGTGGTCTAAGGGCTCTGTGCACTCTCTCAATGATGATCTCTGCAGCTCTGTCCTCTCCCAGTAAATTCACAAAAATCTCCATTACAACTTTTTGTAGGGCTTCAGATGCCCAGGACTCTGGAAGTCCTTTTATGCGGACATTATTCCGGCGACTCCTATTCTCTAGATCCTCCTGCATGAGGATCATTTTGTTTAGCTGGGAGTGCTGCTCCTTCACTACTGCTGCTAGCTCCCCTGTATGTGTGGTGATGGTTGCTGTGGAGCTCTCAAGCTCCTCCACTCACCTCCCCACGCTCCTTACCTCCTCCTTGATAGCTGTTAATTCTGCCAGCAGTGGGCTCATCGTTGTTGCAAGAAGGTCCCTCATAAAGCCCTTTGAGAGAGGTTCATCTTCTTCTCCCTCCGAGGAGATATCGTCCTCCAGCGCTGCCGACGGAACTGCAGCCGCCGCCGCCGCCATCTTGCCCGCCGCATGTGGAGAGCGGGAGCTTCTGTCCTTTAGGAACCGCTGAAGATCTGTTTGTCCCCGGGCTGTGCGAGGGGTCACCGCGTGGTCTGCTGTCTTCTCCCTTCCTAATTTCCCCATTTTCAGGTGAGATCGCTGCTGATAGAAGCCCTTTCTTGCGCTATGGAGACGGACCGCAGGCTCAGGCGTCCATCTCTCTCCGCGGCTAGGCTCCGCCCCTGTTAGGCGAATTTGATTGACAAGAAATTGCTGTTGGCACCAGCTCATTTGCATAGATTACTGAGCGAGTGCTGTGATTGGCCGACACTGTAGCTTAACGGTTAGTGCAGCACTTCCCATGAGGAGCCTTGTTATAGACATCTCAACATAGTCATAGAGTCCTTCCCTTCTTCCCCTCTGCTCTCTAGCCAGATTTTACCATTTCAACAAGGGAAGGGACACTACTATCAAAAATTACTTTATAACATCTCAACAAGCCTTGTCTAACAAGTAGTCAAAATAAATATATAATTCCTATGACATTGCCTGTTCTGTACAAGATTATACCCAGACCCAGAACAGACCGACATGACTGCTCATCTTCACCCCTTCAAGAGCTGAGCTCAGGGAGATGAAGCCTGCATTTATCACTAGTTTCCCCTCTGTGGGCTCCAAGTCATATAATGGCCAGATCTACTGTAATTACTCGTGCACACAGGATGGCATAGTGTATGACCGCTTTGGCAACATAATAACTAGTTTCTTCGTATGCCATCAGAAAATCTGCCAGCATGTATTGGAAATATCTATCTCTGTAAACCATCTCATAGACAATCATATGGGCTTTTATTTGGAGGAAGAGAGAAAATCATTACACTCCTCAAGCAGTTTGCAGATGTTGCAAAGTTGCGATTCATGGCCGATCTTAGACAGAGTGCGGCGATGGGCAAAATTATAAATGGGGCCCCAAATGCTCAATTATATTATCAACAACACTGTGATATACAGTTAATATAGAAGGTGGTACGATCAGATCGGTAGCACTAATTTCCAGCGCTTCCAGAAGTACTGAGGTTTAGTGGTACTGAATAAAGACCGCTGTGCAATGACAAATATTACCCTCATAAAGTGACCATGTAGCAGTAGATACCAGCTCTGACAGGTGCTCTGTAGACAGTCTAAGTGATTACAGTACCGCTATGTATTCAGAGATCGCAGGTGACGTCTGCAAACCCCAGATAGAGAACTGTGGATGAGTCGGGCTGCTTGGTTCATTCTAAGTTATCCTCCTATGACGTTGGACGCCTTTGAATTGTACAATCGTCACCACGTTGTGGGCTTTGACAGTGAACTGCGAAAAGCCAACAGATCAGGGTTGCATCTAGAATGGTGTTGCTCTTGCAGCGCCAACATATAAAATACAATCCCATAACGAAAAATACAGTCCCTTGTAAAAACCTCAATTCCCCTCCCTTTAGCTCTTTTATCATATCATCCCATGAAAAACTTTAGAGTCCTCTCTTGTTTCCCTCCAGGAGTCCCATTCCAGACACAAGGCAGTACTCCAGCAGTAGGTCACCCTGCCTATACTCTTCCATTGTAATATGGTGTTCATCAGCTGACTGCTCACTAGCTTCAATGAACAGGCAGCGGAATACCTGAGGTAGGAGCTTGGGGCAACTGCCCAGTTTACCCCCCCAACGCCCGGCCCTGGGTGGGATTCAGACCCACAACTCCAATGCTGTGCCAACTGCTGAGTTCCCACTCCCGGCTGCAAGATTTTTCCAGAGCTGCACCAGTTCTGTGCAATGTGCTAACCCAGAGAATCAGGTTTATTCCCAGCACCCAGCATACCCTAAAAACACATCTTTTTAGGGAGGCCTTCCGTCTTCCCCAATTTAACTCTTCTCCATTTACGTTACTTATTCACGCTCCTTTGGAAAGCTGACCCCCTTCTTCCCACTCTATCCCCCACACACCCTATTGCACCTCTCACCTGTATATACAGAGATATGGCTGGTGACTGCTTCATACAGCTTTATGTAGACACTAGCTGATATAGCCGGCTTTGCCCGAGTTAACTTATTACAGGTGTTTACGTCTTGTTCGCCCAGAAAATGTTATGAAGTCGTGATTACTTCAGAGGAACCAAGAATAAAATATATATACGCACAGTGGAGCTTTAGATTCTCCTCAGGCTGCATGTACCGATGTCCCTCTGCAGAATGTGCCATCCCTCTCACTCTGCTCACTTTTTACCCTTAAATGTTAAGCCGCTTTTTATTCAGATTTAACCCCAGACTGGGGATTGCAGCCCTTTCTTAGCCTAAGAAGCCATGCTCCATCCATGCAGTCCGTGGCTGCTTCCCTAAATACTTTACAGCCTTTTAACATGCACACAGAGGTCAGTTAGATTGTCCTCAGTATATACAAATAGAGGAGAGATAGATTCTCCTCAGCATACAAATCATTTCCATAGGCTTTACGGTTTCTGAGAAAGCAACTATCCCATGTATAGCAGATTTTTGCAGTTTCTCACGCTTTGAATTGAATATTGAAGTTGTGACCCCTTTACTTTTCCTATTTAGGATGTAAAGAATGGTTGTGGCAAATTTCATGTTTGTGCGGTTCAGATGTGTGTTATTAGTTACATAACATAGGGGGTCACTTACTTCTGTACTAAGAATTGAATAAACAATTACAAACCTTTACTTTTCCTATGTGGCAACTAAAGAATGGTCATGCCAAATTTCAAGTTTGTACGACCCCAGGAAGTTAGAGATTTAGATTAGGTACATAAAATAGGGGGTCGCTCACTTTTGCTCTTAGAATCGAATGATCAAGTTGCGACCCCTTTACTTTTCCTAGTCAGTATTTAAAGAAAGGTCGTGCTAACTTTCACGTTTTTATGACACTGGGAAGTTACATAACACAGGGGGTCACTTAATTTTGCACATAGTATTGAATAGTCAAATTGTGACTGCTTTACTTTTCCTATTTACAACCTAAAGAATGCTCATACCAAATGTCACGTTTGTGCGGTACAGATGTGTGGTATTATTTACATTACATAGGGAGTCACATACGTTTGCAATTACAATTGAATAATGAAGTTGCAACCCTTTTACTTTTGCTCTGTGGGACCTAAAGATTGAGCGTGCTAAATTTCAAGTTTGTACGACACCAGGAAATTAGAGAATTAGATTAGGTACATAACATAGGGGTTCTCTTACTTTTGCACTTAGAATTGATAAACCATGTTGTGACCCCTTTACTTTTCCTATGTAGGACATAAAGAAAGCTTGTGCCGAATTCCACGTGTGTACGACACCGGGAAATTACATAACATAAGAGCTCACTTTTGCACTTAGAATTGAATATTGAAGTTGCGACCCCTTTACTCTTCCTATATAGGACCTTAAGAATGCTTGTGCCAAATTTCACATTTGCACAACACCGGTAAGTTAGACAATGAGTGGCAAGTCAGTCAATCAGTCAGTCAGTGAGGGCTTTCACCTTTATATATATATATATAGATGTAGAGCCCCCTATCTTATTTCCAGGGTTGCACAGAACAAGCTCTTATACCATGTGCGTTACCGCTATTTCCTTTTATTCCGTAAGCTCTTGCCAGCTGGTCCTCATTCCTATTGTTGATACTGTATGTTGTATCTTATTCTGTGTATGTTGTCTCTGACTTGTAAAGTGTTGTGGATTACAATGGCGCTATATAAATAAATCATATTACTCTTGGCCACCCGGCCTGTGGGAAAAGGTTGGGGTGGCCTGGCCGTTTCACAGTCCTCAAGCCCGTTTCACCGTCCTCAAGCACCAGGCGAAGCGCTGCTAGTCAGACCTTATGTGCCCACCCAATTATAACATAGATCTCTGCTGTATTTATGCGCCACTAGATGCAGAGACTTTTACCTTAGGGAGACGCATGTTTTATACTTAGCAGAGGAGAATGGAAAAATATCTAAAATATCTACACAGAATGACTCACTCGCTGCTGAAGAGCCGAATCCCATAGAAAGGGCGAACTAAAATGAATTGTTTGGCGAATTTGATTGACAAGAAATTGCTGTTGGCACCAGCTCATTTGCATAGATTACTGAGCGAGTGCTGTGATTGGCCGACACTGTAGCTTAACGGTTAGTGCAGCACTTCCCATGAGGAGCCTTGTTATAGACATCTCAGCATAGTCATAGAGTCCTTCCCTTCTTCCCCTCTGCTCTCTAGCCAGATTTTACCATTTCAACAAGGGAAGGGACACTACTATCAAAAATTACTTTATAACATCTCAACAAGCCTTGTCTAACAAGTAGTCAAAATAAATATATAATTCCTATGACATTGCCTGTTCTGTACAAGATTATACCCAGACCCAGAACAGACCGACATGACTGCTCATCTTCACCCCTTCGAGAGCTGAGCTCAGGGAGATGAAGCCTGCATTTATCACTAGTTTCCCCTCTGTGGGCTCCAAGTCATATAATGGCCAGATCTACTGTAATTACTCGTGCACACAGGATGGCATAGTGTATGACCGCTTTGGCAACATAATAACTAGTTTCTTCGTATGCCATCAGAAAATCTGCCAGCATGTATTGGAAATATCTATCTCTGTAAACCATCTCATAGACAATCATATGGGCTTTTATTTGGAGGAAGAGAGAAAATCATTACACTCCTCAAGCAGTTTGCAGATGTTGCAAAGTTGCGATTCATGGCCGATCTTAGACAGAGTGCGGCAATGGGCAAAATTATAAATGGGGCCCCAAATGCTCAATTATATTATCAACAACACTGTGATATACAGTTAATATAGAAGGTGGTACGATCAGATCTGTAGCACTAATTTCCAGAGCTTCCAGAAGTACTGAGGTTTAGTGGTACTGAATAAAGACCGCTGTGCAATGACAAATATTACCCTCATAAAGTGACCATGTAGCAGTAGATACCAGCTCTGACAGGTGCTCTGTAGACAGTCTAAGTGATTACAGTACCGCTATGTATTCAGAGATCGCAGGTGACGTCTGCAAACCCCAGATAGAGAACTGTGGATGAGTCGGGCTGCTTGGTTCATTCTAAGTTATCCTCCTATGACGTTGGACGCCTTTGAATTGTACAATCGTCACCACGTTGTGGGCTTTGACAGTGAACTGCGAAAAGCCAACAGATCAGGGTTGCATCTAGAATGGAGTTGCTCTTGCAGCGCCAACATATAAAATACAATCCCATAACGAAAAATACAGTCCCTTGTAAAAACCTCAATTCCCCTCCCTTTAGCTCTTTTATCATATCATCCCATGAAAAACTTTAGAGTCCTCTCTTGTTTCCCTCCAGGAGTCCCATTGCAGACACAAGGCAGTACTCCAGCAGTAGGTCACCCTGCCTATACTCTTCCATTGTAATATGGTGTTCATCAGCTGACTGCTCACTAGCTTCAATGAACAGGCAGCGGAATACCTGAAGTAGGAGCTTGGGGCAACTGCCCAGTTTACCCCCCCAACGCCCGGCCCTGGGTGGGATTCAGACCCACAACTCCAATGCTGTGCCAACTGCTGAGTTCCCACTCCCGGCTGCAAGATTTTTCCAGAGCTGCACCAGTTCTGTGCAATGTGCTAACCCAGAGAATCAGGTTTATTCCCAGCACCCAGCATACCCTAAAAACACATCTTTTTAGGGAGGCCTTCCGTCTTCCCCAATTTAACTCTTCTCCATTTACGTTACTTATTCACGCTCCTTTGGAAAGCTGACCCCCTTCTTCCCACTCTATCCCCCACACACCCTATTGCACCTCTCACCTGTATATACAGAGATATGGCTGGTGACTGCTTCATACAGCTTTATGTAGACACTAGCTGATATAGCCGGCTTTGCCCAAGTTAACTTATTACAGGTGTTTACGTCTTGTTCGCCCAGAAAATGTTATGAAGTCGTGATTACTTCAGAGGAACCAAGAATAAACTATGTATACGCACAGTGGAGCTTTAGATTCTCCTCAGGCTGCATGTACCGATGTCCCTCTGCAGAATGTGCCATCCCTCTCACTCTGCTCACTTTTTACCCTTAAATGTTAAGCCGCTTTTTATTCAGATTTAACCCCAGACTGGGGATTGCAGCCCTTTCTTAGCCTAAGAAGCCATGCTCCATCCATGCAGTCCGTGGCTGCTTCCCTAAATACTTTACAGCCTTTTAACATGCACACAGAGGTCAGTTAGATTGTCCTCAGTATATACAAATAGAGGAGAGATAGATTCTCCTCAGCATACAAATCATTTCCATAGGCTTTACGGTTTCTGAGAAAGCAACTATCCCATGTATAGCAGATTTTTGCAGTTTCTCACGCTTTGAATTGAATATTGAAGTTGTGACCCCTTTACTTTTCCTATTTAGGATGTAAAGAATGGTTGTGGCAAATTTCATGTTTGTGCGGTTCAGATGTGTGTTATTAGTTACATAACATAGGGGGTCACTTACTTCTGTACTAAGAATTGAATAAACAATTACAAACCTTTACTTTTCCTATGTGGCAACTAAAGAATGGTCATGCCAAATTTCAAGTTTGTACGACCCCAGGAAGTTAGAGATTTAGATTAGGTACATAAAATAGGGGGTCGCTCACTTTTGCTCTTAGAATCGAATGATCAAGTTGCGACCCCTTTACTTTTCCTAGTCAGTATTTAAAGAAAGGTCGTGCTAACTTTCACGTTTTTATGACACTGGGAAGTTACATAACACAGGGGGTCACTTAATTATGCACATAGTATTGAATAGTCAAATTGTGACTGCTTTACTTTTCCTATTTACAACCTAAAGAATGCTCATACCAAATGTCACGTTTGTGCGGTACAGATGTGTGGTATTATTTACATTACATAGGGAGTCACATACGTTTGCAATTACAATTGAATAATCAAGTTGCAACCCTTTTACTTTTGCTCTGTGGGACCTAAAGATTGAGCGTGCCAAATTTCAAGTTTGTACGACACCAGGAAATTAGAGAATTAGATTAGGTACATAACATAGGGGTTCTCTTACTTTTGCACTTAGAATTGATAAATCATGTTGTGACCCCTTTACTTTTCCTATGTAGGACATAAAGAAAGCTTGTGCCGAATTCCACGTTTGTACGACACCGGGAAATTACATAACATAAGAGGTCACTTTTGCACTTAGAATTGAATATTGAAGTTGCGACCCCTTTACTCTTCCTATATAGGACCTTAAGAATGCTTGTGCCAAATTTCACATTTGCACAACACCGGTAAGTTAGACAATGAGTGGCAAGTCAGTCAATCAGTCAGTCAGTGAGGGCTTTCACCTTTATATATATAGATGTAGAGCCCCCTATCTTATTTCCAGGGTTGCACAGAACAAGCTCTTACACCATGTGCGTTACCGCTATTTCCTTTTATTCCGTAAGCTCTTGCCAGCTGGCCCTCATTCCTATTGTTGATACTGTATGTTGTATCTTATTTTGTGTATGTTGTCTCTGACTTGTAAAGTGTTGTGGATTACAATGGCGCTATATAAATAAATCATATTACTCTTGGCCACCCGGCCTGTGGGAAAAGGTTGGGGTGGCCTGGCCGTTTCACAGTCCTCAAGCCCGTTTCACCGTCCTCAAGCACCAGGCGAAGCGCTGCTAGTCAGACCTTATGTGCCCACCCAATGATAACATAGATCTCTGCTGTATTTATGCGCCACTAGATGCAGAGACTTTGACCTTAGGGAGACGCATGTTTTATACTTACCAGAGGAGAATGGAAAAATATCTAAAATATCTATACAGAATGACTCACTCGCTGCTGAAGAGCCGAATCCCATAGAAAGGGCGAACTAAAATGAATTGTTAGGCGAATTTGATTGACAAGAAATTGCTGTTGGCACCAGCTCATTTGCATAGATTACTGAGCGAGCGCTGTGATTGGCCGACACTGTAGCTTAACGGTTAGTGCAGCACTTCCCATGAGGAGCCTTGTTATAGACATCTCAACATAGTCATAGAGTCCTTCCCTTCTTCCCCTCTGCTCTCTAGCCAGATTTTACCATTTCAACAAGGGAAGGGACACTACTATCAAAAATTACTTTATAACATCTCAACAAGCCTTGTCTAACAAGTAGTCAAAATAAATATATAATTCCTATGACATTGCCTGTTCTGTACAAGATTATACCCAGACCCAGAACAGACCGACATGACTGCTCATCTTCACCCCTTCGAGAGCTGAGCTCTGGGAGATGAAGCCTGCATTTATCACTAGTTTCCCCTCTGTGGGCTCCAAGTCATATAATGGCCAGATCTACTGTAATTACTCGTGCACACAGGATGGCATAGTGTATGACCGCTTTGGCAACATAATAACTAGTTTCTTCGTATGCCATCAGAAAATCTGCCAGCATGTATTGGAAATATCTATCTCTGTAAACCATCTCATAGACAATCATATGGGCTTTTATTTGGAGGAAGAGAGAAAATCATTACACTCCTCAAGCAGTTTGCAGATGTTGCAAAGTTGCGATTCATGGCCGATCTTAGACAGAGTGCGGCGATGGGCAAAATTATAAATGGGGCCCCAAATGCTCAATTATATTATCAACATCACTGTGATATACAGTTAATATAGAAGGTGGTACGATCAGATCTGTAGCACTAATTTCCAGCGCTTCCAGAAGTACTGAGGTTTAGTGGTACTGAATAAAGACCGCTGTGCAATGACAAATATTACCCTCATAAAGTGACCATGTAGCAGTAGATACCAGCTCTGACATGTGCTCTGTAGACAGTCTAAGTGATTACAGTACCGCTATGTATTCAGAGATCGCAGGTGACGTCTGCAAACCCCAGATAGAGAACTGTGGATGAGTCGGGCTGCTTGGTTCATTCTAAGTTATCCTCCTATGACGTTGGACGCCTTTGAATTGTACAATCGTCGCCACGTTGTGGGCTTTGACAGTGAGCTGCGAAAAGCCAACAGATCAGGGTTGCATCTAGAATGGAGTTGCTCTTGCAGCGCCAACATATAAAATACAATCCCATAACGAAAAATACAGTCCCTTGTAAAAACCTCAATTCCCCTCCCTTTAGCTCTTTTATCATATCATCCCATGAAAAACTTTAGAGTCCTCTCTTGTTTCCCTCCAGGAGTCCCATTCCAGACACAAGGCAGTACTCCAGCAGTAGGTCACCCTGCCTATACTCTTCCATTGTAATATGGTGTTCATCAGCTGACTGCTCACTAGCTTCAATGAACAGGCAGCGGAATACCTGAAGTAGGGGCTTGGGGCAACTGCCCAGTTTACCCCCCCAACGCCCGGCCCTGGGTGGGATTCAGACCCACAACTCCAATGCTGTGCCAACTGCTGAGTTCCCACTCCCGGCTGCAAGATTTTTCCAGAGCTGCACCAGTTCTGTGCAATGTGCTAACCCAGAGAATCAGGTTTATTCCCAGCACCCAGCATACCCTAAAAACACATCTTTTTAGGGAGGCCTTCCGTCTTCCCCAATTTAACTCTTCTCCATTTACGTTACTTATTCACGCTCCTTTGGAAAGCTGACCCCCTTCTTCCCACTCTATCCCCCACACACCCTATTGCACCTCTCACCTGTATATACAGAGATATGGCTGGTGACTGCTTCATACAGCTTTATGTAGACACTAGCTGATATAGCCGGCTTTGCCCAAGTTAACTTATTACAGGTGTTTACGTCTTGTTCGCCCAGAAAATGTTATGAAGTCGTGATTACTTCAGAGGAACCAAGAATAAAATCTGTATACGCACAGTGGAGCTTTAGATTCTCCTCAGGCTGCATGTACCGATGTCCCTCTGCAGAATGTGCCATCCCTCTCACTCTGCTCACTTTTTACCCTTAAATGTTAAGCCGCTTTTTATTCAGATTTAACCCCAGACTGGGGATTGCAGCCCTTTCTTAGCCTAAGAAGCCATGCTCCATCCATGCAGTCCGTGGCTGCTTCCCTAAATACTTTACAGCCTTTTAACATGCACACAGAGGTCAGTTAGATTGTCCTCAGTATATACAAATAGAGGAGAGATAGATTCTCCTCAGCATACAAATCATTTCCATAGGCTTTACGGTTTCTGAGAAAGCAACTATCCCATGTATAGCAGATTTTTGCAGTTTCTCACGCTTTGAATTGAATATTGAAGTTGTGACCCCTTTACTTTTCCTATTTAGGATGTAAAGAATGGTTGTGGCAAATTTCATGTTTGTGCGGTTCAGATGTGTGTTATTAGTTACATAACATAGGGGGTCACTTACTTCTGTACTAAGAATTGAACAAACAATTACAAACCTTTACTTTTCCTATGTGGCAACTAAAGAATGGTCATGCCAAATTTCAAGTTTGTACGACCCCAGGAAGTTAGAGATTTAGATTAGGTACATAAAATAGGGGGTCGCTCACTTTTGCTCTTAGAATCGAATGATCAAGTTGCGACCCCTTTACTTTTCCTAGTCAGTATTTAAAGAAAGGTCGTGCTAACTTTCACGTTTTTATGACACTGGGAAGTTACATAACACAGGGGGTCACTTAATTTTGCACATAGTATTGAATAGTCAAATTGTGACTGCTTTACTTTTCCTATTTACAACCTAAAGAATGCTCATACCAAATGTCACGTTTGTGCGGTACAGATGTGTGGTATTATTTACATTACATAGGGAGTCACATACGTTTGCAATTACAATTGAATAATCAAGTTGCGACCCTTTTACTTTTGCTCTGTGGGACCTAAAGATTGAGCGTGCCAAATTTCAAGTTTGTACGACACCAGGAAATTAGAGAATTAGATTAGGTACATAACATAGGGGTTCTCTTACTTTTGCACTTAGAATTGATTAATCATGTTGTGACCCCTTTACTTTTCCTATGTAGGACATAAAGAAAGCTTGTGCCGAATTCCACGTTTGTACGACACCGGGAAATTACATAACATAAGAGGTCACTTTTGCACTTAGAATTGAATAGTGAAGTTGCGACCCCTTTACTCTTCCTATATAGGACCTTAAGAATGCTTGTGCCAAATTTCACATTTGCACAACACCGGTAAGTTAGACAATGAGTGGCAAGCCAGTCAATCAGTCAGTCAGTGAGGGCTTTCACCTTTATATATATAGATGTAGAGCCCCCTATCTTATTTCCAGGGTTGCACAGAACAAGCTCTTACACCATGTGCGTTACCGCTATTTCCTTTTATTCCGTAAGCTCTTGCCAGCTGGCCCTCATTCCTATTGTTGATACTGTATGTTGTATCTTATTTTGTGTATGTTGTCTCTGACTTGTAAAGTGTTGTGGATTACAATGGCGCTATATAAATAAATCATATTACTCTTGGCCACCCGGCCTGTGGGAAAAGGTTGGGGTGGCCTGGCCGTTTCACAGTCCTCAAGCCCGTTTCACCGTCCTCAAGCACCAGGCGAAGCACTGCTAGTCAGACCTTATGTGCCCACCCAATGATAACATAGATCTCTGCTGAATTTATGCGCCACTAGATGCAGAGACTTTGACCTTAGGGAGACGCATGTTTTATACTTACCAGAGGAGAATGGAAAAATATCTAAAATATCTATACAGAATGACTCACTCGCTGCTGAAGAGCCGAATCCCATAGAAAGGGCGAACTAAAATGAATTGTTAGGCGAATTTGATTGACAAGAAATTGCTGTTGGCACCAGCTCATTTGCATAGATTACTGAGCGAGCGCTGTGATTGGCCGACACTGTAGCTTAACGGTTAGTGCAGCACTTCCCATGAGGAGCCTTGTTATAGACATCTCAACATAGTCATAGAGTCCTTCCCTTCTTCCCCTCTGCTCTCTAGCCAGATTTTACCATTTCAACAAGGGAAGGGACACTACTATCAAAAATTACTTTATAACATCTCAACAAGCCTTGTCTAACAAGTAGTCAAAATAAATATATAATTCCTATGACATTGCCTGTTCTGTACAAGATTATACCCAGACCCAGAACAGACCGACATGACTGCTCATCTTCACCCCTTCGAGAGCTGAGCTCAGGGAGATGAAGCCTGCATTTATCACTAGTTTCCCCTCTGTGGGCTCCAAGTCATATAATGGCCAGATCTACTGTAATTACTCGTGCACACAGGATGGCATAGTGTATGACCGCTTTGGCAACATAATAACTAGTTTCTTCGTATGCCATCAGAAAATCTGCCAGCATCTATTGGAAATATCTATCTCTGTAAACCATCTCATAGACAATCATATGGGCTTTTATTTGGAGGAAGAGAGAAAATCATTACACTCCTCAAGCAGTTTGCAGATGTTGCAAAGTTGCGATTCATGGCCGATCTTAGACAGAGTGCGGCGATGGGCAAAATTATAAATGGGGCCCCAAATGCTCAATTATATTATCAACAACACTGTGATATACAGTTAATATAGAAGGCGGTACGATCAGATCTGTAGCACTAATTTCCAGCGCTTCCAGAAGTACTGAGGTTTAGTGGTACTGAATAAAGACCGCTGTGCAATGACAAATATTACCCTCATAAAGTGACCATGTAGCAGTAGATACCAGCTCTGACAGGTGCTCTGTAGACAGTCTAAGTGATTACAGTACCGCTATGTATTCAGAGATCGCAGGTGACGTCTGCAAACCCCAGATAGAGAACTGTGGATGAGTCGGGCTGCTTGGTTCATTCTAAGTTATCCTCCTATGACGTTGGACGTCTTTAAATTGTACAATCGTCACCACGTTGTGGGCTTTGACAGTGAACTGCGAAAAGCCAACAGATCAGGGTTGCATCTAGAATGGAGTTGCTCTTGCAGCGCCAACATATAAAATACAATCCCATAACGAAAAATACAGTCCCTTGTAAGAACCTCAATTCCCCTCCCTTTAGCTCTTTTATCATATCATCCCATGAAAAACTTTAGAGTCCTCTCTTGTTTCCCTCCAGGAGTCCCATTCCAGACACAAGGCAGTACTCCAGCAGTAGGTCACCCTGCCTATACTCTTCCATTGTAATATGGTGTTCATCAGCTGACTGCTCACTAGCTTCAATGAACAGGCAGCGGAATACCTGAAGTAGGAGCTTGGGGCAACTGCCCAGTTTACCCCCCCAACGCCCGGCCCTGGGTGGGATTCAGACCCACAACTCCAATGCTGTGCCAACTGCTGAGTTCCCACTCCCGGCTGCAAGATTTTTCCAGAGCTGCACCAGTTCTGTGCAATGTGCTAACCCAGAGAATCAGGTTTATTCCCAGCACCCAGCATACCCTAAAAACACATCTTTTTAGGGAGGCCTTCCGTCTTCCCCAAGTTAACTCTTCTCCATTTACGTTACTTATTCACGCTCCTTTGGAAAGCTGACCCCCTTCTTCCCACTCTATCCCCCACACACCCTATTGCACCTCTCACCTGTATATACAGAGATATGGCTGGTGACTGCTTCATACAGCTTTATGTAGACACTAGCTGATATAGCCGGCTTTGCCCAAGTTAACTTATTACAGGTGTTTACGTCTTGTTCGCCCAGAAAATGTTATGAAGTCGTGATTACTTCAGAGGAACCAAGAATAAAATATGTATACGCACAGTGGAGCTTTAGATTCTCCTCAGGCTGCATGTACCGATGTCCCTCTGCAGAATGTGCCATCCCTCTCACTCTGCTCACTTTTTACCCTTAAATGTTAAGCCGCTTTTTATTCAGATTTAACCCCAGACTGGGGATTGCAGCCCTTTCTTAGCCTAAGAAGCCATGCTCCATCCATGCAGTCCGTGGCTGCTTCCCTAAATACTTTACAGCCTTTTAACATGCACACAGAGGTCAGTTAGATTGTCCTCAGTATATACAAATAGAGGAGAGATAGATTCTCCTCAGCATACAAATCATTTCCATAGGCTTTACGGTTTCTGAGAAAGTAACTATCCCATGTATAGCAGATTTTTGCAGTTTCTCACGCTTTGAATTGAATATTGAAGTTGTGACCCCTTTACTTTTCCTATTTAGGATGTAAAGAATGGTTGTGGCAAATTTCATGTTTGTGCGGTGCAGATGTGTGTTATTAGTTACATAACATAGGGGGTCACTTACTTCTGTACTAAGAATTGAACAAACAATTACAAACCTTTACTTTTCCTATGTGGCAACTAAAGAATGGTCATGCCAAATTTCAAGTTTGTACGACCCCAGGAAGTTAGAGATTTTGATTAGGTACATAAAATAGGGGGTCGCTCACTTTTGCTCTTAGAATCGAATGATCAAGTTGCGACCCCTTTACTTTTCCTAGTCAGTATTTAAAGAAAGGTCGTGCTAACTTTCACGTTTGTATGACACTGGGAAGTTACATAACACAGGGGGTCACTTAATTTTGCACATAGTATTGAATAGTCAAATTGTGACTGCTTTACTTTTCCTATTTACAACCTAAAGAATGCTCATACCAAATGTCACGTTTGTGCGGTACAGATGTGTGGTATTATTTACATTACATAGGGACTCACATACGTTTGCAATTACAATTGAATAATCAAGTTGCGACCCTTTTACTTTTGCTCTGTGGGACCTAAAGATTGAGTGTGCCAAATTTCAAGTTTGTACGACACCAGGAAATTAGAGAATTAGATTAGGTACATAACATAGGGGTTCTCTTACTTTTGCACTTAGAATTGATAAATCATGTTGTGACCCCTTTACTTTTCCTATGTAGGACATAAAGAAAGCTTGTGCCGAATTCCACGTTTGTACGACACCGGGAAATTACATAACATAAGAGGTCACTTTTGCACTTAGAATTGAATAGTGAAGTTGCGACCCCTTTACTCTTCCTATATAGGACCTTAAGAATGCTTGTGCCAAATTTCACATTTGCACAACACCGGTAAGTTAGACAATGAGTGGCAAGCCAGTCAATCAGTCAGTCAGTGAGGGCTTTCACCTTTATATATATAGATGTAGAGCCCCCTATCTTATTTCCAGGGTTGCACAGAACAAGCTCTTACACCATGTGCGTTACCGCTATTTCCTTTTATTCCGTAAGCTCTTGCCAGCTGGCCCTCATTCCTATTGTTGATACTGTATGTTGTATCTTATTTTGTGTACGCTGTCTCTGACTTGTAAAGTGTTGTGGATTACAATGGCGCTATATAAATAAATCATATTACTCTTGGCCTCCCGGCCTGTGGGAAAAGGTTGGGGTGGCCTGGCCGTTTCACTGTCCTCAAGCCCGTTTCACCGTCCTCAAGCACCAGGCGAAGCGCTGCTAGTCAGACCTTATGTGCCCACCCAATGATAACATAGATCTCTGCTGTATTTATGCGCCACTAGATGCAGAGACTTTGACCTTAGGGAGACGCATGTTTTATACTTACCAGAGGAGAATGGAAAAATATCTAAAATATCTACACAGAATGACTCACTCGCTGCTGAAGAGCCGAATCCCATAGAAAGGGCGAACTAAAATGAATTGTTAGGCGAATTTGATTGACAAGAAATTGCTGTTGGCACCAGCTCATTTGCATAGATTACTGAGCGAGCGCTGTGATTGGCCGACACTGTAGCTTAACGGTTAGTGCAGCACTTCCCATGAGGAGCCTTGTTATAGACATCTCAACATAGTCATAGAGTCCTTCCCTTCTTCCCCTCTGCTCTCTAGCCAGATTTTACCATTTCAACAAGGGAAGGGACACTACTACTATCAAAAATTACTTTATAACATCTCAACAAGCCTTGTCTAACAAGTAGTCAAAATAAATATATAATTCCTATGACATTGCCTGTTCTGTACAAGATTATACCCAGACCCAGAACAGACCGACATGACTGCTCATCTTCACCCCTTCGAGAGCTGAGCTCAGGGAGATGAAGCCTGCATTTATCACTAGTTTCCCCTCTGTGGGCTCCAAGTCATATAATGGCCAGATCTACTGTAATTACTCGTGCACACAGGATGGCATAGTGTATGACCGCTTTGGCAACATAATAACTAGTTTCTTCGTATGCCATCAGAAAATCTGCCAGCATGTATTGGAAATATCTATCTCTGTAAACCATCTCATAGACAATCATATGGGCTTTTATTTGGAGGAAGAGAGAAAATCATTACACTCCTCAAGCAGTTTGCAGATGTTGCAAAGTTGCGATTCATGGCCGATCTTAGACAGAGTGCGGCGATGGGCAAAATTATAAATGGGGCCCCAAATGCTCAATTATATTATCAACAACACTGTGATATTCAGTTAATATAGAAGGTGGTACGATCAGATCTGTAGCACTAATTTCCAGCGCTTCCAGAAGTACTGAGGTTTAGTGGTACTGAATAAAGACCGCTGTGCAATGACAAATATTACCCTCATAAAGTGACCATGTAGCAGTAGATACCAGCTCTGACAGGTGCTCTGTAGACAGTCTAAGTGATTACAGTACCGCTATGTATTCAGAGATCGCAGGTGACGTCTGCAAACCCCAGATAGAGAATTGTGGATGAGTCGGGCTGCTTGGTTCATTCTAAGTTATCCTCCTATGACGTTGGACGCCTTTGAATTGTACAATCGTCACCACGTTGTGGGCTTTGACAGTGAACTGCGAAAAGCCAACAGATCAGGGTTGCATCTAGAATGGAGTTGCTCTTGCAGCGCCAACATATAAAATACAATCCCATAACGAAAAATACAGTCCCTTGTAAGAACCTCAATTCCCCTCCCTTTAGCTCTTTTATCATATCATCCCATGAAAAACTTTAGAGTCCTCTCTTGTTTCCCTCCAGGAGTCTCATTCCAGACACAAGGCAGTACTCCAGCAGTAGGTCACCCTGCCTATACTCTTCCATTGTAATATGGTGTTCATCAGCTGACTGCTCACTAGCTTCAATGAATAGGCAGCGGAATACCTGAAGTAGGAGCTTGGGGCAACTGCCCAGTTTACCCCCCCAACGCCCGGCCCTGGGTGGGATTCAGACCCACAACTCCAATGCTGTGCCAACTGCTGAGTTCCCACTCCCGGCTGCAAGATTTTTCCAGAGCTGCACCAGTTCTGTGCAATGTGCTAACCCAGAGAATCAGGTTTATTCCCAGCACCCAGCATACCCTAAAAACACATCTTTTTAGGGAGGCCTTCCGTCTTCCCCAATTTAACTCTTCTCCATCTACGCTACTTATTCACGCTCCTTTGGAAAGCTGACCCCCTTCTTCCCACTCTATCCCCCACACACCCTATTGCACCTCTCACCTGTATATACAGAGATATGGCTGGTGACTGCTTCATACAGCTTTATGTAGACACTAGCTGATATAGCCGGCTTTGCCCAAGTTAACTTATTACAGGTGTTTACGTCTTGTTCGCCCAGAAAATGTTATGAAGTCGTGATTACTTCAGAGGAACCAAGAATAAAATATGTATACGCACAGTGGAGCTTTAGATTCTCCTCAGGCTGCATGTACCGATGTCCCTCTGCAGAATGTGCCATCCCTCTCACTCTGCTCACTTTTTACCCTTAAATGTTAAGCCGCTTTTTATTCAGATTTAACCCCAGACTGGGGATTGCAGCCCTTTCTTAGCCTAAGAAGCCATGCTCCATCCATGCAGTCCGTGGCTGCTTCCCTAAATACTTTACAGCCTTTTAACATGCACACAGAGGTCAGTTAGATTGTCCTCAGTATATACAAATAGAGGAGAGATAGCTTCTCCTCAGCATACAAATCATTTCCATAGGCTTTACGGTTTCTGAGAAAGCAACTATCCCATGTATAGCAGATTTTTGCAGTTTCTCACGCTTTGAATTGAATATTGAAGTTGTGACCCCTTTACTTTTCCTATTTAGGACGTAAAGAATGGTTGTGGCAAATTTCATGTTTGTGCGGTGCAGATGTGTGTTATTAGTTACATAACATAGGGGGTCACTTACTTCTGTACTAAGAATTGAACAAACAATTACAAACCTTTACTTTTCCTATGTGGCAACTAAAGAATGGTCATGCCAAATTTCAAGTTTGTACGACCCCAGGAAGTTAGAGATTTAGATTAGGTACATAAAATAGGGGGTCGCTCACTTTTGCTCTTAGAATCGAATGATCAAGTTGCGACCCCTTTACTTTTCCTAGTCAGTATTTAAAGAAAGGTCGTGCTAACTTTCACGTTTTTATGACACTGGGAAGTTACATAACACAGGGGGTCACTTAATTTTGCACATAGTATTGAATAGTCAAATTGTGACTGCTTTACTTTTCCTATTTACAACCTAAAGAATGCTCATACCAAATGTCACGTTTGTGCGGTACAGATGTGTGGTATTATTTACATTACATAGGGAGTCACATACGTTTGCAATTACAATTGAATAATCAAGTTGCGACCCTTTTACTTTTGCTCTGTGGGACCTAAAGATTGAGCGTGCCAAATGTCAAGTTTGTACGACACCAGGAAATTAGAGAATTAGATTAGGTACATAACATAGGAGTTCTCTTACTTTTGCACTTAGAATTGATAAATCATGTTGTGACCCCTTTACTTTTCCTATGTAGGACATAAAGAAAGCTTGTGCCGAATTCCACGTTTGTACGACACCGGGAAATTACATAACATAAGAGGTCACTTTTGCACTTAGAATTGAATAGTGAAGTTGCGACCCCTTTACTCTTCCTATATAGGACCTTAAGAATGCTTGTGCCAAATTTCACATTTGCACAACACCGGTAAGTTAGACAATGAGTGGCAAGCCAGTCAATCAGTCAGTCAGTGAGGGCTTTCACCTTTATATATATAGATGTAGAGCCCCCTATCTTATTTCCAGGGTTGCACAGAACAAGCTCTTACACCATGTGCGTTACCGCTATTTCCTTTTATTCCGTAAGCTCTTGCCAGCTGGCCCTCATTCCTATTGTTGATACTGTATGTTGTATCTTATTTTGTGTATGTTGTCTCTGACTTGTAAAGTGTTGTGGATTACAATGGCGCTATATAAATAAATCATATTACTCTTGGCCACCCGGCCTGTGGGAAAAGGTTGGGGTGGCCTGGCCGTTTCACAGTCCTCAAGCCCGTTTCACCGTCCTCAAGCACCAGGCAAAGCGCTGCTAGTCAGACCTTATGTGCCCACCCAATGATAACATAGATCTCTGCTGTATTTATGCGCCACTAGATGCAGAGACTTTGACCTTAGGGAGACGCATGTTTTATACTTACCAGAGGAGAATGGAAAAATATCTAAAATATCTACACAGAATGACTCACTCGCTGCTGAAGAGCCGAATCCCATAGAAAGGGCGAACTAAAATGAATTGTTAGGCGAATTTGATTGACAAGAAATTGCTGTTGGCACCAGCTCATTTGCATAGATTACTGAGCGAGCGCTGTGATTGGCCGACACTGTAGCTTAACGGTTAGTGCAGCACTTCCCATGAGGAGCCTTGTTATAGACATCTCAACATAGTCATAGAGTCCTTCCCTTCTTCCCCTCTGCTCTCTAGCCAGATTTTACCATTTCAACAAGGGAAGGGACACTACTATCAAAAATTACTTTATAACATCTCAACAAGCCTTGTCTAACAAGTAGTCAAAATAAATATATAATTCCTATGACATTGCCTGTTCTGTACAAGATTATACCCAGACCCAGAACAGACCGACATGACTGCTCATCTTCACCCCTTCGAGAGCTGAGCTCAGGGAGATGAAGCCTGCATTTATCACTAGTTTCCCCTCTGTGGGCTCCAAGTCATATAATGGCCAGATCTACTGTAATTACTCGTGCACACAGGATGGCATAGTGTATGACCGCTTTGGCAACATAATAACTAGTTTCTTCGTATGCCATCAGAAAATCTGCCAGCATGTATTGGAAATATCTATCTCTGTAAACCATCTCATAGACAATCATATGGGCTTTTATTTGGAGGAAGAGAGAAAATCATTACACTCCTCAAGCAGTTTGCAGATGTTGCAAAGTTGCGATTCATGGCCGATCTTAGACAGAGTGCGGCGATGGGCAAAATTATAAATGGGGCCCCAAATGCTCAATTATATTATCAACAACACTGTGATATTCAGTTAATATAGCAGGTGGTACGATCAGATCTGTAGCACTAATTTCCAGCGCTTCCAGAAGTACTGAGGTTTAGTGGTACTGAATAAAGACCGCTGTGCAATGACAAATATTACCCTCATAAAGTGACCATGTAGCAGTAGATACCAGCTCTGACAGGTGCTCTGTAGACAGTCTAAGTGATTACAGTACCGCTATGTATTCAGAGATCGCAGGTGACGTCTGCAAACCCCAGATAGAGAACTGTGGATGAGTCCGGCTGCTTGGTTCATTCTAAGTTATCCTCCTATGACGTTGGACGCCTTTGAATTGTACAATCGTCACCACGTTGTGGGCTTTGACAGTGAACTGCGAAAAGCCAACAGATCAGGGTTGCATCTAGAATGGAGTTGCTCTTGCAGCGCCAACATATAAAATACAATCCCATAACGAAAAATACAGTCCCTTGTAAAAACCTCAATTCCCCTCCCTTTAGCTCTTTTATCATATCATCCCATGAAAAACTTTAGAGTCCTCTCTTGTTTCCCTCCAGGAGTCCCATTCCAGACACAAGGCAGTACTCCAGCAGTAGGTCACCCTGCCTATACTCTTCCATTGTAATATGGTGTTCATCAGCTGACTGCTCACTAGCTTCAATGAACAGCCAGCGGAATACCTGAAGTAGGAGCTTGGGGCAACTGCCCAGTTTACCCCCCCCAACGCCCGGCCCTGGGTGGGATTCAGACCCACAACTCCAATGCTGTGCCAACTGCTGAGTTCCCACTCCCGGCTGCAAGATTTTTCCAGAGCTGCACCAGTTCTGTGCAATGTGCTAACCCAGAGAATCAGGTTTATTCCCAGCACCCAGCATACCCTAAAAACACATCTTTTTAGGGAGGCCTTCCGTCTTCCCCAAGTTAACTCTTCTCCATTTACGTTACTTATTCACGCTCCTTTGGAAAGCTGACCCCCTTCTTCCCACTCTATCCCCCACACACCCTATTGCACCTCTCACCTGTATATACAGAGATATGGCTGGTGACTGCTTCATACAGCTTTATGTAGACACTAGCTGATATAGCCGGCTTTGCCCAAGTTAACTTATTACAGGTGTTTACGTCTTGTTCGCCCAGAAAATGTTATGAAGTCGTGATTACTTCAGAGGAACCAAGAATAAAATATGTATACGCACAGTGGAGCTTTAGATTCTCCTCAGGCTGCATGTACCGATGTCCCTCTGCAGAATGTGCCATCCCTCTCACTCTGCTCACTTTTTACCCTTAAATGTTAAGCCGCTTTTTATTCAGATTTAACCCCAGACTGGGGATTGCAGCCCTTTCTTAGCCTAAGAAGCCATGCTCCATCCATGCAGTCCGTGGCTGCTTCCCTAAATACTTTACAGCCTTTTAACATGCACACAGAGGTCAGTTAGATTGTCCTCAGTATATACAAATAGAGGAGAGATAGATTCTCCTCAGCATACAAATCATTTCCATAGGCTTTACGGTTTCTGAGAAAGCAACTATCCCATGTATAGCAGATTTTTGCAGTTTCTCACGCTTTGAATTGAATATTGAAGTTGTGACCCCTTTACTTTTCCTATTTAGGATGTAATGAATGGTTGTGGCAAATTTCATGTTTGTGCGGTTCAGATGTGTGTTATTAGTTACATAACATAGGGGGTCACTTACTTCTGTACTAAGAATTGAACAAACAATTACAAACCTTTACTTTTCCTATGTGGCAACTAAAGAATGGTCATGCCAAATTTCAAGTTTGTACGACACCAGGAAGTTAGAGATTTAGATTAGGTACATAAAATAGGGGGTCACTCACTTTTGCTCTTAGAATCGAATGATCAAGTTGCGACCCCTTTACTTTTCCTAGTCAGTATTTAAAGAAAGGTTGTGCTAACTTTCACGTTTTTATGACACTGGGAAGTTACATAACACAGGGGGTCACTTAATTTTGCACATAGTATTGAATAGTCAAATTGTGACTGCTTTACTTTTCCTATTTACAACCTAAAGAATGCTCATACCAAATGTCACGTTTGTGCGGTACAGATGTGTGGTATTATTTACATTACATAGGGAGTCACATACGTTTGCAATTACAATTGAATAATCAAGTTGCAACCCTTTTACTTTTGCTCTGTGGGACCTAAAGATTGAGCGTGCCAAATTTCAAGTGTGTACGACACCAGGAAATTAGAGAATTAGATTAGGTACATAACATAGGGGTTCTCTTACTTTTGCACTTAGAATTGATAAATCATGTTGCGACCCCTTTACTTTTCCTATGTAGGACATAAAGAAAGCTTGTGCCGAATTCCACGTTTGTACGACACCGGGAAATTACATAACATAAGAGGTCACTTTTGCACTTAGAATTGAATATTGAAGTTGCGACCCCTTTACTCTTCCTATATAGGACCTTAAGAATGCTTGTGCCAAATTTCACATTTGCACAACACCGGTAAGTTAGACAATGAGTGGCAAGTCAGTCAATCAGTCAGTCAGTGAGGGCTTTCACCTTTATATATATAGATGTAGAGCCCCCTATCTTATTTCCAGGGTTGCACAGAACAAGCTCTTACACCATGTGCGTTACCGCTATTTCCTTTTATTCCGTAAGCTCTTGCCAGCTGGCCCTCATTCCTATTGTTGATACTGTATGTTGTATCTTATTTTGTGTATGTTGTCTCTGACTTGTAAAGTGTTGTGGATTGCAATGGCGCTATATAAATAAATCATATTACTCTTGGCCACCCGGCCTGTGGGAAAAGGTTGGGGTGGCCTGGCCGTTTCACAGTCCTCAAGCCCGTTTCACCGTCCTCAAGCACCAGGCGAAGCGCTGCTAGTCAGACCTTATGTGCCCACCCAATGATAACATAGATCTCTGCTGTATTTATGCGCCACTAGATGCAGAGACTTTGACCTTAGGGAGACGCATGTTTTATACTTACCAGAGGAGAATGGAAAAATATCTAAAATATCTACACAGAATGACTCACTCGCTGCTGAAGAGCCGAATCCCATAGAAAGGGCGAACTAAAATGAATTGTTAGGCGAATTTGATTGACAAGAAATTGCTGTTGGCACCAGCTCATTTGCATAGATTACTGAGCGAGTGCTGTGATTGGCCGACACTGTAGCTTAACGGTTAGTGCAGCACTTCCCATGAGGAGCCTTGTTATAGACATCTCAACATAGTCATAGAGTCCTTCCCTTCTTCCCCTCTGCTCTCTAGCCAGATTTTACCATTTCAACAAGGGAAGGGACACTACTATCAAAAATTACTTTATAACATCTCAACAAGCCTTGTCTAACAAGTAGTCAAAATAAATATATAATTCCTATGACATTGCCTGTTCTGTACAAGATTATACCCAGACCCAGAACAGACCGACATGACTGCTCATCTTCACCCCTTCGAGAGCTGAGCTCAGGGAGATGAAGCCTGCATTTATCACTAGTTTCCCCTCTGTGGGCTCCAAGTCATATAATGGCCAGATCTACTGTAATTACTCGTGCACACAGGATGGCATAGTGTATGACCGCTTTGGCAACATAATAACTAGTTTCTTCGTATGCCATCAGAAAATCTGCCAGCATGTATTGGAAATATCTATCTCTGTAAACCATCTCATAGACAATCATATGGGCTTTTATTTGGAGGAAGAGAGAAAATCATTACACTCCTCAAGCAGTTTGCAGATGTTGCAAAGTTGCGATTCATGGCCGATCTTAGACAGAGTGCGGCGATGGGCAAAATTATAAATGGGGCCCCAAATGCTCAATTATATTATCAACAACACTGTGATATACAGTTAATATAGAAGGTGGTACGATCAGATCTGTAGCACTAATTTCCAGCGCTTCCAGAAGTACTGAGGTTTAGTGGTACTGAATAAAGACCGCTGTGCAATGACAAATATTACCCTCATAAAGTGACCATGTAGCAGTAGATACCAGCTCTGACAGGTGCTCTGTAGACAGTCTAAGTGATTACAGTACCGCTATGTATTCAGAGATCGCAGGTGACGTCTGCAAACCCCAGATAGAGAACTGTGGATGAGTCGGGCTGCTTGGTTCATTCTAAGTTATCCTCCTATGACGTTGGACGCCTTTGAATTGTACAATCGTCACCACGTTGTGGGCTTTGACAGTGAACTGCGAAAAGCCAACAGATCAGGGTTGCATCTAGAATGGAGTTGCTCTTGCAGCGCCAACATATAAAATACAATCCCATAACGAAAAATACAGTCCCTTGTAAAAACCTCAATTCCCCTCCCTTTAGCTCTTTTATCATATCATCCCATGAAAAACTTTAGAGTCCTCTCTTGTTTCCCTCCAGGAGTCCCATTCCAGACACAAGGCAGTACTCCAGCAGTAGGTCACCCTGCCTATACTCTTCCATTGTAATATGGTGTTCATCAGCTGACTGCTCACTAGCTTCAATGAACAGGCAGCGGAATACCTGAAGTAGGAGCTTGGGGCAACTGCCCAGTTTACTCCCCCAACGCCCGGCCCTGGGTGGGATTCAGACCCACAACTCCAATGCTGTGCCAACTGCTAAGTTCCCACTCCCGGCTGCAAGATTTTTCCAGAGCTGCACCAGTTCTGTGCAATGTGCTAACCCAGAGAATCAGGTTTATTCCCAGCACCCAGCATACCCTAAAAACACATCTTTTTAGGGAGGCCTTCCGTCTTCCCCAAGTTAACTCTTCTCCATTTACGTTACTTATTCACGCTCCTTTGGAAAGCTGACCCCCTTCTTCCCACTCTATCCCCCACACACCCTATTGCACCTCTCACCTGTATATACAGAGATATGGCTGGTGACTGCTTCATACAGCTTTATGTAGACACTAGCTGATATAGCCGGCTTTGCCCAAGTTAACTTATTACAGGTGTTTACGTCTTGTTCGCCCAGAAAATGTTATGAAGTCGTGATTACTTCAGAGGAACCAAGAATAAAATCTGTATACGCACAGTGGAGCTTTAGATTCTCCTCAGGCTGCATGTACCGATGTCCCTCTGCAGAATGTGCCATCCCTCTCACTCTGCTCACTTTTTACCCTTAAATGTTAAGCCGCTTTTTATTCAGATTTAACCCCAGACTGGGGATTGCAGCCCTTTCTTAGCCTAAGAAGCCATGCTCCATCCATGCAGTCCGTGGCTGCTTCCCTAAATACTTTACAGCCTTTTAACATGCACACAGAGGTCAGTTAGATTGTCCTCAGTATATACAAATAGAGGAGAGATAGATTCTCCTCAGCATACAAATCATTTCCATAGGCTTTACGGTTTCTGAGAAAGCAACTATCCCATGTATAGCAGATTTTTGCAGTTTCTCACGCTTTGAATTGAATATTGAAGTTGTGACCCCTTTACTTTTCCTATTTAGGATGTAATGAATGGTTGTGGCAAATTTCATGTTTGTGCGGTTCAGATGTGTGTTATTAGTTACATAACATAGGGGGTGACTTACTTCTGTACTAAGAATTGAACAAACAATTACAAACCTTTACTTTTCCTATGTGGCAACTAAAGAATGGTCATGCCAAATTTCAAGTTTGTACGACCCCAGGAAGTTGGAGATTTAGATTAGGTACATAAAATAGGGGGTCACTAACTTTTGCTCTTAGAATCGAATGATCAAGTTGCGACCCCTTTACTTTTCCTAGTCAGTATTTAAAGAAAGGTCGTGCTAACTTTCACGTTTTTATGACACTGGGAAGTTACATAACACAGGGGGTCACTTAATTTTGCACATAGTATTGAATAGTCAAATTGTGACTGCTTTACTTTTCCTATTTACAACCTAAAGAATGCTCATACCAAATGTCACGTTTGTGCGGTACAGATGTGTGGTATTATTTACATTACATAGGGAGTCACATACGTTTGCAATTACAATTGAATAATCAAGTTGCAACCCTTTTACTTTTGCTCTGTGGGACCTAAAGATTGAGCGTGCCAAATTTCAAGTTTGTACGACACCAGGAAATTAGAGAATTAGATTAGGTACATAACATAGGGGTTCTCTTACTTTTGCACTTAGAATTGATAAATCATGTTGCGACCCCTTTACTTTTCCTATGTAGGACATAAAGAAAGCTTGTGCCGAATTCCACGTTTGTACGACACCGGGAAATTACATAACATAAGAGGTCACTTTTGCACTTAGAATTGAATATTGAAGTTGCGACCCCTTTACTCTTCCTATATAGGACCTTAAGAATGCTTGTGCCAAATTTCACATTTGCACAACACCGGTAAGTTAGACAATGAGTGGCAAGTCAGTCAATCAGTCAGTCAGTGAGGGCTTTCACCTTTATATATATAGATGTAGAGCCCCCTATCTTATTTCCAGGGTTGCACAGAACAAGCTCTTACACCATGTGCGTTACCGCTATTTCCTTTTATTCCGTAAGCTCTTGCCAGCTGGCCCTCATTCCTATTGTTGATACTGTATGTTGTATCTTATTTTGTGTATGTTGTCTCTGACTTGTAAAGTGTTGTGGATTGCAATGGCGCTATATAAATAAATCATATTACTCTTGGCCACCCGGCCTGTGGGAAAAGGTTGGGGTGGCCTGGACGTTTCACAGTCCTCAAGCCCGTTTCACCGTCCTCAAGCACCAGGCGAAGCGCTGCTAGTCAGACCTTATGTGCCCACCCAATGATAACATAGATCTCTGCTGTATTTATGCGCCACTAGATGCAGAGACTTTGACCTTAGGGAGACGCATGTTTTATACTTACCAGAGGAGAATGGAAAAATATCTAAAATATCTACACAGAATGACTCACTCGCTGCTGAAGAGCCGAATCCCATAGAAAGGGCGAACTAAAATGAATTGTTAGGCGAATTTGATTGACAAGAAATTGCTGTTGGCACCAGCTCATTTGCATAGATTACTGAGCAAGTGCTGTGATTGGCCGACACTGTAGCTTAACGGTTAGTGCAGCACTTCCCATGAGGAGCCTTGTTATAGACATCTCAACATAGTCATAGAGTCCTTCCCTTCTTCCCCTCTGCTCTCTAGCCAGATTTTACCATTTCAACAAGGGAAGGGACACTACTATCAAAAATTACTTTATAACATCTCAACAAGCCTTGTCTAACAAGTAGTCAAAATAAATATATAATTCCTATGACATTGCCTGTTCTGTACAAGATTATACCCAGACCCAGAACAGACCGACATGACTGCTCATCTTCACCCCTTCGAGAGCTGAGCTCAGGGAGATGAAGCCTGCATTTATCACTAGTTTCCCCTCTGTGGGCTCCAAGTCATATAATGGCCAGATCTACTGTAATTACTCGTGCACACAGGATGGCATAGTGTATGACCGCTTTGGCAACATAATAACTAGTTTCTTCGTATGCCATCAGAAAATCTGCCAGCATGTATTGGAAATATCTATCTCTGTAAACCATCTCATAGACAATCATATGGGCTTTTATTTGGAGGAAGAGAAATAATCATTACACTCCTCAAGCAGTTTGCAGATGTTGCAAAGTTGCGATTCATGGCCGATCTTAGACAGAGTGCGGCGATGGGCAAAATTATAAATGGGGCCCCAAATGCTCAATTATATTATCAACAACACTGTGATATACAGTTAATATAGAAGGTGGTACGATCAGATCTGTAGCACTAATTTCCAGCGCTTCCAGAAGTACTGAGGTTTAGTGGTACTGAATAAAGACCGCTGTGCAATGACAAATATTACCCTCATAAAGTGACCATGTAGCAGTAGATACCAGCTCTGACAGGTGCTCTGTAGACAGTCTAAGTGATTACAGTACCGCTATGTATTCAGAGATCGCAGGTGACGTCTGCAAACCCCAGATAGAGAACTGTGGATGAGTCGGGCTGCTTGGTTCATTCTAGGTTATCCTCCTATGACGCTGGACGCCTTTGAATTGTACAATCGTCACCACGTTGTGGGCTTTGACAGTGAACTGCGAAAAGCCAACAGATCAGGGTTGCATCTAGAATGGAGTTGCTCTTGCAGCGCCAACATATAAAATACAATCGCATAACGAAAAATACAGTCCCTTGTAAAAACCTCAATTCCCCTCCCTTTAGCTCTTTTATCATATCATCCTATGAAAAACTTTAGAGTCCTCTCTTGTTTCCCTCCAGGAGTCCCATTCCAGACACAAGGCAGTACTCCAGCAGTAGGTCACCCTGCCTATACTCTTCCATTGTAATATGGTGTTCATCAGCTGACTGCTCACTAGCTTCAATGAACAGGCAGCGGATTACCTGAAGTAGGAGCTTGGGGCAACTGCCCAGTTTACCCCCCCAACGCCCGGCCCTGGGTGGGATTCAGACCCACAACTCCAATGCTGTGCCAACTGCTGAGTTCCCACTCCCGGCTGCAAGATTTTTCCAGAGCTGCACCAGTTCTGTGCAATGTGCTAACCCAGAGAATCAGGTTTATTCCCAGCACCCAGCATACCCTAAAAACACATCTTTTTAGGGAGGCCTTCCGTCTTCCCCAAGTTAACTCTTCTCCATTTACGTTACTTATTCATGCTCCTTTGGAAAGCTGACCCCCTTCTTCCCACTCTATCCCCCACACACCCTATTGCAAGTCTCACCTGTATATACAGAGATATGGCTGGTGACTGCTTCATACAGCTTTATGTACACACTAGCTGATATAGCCGGCTTTGCCCAAGTTAACTTATTACAGGTGTTTACGTCTTGTTCGCCCAGAAAATGTTATGAAGTCGTGATTACTTCAGAGGAACCAAGAATAAAATATGTATACGCACAGTGGAGCTTTAGATTCTCCTCAGGCTGCATGTACCGATGTCCCTCTGCAGAATGTGCCATCCCTCTCACTCTGCTCACTTTTTACCCTTAAATGTTAAGCCGCTTTTTATTCAGATTTAACCCCAGACTGGGGATTGCAGCCCTTTCTTAGCCTAAGAAGCCATGCTCCATCCATGCAGTCCGTGGCTGCTTCCCTAAATACTTTACAGCCTTTTAACATGCACACAGAGGTCAGTTAGATTGTCCTCAGTATATACAAATAGAGGAGAGATAGATTCTCCTCAGCATACAAATCATTTCCATAGGCTTTACGGTTTCTGAGAAAGCAACTATCCCATGTATAGCAGATTTTTGCAGTTTCTCACGCTTTGAATTGAATATTGAAGTTGTGACCCCTTTACTTTTCCTATTTAGGATGTAATGAATGGTTGTGGCAAATTTCATGTTTGTGCGGTTCAGATGTGTGTTATTAGTTACATAACATAGGGGGTCACTTACTTCTGTACTAAGAATTGAACAAACAATTACAAACCTTTACTTTTCCTATGTGGCAACTAAAGAATGGTCATGCCAAATTTCAAGTTTGTACGACCCCAGGAAGTTGGAGATTTAGATTAGGTACATAAAATAGGGGGTCACTAACTTTTGCTCTTAGAATCGAATGATCAAGTTGCGACCCCTTTACTTTTCCTAGTCAGTATTTAAAGAAAGGTCGTGCTAACTTTCACGTTTTTATGACACTGGGAAGTTACATAACACAGGGGGTCACTTAATTTTGCACATAGTATTGAATAGTCAAATTGTGACTGCTTTACTTTTCCTATTTACAACCTAAAGAATGCTCATACCAAATGTCACGTTTGTGCGGTACAGATGTGTGGTATTATTTACATTACATAGGGAGTCACATACGTTTGCAATTACAATTGAATAATCAAGTTGCAACCCTTTTACTTTTGCTCTGTGGGACCTAAAGATTGAGCGTGCCAAATTTCAAGTTTGTACGACACCAGGAAATTAGAGAATTAGATTAGGTACATAACATAGGGGTTCTCTTACTTTTGCACTTAGAATTGATAAATCATGTTGCGACCCCTTTACTTTTCCTATGTAGGACATAAAGAAAGCTTGTGCCGAATTCCACGTTTGTACGACACCGGGAAATTACATAACATAAGAGGTCACTTTTGCACTTAGAATTGAATATTGAAGTTGCGACCCCTTTACTCTTCCTATATAGGACCTTAAGAATGCTTGTGCCAAATTTCACATTTGCACAACACCGGTAAGTTAGACAATGAGTGGCAAGTCAGTCAATCAGTCAGTCAGTGAGGGCTTTCACCTTTATATATATAGATGTAGAGCCCCCTATCTTATTTCCAGGGTTGCACAGAACAAGCTCTTACACCATGTGCGTTACCGCTATTTCCTTTTATTCCGTAAGCTCTTGCCAGCTGGCCCTCATTCCTATTGTTGATACTGTATGTTGTGTCTTATTTTGTGTATGTTGTCTCTGACTTGTAAAGTGTTGTGGATTGCAATGGCGCTATATAAATAAATCATATTACTCTTGGCCACCCGGCCTGTGGGAAAAGGTTGGGGTGGCCTGGCCGTTTCACAGTCCTCAAGCCCGTTTCACCGTCCTCAAGCACCAGGCGAAGCGCTGCTAGTCAGACCTTATGTGCCCACCCAATGATAACATAGATCTCTGCTGTATTTATGCGCCACTAGATGCAGAGACTTTGACCTTAGGGAGACGCATGTTTTATACTTACCAGAGGAGAATTGAAAAATATCTAAAATATCTACACAGAATGACTCACTCGCTGCTGAAGAGCCGAATCCCATAGAAAGGGCGAACTAAAATGAATTGTTAGGCGAATTTGATTGACAAGAAATTGCTGTTGGCACCAGCTCATTTGCATAGATTACTGAGCGAGTGCTGTGATTGGCCGACACTGTAGCTTAACGGTTAGTGCAGCACTTCCCATGAGGAGCCTTGTTATAGACATCTCAACATAGTCATAGAGTCCTTCCCTTCTTCCCCTCTGCTCTCTAGCCAGATTTTACCATTTCAACAAGGGAAGGGACACTACTATCAAAAATTACTTTATAACATCTCAACAAGCCTTGTCTAACAAGTAGTCAAAATAAATATATAATTCCTATGACATTGCCTGTTCTGTACAAGATTATACCCAGACCCAGAACAGACCGACATGACTGCTCATCTTCACCCCTTCGAGAGCTGAGCTCAGGGAGATGAAGCCTGCATTTATCACTAGTTTCCCCTCTGTGGGCTCCAAGTCATATAATGGCCAGATCTACTGTAATTACTCGTGCACACAGGATGGCATAGTGTATGACCGCTTTGGCAACATAATAACTAGTTTCTTCGTATGCCATCAGAAAATCTGCCAGCATGTATTGGAAATATCTATCTCTGTAAACCATCTCATAGACAATCATATGGGCTTTTATTTGGAGGAAGAGAAATAATCATTACACTCCTCAAGCAGTTTGCAGATGTTGCAAAGTTGCGATTCATGGCCGATCTTAGACAGAGTGCGGCGATGGGCAAAATTATAAATGGGGCCCCAAATGCTCAATTATATTATCAACAACACTGTGATATACAGTTAATATAGAAGGTGGTACGATCAGATCTGTAGCACTAATTTCCAGCGCTTCCAGAAGTACTGAGGTTTAGTGGTACTGAATAAAGACCGCTGTGCAATGACAAATATTACCCTCATAAAGTGACCATGTAGCAGTAGATACCAGCTCTGACAGGTGCTCTGTAGACAGTCTAAGTGATTACAGTACCGCTATGTATTCAGAGATCGCAGGTGACGTCTGCAAACCCCAGATAGAGAACTGTGGATGAGTCGGGCTGCTTGGTTCATTCTAAGTTATCCTCCTATGACGTTGGACGCCTTTGAATTGTACAATCGTCACCACGTTGTGGGCTTTGACAGGGAACTGCGAAAAGCCAACAGATCAGGGTTGCATCTAGAATGGAGTTGCTCTTGCAGCGCCAACATATAAAATACAATCCCATAACGAAAAATACAGTCCCTTGTAAAAACCTCAATTCCCCTCCCTTTAGCTCTTTTATCATATCATCCCATGAAAAACTTTAGAGTCCTTTCTTGTTTCCCTCCAGGAGTCCCATTCCAGACACAAGGCAGTACTCCAGCAGTAGGTCACCCTGCCTATACTCTTCCATTGTAATATGGTGTTCATCAGCTGACTGCTCACTAGCTTCAATGAACAGGCAGCGGAATACCTGAAGTAGGAGCTTGGGGCAACTGCCCAGTTTACCCCCCCAACGCCCGGCCCTGGGTGGGATTCAGACCCACAACTCCAATGCTGTGCCAACTGCTGAGTTCCCACTCCCGGCTGCAAGATTTTTCCAGAGCTGACCCCCTTCTTCCCACTCTATCCCCCACACACCCTATTGCACCTCTCACCTGTATATACAGAGATATGGCTGGTGACTGCTTCATACAGCTTTATGTAGACACTAGCTGATATAGCCGGCTTTGCCCAAGTTAACTTATTACAGGTGTTTACGTCTTGTTTGCCCAGAAAATGTTATGAAGTCGTGATTACTTCAGAGGAACCAAGAATAAAATATGTATACGCACAGTGGAGCTTTAGATTCTCCTCAGGCTGCATGTACCGATGTCCCTCTGCAGAATGTGCCATCCCTCTCACTCTGCTCACTTTTTACCCTTAAATGTTAAGCCGCTTTTTATTCAGATTTAACCCCAGACTGGGGATTGCAGCCCTTTCTTAGCCTAAGAAGCCATGCTCCATCCATGCAGTCCGTGGCTGCTTCCCTAAATACTTTACAGCCTTTTAACATGCACACAGAGGTCAGTTAGATTGTCCTCAGTATATACAAATAGAGGAGAGATAGATTCTCCTCAGCATACAAATCATTTCCATAGGCTTTACGGTTTCTGAGAAAGCAACTATCCCATGTATAGCAGATTTTTGCAGTTTCTCACGCTTTGAATTGAATATTGAAGTTGTGACCCCTTTACTTTTCCTATTTAGGATGTAAAGAATGGTTGTGGCAAATTTCATGTTTGTGCGGTTCAGATGTGTGTTATTAGTTACATAACATAGGGGGTCACTTACTTCTGTACTAAGAATTGAACAAACAATTACAAACCTTTACTTTTCCTATGTGGCAACTAAAGAATGGTCATGCCAAATTTCAAGTTTGTACGACCCCAGGAAGTTAGAGATTTAGATTAGGTACATAAAATAGGGGGTCGCTCACTTTTTCTCTTAGAATCGAATGATCAAGTTGCGACCCCTTTACTTTTCCTAGTCAGTATTTAAAGAAAGGTCGTGCTAACTTTCACGTTTTTATGACACTGGGAAGTTACATAAGACAGGGGGTCACTTAATTTTGCACATAGTATTGAATAGTCAAATTGTGACAGCTTTACTTTTCCTATTTACAACCTAAAGAATGCTCATACCAAATGTCACGTTTGTGCGGTACAGATGTGTGGTATTATTTACATTACACAGGGAGTCACATACGTTTGCAATTACAATTGAATAATCAAGTTGCAACCCTTTTACTTTTGCTCTGTGGGACCTAAAGATTGAGCGTGCCAAATTTCAAGTTTGTACGACACCAGGAAATTAGAGAATTAGATTAGGTACATAACATAGGGGTTCTCTTACTTTTGCACTTAGAATTGATAAACCATGTTTGACCCCTTTACTTTTCCTATGTAGGACATAAAGAAAGCTTGTGCCGAATTCCACGTTTGTACGACACCGGGAAATTACATAACATAAGAGGTCACTTTTGCACTTAGAATTGAATATTGAAGTTGCGACCCCTTTACTCTTCCTATATAGGACCTTAAGAATGCTTGTGCCAAATTTCACATTTGCACAACACCGGTAAGTTAGACAATGAGTGGCAAGTCAGTCAATCAGTCAGTCAGTGAGGGCTTTCACCTTTATATATATAGACTAGCGTACCCGTCGCGCGTTGCTGCGAAGACAGACATACATACATACATTCGTTTTTATATATCTAGATGACGGCAGCAGCGACCACTGAGGTTTTGTAGGCCGCTGCTTCCCCCTTGCAGGCTGAATAAAATAGCCGTTGTGTGGAACATCCAATTTATCCGGCTGCTGTGGCTTCTTGGGAAGATAGCCTAGTACATGTTTGCCCACTTCCAACTCCAATGGAGACTGACTGTAAATGGCTGGCGTGCTCTAGTATTTATGGTTTCAAGCTGTACGTGTCATTGCATACAGTCTATCTATCTATCTATCTATCTATCTATCTATCTATCAGGGTTATTGCATACAGTCTATCTATCTATCTATCTATGACATCAGGAAATGAGAGAATTAGATTCCGTACGTAAAATTTGAACGCTAATTCTTTGGCGCTTTGAATTGAATAATCGAGTTGGGACCCATTAACTTTTCCTATTTATGACATAATCAATGCTCGTGCCAAATTTTAAGTTTCTATGACATTGGGAAGTGAGAGAATTAAGTTGGGATGAGACATAAGGCCTTGCCCATAAGCATTCCCCAACCTCCAAGAACTGAACCTACCTACCTGAATGAGATTTTGTAGGCCGCTGCTTCCCCCTTGCGGGCTGAATAAAATAGCCGTTGGGTGGAACATACAATTTATCCGGCTGCTGTGGGTTCTTAGGAAGATATCCTAGTACTTGTTTACCCACTTCCAACTCCAATGGTAATTGGCTGGTGTGCTCTAGTGGTTCCAAGCTGTACGTGTCATAATACAGCCTTAATGACATCACAATGCAGCTTTATAGAACATGTTGGGGCATGTTCAAGGGCGTCCGATGTTGATGACATCAGTGATGACATCACAATAGCAGGTGGCTTACTTATTCGATCTACGTGGGGGGGGGGGGGGGCGTAACTTTCGACGACGCTCGCGCGCCATTTATCGTAGGATATTTGTACTATGCCTATAATCTTCCCAGGAGTGTACTTAACAACTTCCCAAAGTTTCATGGCGATCGGATGAATGGTGTAGTAGCGCATAAAGGACAAACAGACACGCAGACACGCAGACATGCACGCACGCAGACAGACATACATTCAATTTTATATATATAGAAGATGTAGAGCCCCCTATCTTATTTCCAGGGTTGCACAGAACAAGCTCTTACACCATGTGCGTTACCGCTATTTCCTTTTATTCCGTAAGCTCTAGAGATGAGCGAACGTGTTCTTCCGAGCTTGATATTCGTGCGAATATTAGGGTGTTCGGGATGTTCGTTATTCGTAACGAACACCATGCGGTGTTCTGGTTACTTTCACTTCCTTCCCTGAGACGTTAGCGCGCTTTTTTTGGCCAATTGAAAGACAGGGAAGGCATTACAACTTCCCCCTGTGACGTTCAAGCCCTATACCACCCCCCTGCTGTGAGTGGCTGGGAAGATCAGGTGTCACCCGAACATAAAAGTCGGCCCCTCCCGCGGTTCGGCTCAGATGCCTGGTGAGTTAGCTGAGGGACAGTGCTGTTTGTACCGGAGCTGCTGTAGGGAAAGAATTGGTAGTTAGTGTAGGCTTCAAGACCCCCCAAAGGTCCTTATAAGGGCCACTGATAGCTGTGTGTTGGCTGCTGTTAGCAGTGCCATTTTTTTTCTTCTCAAAATCGGCTCTGCAGAGCGTTGCACCTGGCATTAGGGACAGAAGTGCTGCATAGGCAGGGAGAGTGTTAGGAGTGAGTGTAGCCTTCAAGAACCTCAACGGTCCTTTCTAGGGCCATATTTATCCGTGTGCAGTACTGTCCAGGCTGCTGTTAGCTGTGCTGCATTTTTTTTTGCTTCTCAAAATCGCCTCTGCAGAGCATTCCACCCTCCATTGATACTGCAGGGAAAGAATTGTATAGGCAGGGCCACAACACAGTTATTATTCATAGAATATACGCAGTGCTGCCTTTTGCTTGTAAAACAAGTGAAAATATTTCTATTTGTCCTGCCTCTGTCCGTCCTAACGCCGGTGGACACGTGTCGGCTGCGTGTGCAACCTGTAAAAATCATACGCACCCAGCTACGTTTTACTCCTGGCTTCGCCATTTGCTTTCCTTAATTGGGAAAAAAAATACCTGCTCTGCCACAGTTAATAACTCTGCTACCCTCACGTTCTGTGACACATTAGCAGGAAAACAGCACAGTTATTAAACTTCTCATGTTCATAGAATATACGCAGTGCTGTCTTTTGGTGCAAAAAAACGAAAAATAATTCTATTTGTCCTGCCTCTGTCCGTCCTAACGCCGGTGGACACGTGTCGGCTGCGTCTGCAACCTGTAAAAATCATACGCACCCAGCTACGTTTTACTCCTGGCTTCGCCATTTGCTTTCCTTAATTGGGAAAAAAAATACCTGCTCTGCCACAGTTAATAACTCTGCTACCCTCACGTTCTGTGACACATTAGCAGGAAAACAGCACAGTTATTAAACTTAGATTATTCATTCACTAGAGGCAGTGGGGCCTTTCGTTTTCAAAAAAGGGAAAAAATTATATTTGGCCTGCAGTCTTGCGCCAATTTATTTCCTGCCTGTGAAATCAAATCACTGGTAATACAGCATGCTGAGGGGTAGGGGTAGGCCTAGAGGACGTGGACGCGGCCGAGGACGCGGAGGGCCAAGTCAGGGTGTGGGCACAGGCCAAGCTCCTGATCCAGGTGTGTCGCAGCCGACTGCTGCGCGATTAGGAGAGAGGCACGTTTCTGGCGTCCCCACATTCATCGCCCAATTAATGGAGACGGTTATTAGAAAATGAGCAGTGTGAGCAGGTCCTGTCCTGGATGGCAGAAAGTGCTTCGAGCAACCTATCGTCTACCCGCAGTTCTGCGCCGTCCACTGCTGCCAATCCGAATCCTCTGTCTGCTGCTCCTCCTTCCTCCCAGCCTCCTCACTCCACTACAATAACACCTGCTCAGGAGCGGGAACACTCCCAGGAACTGTTCTCGGGCCCCTGCTTAGATTGGGCAGCAGCGGTTCCTCTCCCACCAGAGGAGTTTATCGTCACTGATGCCCAACCATTCGAAAGTTCCCGGGGTCCGGGGGAAGAGGCTGGGGACTTCCGCCAACTGTCTCAACAACTTTCTGTGGGTGAGGAGGACGATGACGATCAGACACAGTTGTCTTGCAGTGAGGTAGTAGTAAGGGCAGTAAGTCCGAGGGAGCAGCGCACAGAGGATTCGGAGGAAGAGCAGCAGGACGATGAGGTGACTGACCCCACCTGGTGTGCAACGCTTACTCAGGAGGACAGGTCTTCAGAGGGGGAGTCAAGGGCATCAGCAGGGCAGGTTGCAAGAGGCAGTGCGGTGGCCAGGGGTAGAGGCAGGGCCAGACCGAATAATCCACCAAGTGTTTCCCAAAGCGCCCCCTCGCGCCATGCCACCCTGCAGAGGCCGAGGTGCTCTAAGGTCTGGCAGTTTTTCACAGAGACGCCTGACGACCGACGAACAGTGGTGTGCAACCTTTGTCGCGCAAAGCTCAGCCGGGGAGCCAACACCAACAGCCTCACCACCACCACCATGCGCAGACATATGATGGCCAAGCACCCCGCAAGGTGGGACGAAGGCCGTTCAGAGCCTCCGGTTTGCACCCCTGCCTCTCCCCCTGTGCCCCAACCTGCCACTGAGATGCAACCCCCCTCTCAGGACACAGGCACTACTGTCTCCTGGCCTGCACCCACACCCTCACCTCCGCTGTCCTCGGCCCCATCCAGCAGTGTAGTTCAGCGCACCGTCCAGCCGTCGCTAGCGCAACTGTTGGAGCGCAAGCGCAAGTACGCCGCCACGCACCCGCACGCTCAAACGTTAACCGTCCGCATAGCAAAATTCATCAGCCTTGAGATGCTGCCGTATAGGGTTGTGGAAACGGAGTCCTTCAAAAGTATCATGGAGGCGGCGGCCCCGCGCTACTCAGTTCCCAGTCGCCACTACTTTTCCCGATGTGCCGTCCCAGCCCTGCACGACCACGTCTCCCGCAACATTGTACGCGCCCTCACCAACGCGGTTACTGCCACGGTCCACTTAACTACGGACACGTGGACAAGCACAGGTGGGCAGGGCCACTACATCTCCCTGGCGGCACATTGGGTGAATTTAGTGGAGGCTGGGACAGAGTCAGAGCCTGGGACCGCTCACGTCCTACCCACCCCCAGAATTGCGGGCCCCAGCTCGGTGGTGGTATCTGCGGAGGTGTATGCTTCCTCCACTAAAGCACCCTCCTCCTCCTCCTCCTCCTCCTCTGTCTCGCAATCAAGATGTGTTAGCAGCAGCATGTCGCCAGCAGTCGGTGTCGCGCGGTGTGGCAGCACAGCGGTGGGCAAGCGTCAGCAGGCCGTGCTGAAACTACTCAGCTTAGGCGATAAGAGGCACACGGCCCACGAACTGCTGCAGGGTCTGACACAGCAGACCGACCGCTGGCTTGCGCCGCTGAGCCTCCAACCGGGCATGGTCGTGTGTGACAACGGCTGTAACCTGGTGGCGGCTCTGCAGCTCGGCAGCCTCACGCACGTGCCATGCCTGGCCCACGTCTTTAATTTGGTGGTTCAGCGGTTTCTGAAAAGCTACCCACGCTTGTCAGACCTGCTCGTAAAGGCGCGCCGGCTCTGCGCACATTTCCGCAAGTCCCACACGGACGCTGCCACCCTGCGCACCCTGCAACATCACTTTAAGCTGCCAGTGCACCGACTGCTGTGCGACGTGCCCACACGGTGGAACTCTACGCTCCACATGTTGGCCAGGCTCGATGAACAACGTAGAGCTATAGTCGAATACCAACTCCAACATGGGCGGCGCAGTGGGAGTCAGCCTCCTCAATTCCTTTCAGAAGAGTGGGCCTGGTTGGCAGACATCTGCCATGTCCTTGGTAATTTTGAGGAGTCTACCCAGGTGGTGAGCGGCGATGCTACAATCATTAGCGTCACCATTCCTCTGCTATGCATCTTGAGAAATTCCCTGCAAACCATAAAGGCAGCTGCTTTGCGCTCGGAAACGGGGGCGGGGGAAGACAGTATGCCGCTGGATAGTCAGGGCACCCTCCTGTCTATTTCTCAGCGCGTACAGGAGGAGGAGGAGGAGCATGAGGAGGATGAGGAGGAGGGGGAAGAGACAGCTTGGGCCGCTGCTGACGGTACACCGGCTGATTGCCTGTCATCCTTTCAGCGTGTATGGCCTGAGGAGGAGGAGGAGGAGGAGGAGGAGGAGGAGGAGGAGGATCCTGAAAGTGATCTTCCTAGTGAAGACAGCCATGTGTTGCGTACAGGTACCCTGGCACACATGGCTGACTTCATGTTAGGATGCCTTTCTCGTGACCCTCGCGTTGCACGCATTCTGGCCACTACGGATTACTGGGTGTACACACTGCTCGATCCACGGTATAAGGAGAACCTGCCCACTCTGATTCCCGAAGAGGAAAGGGGTTCGAGAGTGTTGCTATACCACAGGACCCTTGCGGACAAGCTGATGGTAAAATTCCCAGCCGACAGCGCTAGTGGCAGAAGGCGCAGTACCGAGGGCAAGGTAGCAGGGGATGTGCGTAGATCGAGCAGCATGTACATCCCAGGCAGTGCAACAGTCTTTAAGGGCCTGGCTAGCTTTATGGCTCCCCACCAAGACTGTGTCACCGCTCCCCAGTCACGGCTGAGTCGGCGGGAGCACTGTAAAAGGATGGTGAGGGAGTACGTAGCGGATCGCACGACCATCCTTGGTGACGCCTCTGCCCCCTACAACTAGTGGGTGTCGAAGCTGGACACGTGGCCTGAACTAGCGCTGTATGCCCTGGAGGTGCTTGCTTGTCCTGCGGCTAGCGTCTTGTCGGAGAGGGTGTTTAGTGCGGCTGGGGGAATTATCACAGATAAGCGTAGCCGCTTGTCAACCGACAGTGCCGACAGGCTAACACTCATCAAGATGAACAAAGGCTGGATTTCCCCAGACTTCTGTTCTCCACCAGCGGACAGCAGCGATACGTAAGCAATACGTAGGCTGCACCCGCGGATGGAAGCTACGTTCTCTCTCACCATCCAAAACGGGGACATTTCTGCTTCATCAATCTGTGTCTAATATTCCTCCTCCTCCTCCTCCTGCTCCTCCTCCTGAAACCTCACGTAATCACGCTGAACGGGCAATTTTTCTTAGGGCCACAAGGCTCACTCAAATAATTTTTCTGAACAATTTTTATAAGTTTCAATGCGCTTAAAAGCATTGGAACTTTAACTTGAACCAATTTTTCGTTACACTGGGCTGCCTCCAGGCCTAGTTACCACTTAAGCCACATTAACCAAAGCGATTAATGGGTTTCACCTGCCCTCTTGGCTGGCCATGGCCAATTTTTGGGATGTACATTAGTACTGTTGATACAGCAATTTTTGTGGGCCCTCGCCTACAGTGTAATCAAATTAATTTTTAGCCCACCTGCATTACAGCTGCGTTACCTCAGCTGTGTTGGGCAATGCAATGGGATATTTTTATGTACCGCCGGTGGGTTCCAGGGAGCCACCCATGCTGTAGGTGCACACGGAGTTTTTAATACATCTGTACACTTCTAAAGAACCCCAGTCTGACTGGGGCATGCAGTGTGGGCCGAAGCCCACCTGTATTACGCACGACATTACTACCTCAGCTGTGTTGGGCAATGCAATGGGATATTTCTATGTACCGCCGGTGGCTTCCTGGCACCCACCCAGGCAGTGGGTCCACAGGGAGTTTAACCTACATGTGTCCACTTGTAAAGAACCCCAGTCTGACTGGGGCATGCAGTGTGGGCCGAAGCCCACCTGCATTAAGCACGACATTACTACCTCAGCTGTGTTGGGCAATGCAATGGGATATTTTTATGTACCGCCGGTGGGTTCCAGGGAGCCACCCATGCTGTAGGTGCACACGGAGTTTTTAATACATCTGTACACTTCTAAAGAACCCCAGTCTGACTGGGGCATGCAGTGTGGGCCGAAGCCCACCTGTATTACGCACGACATTACTACCTCAGCTGTGTTGGGCAATGCAATGGGATATTTCTATGTACCGCCGGTGGCTTCCTGGCACCCACCCAGGCAGTGGGTCCACAGGGACTTTAACCTACATGTGTCCACTTGTAAAGAACCCCAGTCTGACTGGGGCATGCAGTGTGGGCCGAAGCCCACCTGCATTAAGCACGACATTACTACCTCAGCTGTGTTGGGCAATGCAATGGGATATTTTTATGTACCGCCGGTGGGTTCCAGGGAGCCACCCATGCTGTAGGTGCACACAGAGTTTTTAATACATCTGTACACTTCTAAAGAACCCCAGTCTGACTGGGGCATGCAGTGTGGGCCGAAGCCCACCTGTATTACGCACGACATTACTACCTCAGCTGTGTTGGGCAATGCAATGGGATATTTCTATGTACCGCCGGTGGCTTCCTGGCACCCACCCATGCTGTGGGTCCACAGGGAATTATAAATGCATCTGTTTCCACTTATAAAGAAACCCAGTCTGACTGGGGCATGCAGTGTGGGCCGAAACCCACCTGCATTAACCCTTTCCAGTCCACTGTGTGACCTGTGAAGACATTAGGGTTTAAGGCTGTACAGCTCCGTTGTTGGTAGACGTCCGTCGGGGTTCTCTTACTGTATATTGCCAGCCTCTCTGCTGTCGGAGCCTATCCTACGTGTCAGCTCATGCAGTACTGGCTTTAGCCAGCAGATAGCGCCGTTGTATAACGGCAGAAAAAGAGTAAGCCCCCTAGGAAAACCATATACAAATTGGATTGGAAAGGGTTAAGCACAACATTACTACCTCAGCTGTGTTGGGCAATGCAATGGGATATTTCTATGTACCGCCGGTGGCTTCCTGGCACCCACCCATGCTGTAGGTGCACACGGAGTTTTTACTACATCTGTACACTTCTAAAGAACCCCAGTCTGACTGGGGCATGCAGTGTGGGCCGAAGCCCACCTGTATTACGCACGACATTACTACCTCAGCTGTGTTGGGCAATGCAATGGGATATTTCTATGTACCGCCGGTGGCTTCCTGGCACCCACCCAGGCAGTGGGTCCACAGGGACTTTAACCTACATGTGTCCACTTGTAAAGAACCCCAGTCTGACTGGGGCATGCAGTGTGGGCCGAAGCCCACCTGCATTAAGCACGACATTACTACCTCAGCTGTGTTGGGCAATGCAATGGGATATTTTTATGTACCGCCGGTGGGTTCCAGGGAGCCACCCATGCTGTAGGTGCACACAGAGTTTTTAATACATCTGTACACTTCTAAAGAACCCCAGTCTGACTGGGGCATGCAGTGTGGGCCGAAGCCCACCTGTATTACGCACGACATTACTACCTCAGCTGTGTTGGGCAATGCAATGGGATATTTCTATGTACCGCCGGTGGCTTCCTGGCACCCACCCATGCTGTGGGTCCACAGGGAATTATAAATGCATCTGTTTCCACTTATAAAGAAACCCAGTCTGACTGGGGCATGCAGTGTGGGCCGAAACCCACCTGCATTAACCCTTTCCAGTCCACTGTGTGACCTGTGAAGACATTAGGGTTTAAGGCTGTACAGCTCCGTTGTTGGTAGACGTCCGTCGGGGTTCTCTTACTGTATATTGCCAGCCTCTCTGCTGTCGGAGCCTATCCTACGTGTCAGCTCATGCAGTACTGGCTTTAGCCAGCAGATAGCGCCGTTGTATAACGGCAGAAAAAGAGTAAGCCCCCTAGGAAAACCATATACAAATTGGATTGGAAAGGGTTAAGCACAACATTACTACCTCAGCTGTGTTGGGCAATGCAATGGGATATTTCTATGTACCGCCGGTGGCTTCCTGGCACCCACCCATGCTGTAGGTGCACACGGAGTTTTTACTACATCTGTACACTTATAAAGAACCCCAGTCAGACTGGGGCATGCAGTGTGGGCCGAAGCCCACCTGCATTAAGCACGACATTACTACCTCAGCTGTGTTGGGCAATGCAATGGGATATTTCTGTGTACCGCCGGTGGGTTCCAGGGAGCCACCCATGCTGTGGGTCGACAGGGACTTCACAATAGGGAGTTGTACCTGCCTGTGTCTATGAATTAAAAAGCCCGGTCTGACTGGGGCATGCAGACACCTTGACAGAATGAATAGTGTGTGGCACATAGGTTCCCCATTGCTATGCCCACGTGTGCAGCTCCTGATGGCGGTGGCACAGGATTCTATTTCTCATTGCTTCTGTACAGCATTGTGGGCTATCGCTCCGCCACTTTTAAAGAGGGTCGCTGCCTAGCCGTGCCAACCTCTGCAGTGTGTGCCTGCGGTCCCTCGTCATGGCAGACGCAATTCTAAATAGACATGAGCGTGGTGTGGCATGAGGGCAGCTGAAGGCTGCCCAGGGACACTTTGGTGTGCGCTGTGGGGGGGAGGGGGGGAGGTTGGGCAGCATGTAACCCAGGAGAAGTGTCAGTGGAGTGTCATGCAGGCAGTGATTGTGCTTTGTTGGAGGTAGTGTGGTGCTTAGCAAAGGTATGCCATGCTAATGAGGGCTTTTCAGAAGTAAAAGTTGTTGGGAGGGGGGGGGGCCCACTCTTGCCGGTATTGTGGCTTAATAGTGGGACCTGTGAACTTGAGATGCAGCCCAACATGTAGCCCCTCGCCTGCCCTATCCGTTGCTGTGTCGTTCCCATCACTTTGTTGAATTGCCCAGATTTTCACACATGAAAACCTTAGCGAGCATCGGCGAAATACAAAAATGCTCTGGTCGCCCATTGACTTAAATGGGGTTCGTTGTTCGAAACGAACCCTCGAGCATCGCGGGAAGTTCGTTCCGAATAACGAGCACCCGAACATTTTGGTGTTCGCTCATCTCTAGTAAGCTCTTGCCAGCTGGCCCTCATTCCTATTGTTGATACTGTATGTTGTATCTTATTTTGTGTATGTTGTCTCTGACTTGTTAAGTGTTGTGGATTACAATGGCGCTATATAAATAAATCATATTACTCTTGGCCACCCGGCCTGTGGGAAAAGGTTGGGGTGGCCTGGCCGTTTCACAGTCCTCAAGCCCGTTTCACCGTCCTCAAGCACCAGGCGAAGCGCTGCTAGTCAGACCTTATGTGCCCACCCAATGATAACATAGATCTCTGCTGTATTTATGCGCCACTAGATGCAGAGACTTTGACCTTAGGGAGACGCATGTTTTATACTTACCAGAGGAGAATGGAAAAATATCTAAAATATCTACACAGAATGACTCACTCGCTGCTGAAGAGCCGAATCCCATAGAAAGGGCGAACTAAAATGAATTGTTAGGCGAATTTTTTTTTTTTTTTTTTTTTAAAACACATTTTTATTAGAGTTTTACATTAGATATCACATTCCTTTTGCCCTAAGACCAAACACATAGTAAGTTAATAACAAACGGTGGCCGCTGAGGAATCAAATTACAGAAGAAGAGGACTGATACTACCACTCAACGGTCTATGGCATATAAATGTAACCTAACAGTAGCATTAAGACTACTTATAATAACAATATTGTAAGGCATAGAAAAAATAGGAAACTTCTTTCTCTCACCGCTACGGGCGGCGCGCCCCTTGCCGAGGCGGCTTGGCGTCTTTTTGGCGGGGGTGTAGGCACCCCCTCCAGTGCACCTAGCCCGTGGGAGAAAGGTAAAACATATTAAGACTCTGCACAGTTCTTGTAGTAAGGAGGGGGGGTTGGGGGGGGGGGGGGATGGGGAAGAATTAGGTAAGTGGGGAGGGGAGGGGGATGTTGATGGTTCGGTCCGTCTGTGTCTTAGTTTGGTCCAGGGGGGATTACCTCCTGTCAAGAGACGTGTGGTTTATTGCCTCCTCATCCAGGTACTCACTCTCCGAGCTCAGCCCGTCTCTCCAGTGGGTGTAAGACGCCGCGAAGCCACTCGCCACTCTCTCCTGACCACTTCCATACCTAGTCCTGGACTCCAGAAGGGTCACACTCCAGACCTGAGCCGATATGTGTGGGGAGTCGGTCCCTATGAGAACTCAGGGGGATTTCGCTCCTGTATCGCTTGGCTCCATAGTCCTTCCTCCCGGGACTCCTTCCAATGTATGTTAGTGTGTGTTTAATTGCCTCCAGGGGTGCCAAGTTTTTATGAATCCCTCGTGTGAGTCCGTGTTCCAGCTATGTAGCTCCTCCATATTATAGATTGCCTCCACTTTGGTTTTCCAGAGCGCCAGGTTGGGTGGTGCTCTCTGCATCCAAAGGGAGGGAATCAGTGCTTTGGCTGCGTCTAACAGGAATGCCAACAACTTGTCTCTAAGGGGGTGGAAGTTGGCTGAGGGCTTCCAAAGAAAGAGGATTTCTGGTGTGATTCGGAAGTTAGGTTTAAGTAGACATAATACCTCCTCCACATCCTTCCAGAACGTGGTGAGTGCATCGCACTCCCACCAAATGTGGTTATAAGAGCCTGTTGCTACCTCGCATCTCCAGCATTTGTCCTGTTTAGCTAACTTATGTGAATAAAGCCACTGCGGAGTCCTATACCATCTGGCTAAGACTTTGTAATGACTTTCTTGAAGTAAGATGCAAGGGGATAAGCCAAATGAAGTCTGTAGGATTAGTTTTATATCAGATGTGGAGAGGGTTATTTTAAGTTCCTTTTCCCACGATGATAAGAACGCCGGTTTATAAGGGGCTGTGGGTGCGATAAACCTGTTACGAATACTGGAAATGGAACTATAATTAGGGTGAGTTTTGATCGTTTTTTCAAACGGGGTCTCTGGTCTCGTTGACCTGGAGAGTCTCTGAAATTCGCCGAATGTTTGCGTTATTTGGGCCTTATGCAGGAACGATATCGAGAGCTGCGGCGCCAACGCTTCTAGGATGTCTGCTGGTTTGTTATGAGTTTGTGTTTGTAGGTCGCCAAAATTAAGAGGCGCGAATCTCTTCCAGAGGTTTCTAGAGACGCTATCGGCTGGCCGATTAAGGAACCTATTAATGGTGCTCAGTGAGGCCAGGGGGGAAGGATCTGGCGCCAGGGAGTGTTTGTATCTGTCCCAGGCCTCGCATGGACCCCTTAGGAGCGGATTGAACTTTTTAGATCTATAGTTAATTTTGGAAGGAAACCCGAGCTCCTCCAGAAAAAGGTCTCCCTCACATCCCCTGGCCAGGGCGCGCAAAATGTCATCCCCCCTGGGGGATGCTAGGTCAAGCCAGTACCTCAATTGGACCGCCTGGAAAAAGTCGTGGACGCACGGCAGCCCAATCCCCCCCTCGTTCCTCCTTTTAATCATGAGGCTAAAGGCCATACGAGGCCTCTTTTGTCTCCAAGTGTATCCCGAAAAGGCGGAGCGTAAAGCTTTGAAAAACGTCTGAGGTAGGTGTATGGGCACCATCCTAAGTTTGTACAAAATTTGGGGGAGGACGTAGGCCTTTAGTATATTTTTCCTGCCTAGCCAAGAGGCGCACGGGATGTCGTACTTCTGAAGTAAGAGTTTAATCTGCGTCAGTAGGGGTGCAAAGTTAGCTTTGTACAGATCGTCAATGTTTTTGGTGATCTTCACTCCCAAATAGTCTATGGAGGTGTCCGACCATTCGAAGGGTGAGCTGGACCTAAGCTGGATCCACCGAGCTGGGGGAATCGATACGTTGAAGATGGTAGATTTGGTGAAGTTTATCTTAAAATTAGAGATGGAGCCAAAGTTATCCAGTAGGGTAACCAGGTTGGGGATTCCTGAGTCTGGTTCGGTGATTATGAACATAATATCGTCCGCAAAAGCTGCCGCGCTCAAACCAACCGAATCCACCTCCAGACCCTTAATGTCCGGGGCTAGTCTAACCGTCCTCAGCAAAGGTTCTAGTGTGAGGATGAAAAGAGACGGCGAGAGCGGGGAGCCCTGGCGGGTGCCGTTCCTGATATCAAATGGCGGAGAAAGTGAGTTGTTTATTTTAAGTCTTGCGTAGGGTTCCTTATATAGGGGAAAGATGGCTGCGATAAAGGTGGGCGGGAAGATAAAATGGTTCAGGACTCTTTCCATATAGGTCCAGCTCACCCTATCGAACGCCTTCTCGGCGTCGGTACCAACTAACGCCAACTCTATGTTGTGGGACTGCGCATATCTAATAGCATGGAGCAATCTGTAACAGTTGTCCCTGCCCTCCCTATTTTTGACAAATCCCGACTGTTCTTTGTCTATCAGGCGTGGGATGATATCCTCTAGCCTTTTTGACAGAAGTTTTGCCCAAAATTTTACATCCACATTAATGAGGGAAATGGGCCTGTAGCTGCCACAGAGCTCCGGGTTTTTATTATCCTTGTGAATGAGCGTTATGTGCGCCTCTTGTGCCTGTTTAGGGAGTTGTTCTCCTGACATGAGTGCGTTCATCACGTCTCTCAATTTGGGGGCCAGCGTGCCTGTAAATGATTTATAATATATTGCTGGGAGGCCGTCTGGGCCGGGGCTCTTCCCGCTAGGGCTGTTCTTGATTATGTCCTCTACTTCCTCTAGGGAGATAGGTTGTAGTAAACTCGCTGTCTCTGTATCCCTCAGCTTAGGAAGGCTAGCGGAGGAGAGGAAGTGGTCTATCTGTGCTATGGTGTTATCCCGATCTATGGGGGAATGCGAGTTATTGAGGTTGTAAAGCTCCGCGTAGAACCTTTGAAAGGTCTCCGCAATTTCTTTTGATGTGGATTTGGATACTCCTAGATGGTCTCTAATGGATGTGATGTGGTTCCTGGATTTGGCCTTTTTAATTAAAGAGGTAAGTAGCTTGCTTCCCTTGTTGCCATGCGCATAGAACTTATATTGGAGATAGAGATGTTTTTTGTTATATCTAGATTCTAGTAAGTGTTTAAGTTCCCGCCTAAGGTCTAGCAGCTCCTCCATGCTATTTTTGATTTGAGATAGTTTGTGGAGTTGTTCTAGTTTCGCAATTTGGTTTAAGAGGTTATCTATTTTGAGCTGGTTTTGTTTTTTAAGTTTGGCACCCAGAGAGATGAACAAGCCCCTCATGTACGCTTTGTGGGCCTCCCACACAACCGGGGTGCTAATGTCACCCGTGTCGTTGAGTAGAAAGAACTCATCCAGCAAACCTGTGAGGCGGTCCCTCTCCAATTCCGAGTCCAGCAAGGAGGTATTTAATTTCCAAATCCATTCTCTATGTCCTTCTCTGGACAATCTGAGATCTATATGTATGGGTGAGTGATCCGAGATGGTGATTGCTTCTATTTTAGCTTTCGCCACCCTATTCAGGATCTCCCCGGAGACATAAATATGGTCCAGTCTCTGGAACGAGTTATGTACTTGTGAAAAGTACGTATAGTCTTTTACTGTGGGATTAATGGCTCTCCATGCGTCCACGACCTTCAATTCCTGAAGCATTTTATGCACTCTCTGTATTTGTCTCTGGGAGATCCAAGATCTACCCTTTGACGAGTCCAAAAGGGGGTTAAGGAACAGGTTAAAGTCCCCTCCTAATACAATGGGGCCTTCAGCAAATTCTTTCAGAATTCTCAACTGTTCTAACAGCCACTCTACTTGGTTCGAATTAGGGGCGTAAAGGTTTGCGATTGTTATTTTTCCCTTATTGATGGAACCTTTTATGAAAAGCGTTCTCCCCAGTTTGTCAGAATACCTGGCTTTCAGGGAGAACACGATAGACTTGTGTAGCGCAATTGACACTCCTTTAGAGGCAGAAACGGGATGTGTGCTATGGTAACACTGAGGAAAATTTTTCCCAGGGAGGGGACTATGTTTGTTGGCCTTATAGTGTGTCTCCTGGAGTAACAGGATCTTGGTGTTGTATTTTTTGACTAACTGTGATATGCTGTACCTTTTTTGAGGAGAGTTCATTCCCCGGACATTGAACGATGTGACTCTGAGCGGCTCCGCGGCGTCCGGTCCTTGCATCGCGCCCTGGTGAGACTGAATGAGGCTTTTACGAGCGCTAGGAAATGAGAATGTCAAAGACAAAAGACAGCACACAGATTAGTCACACAGCAAATCTCCAAGGCACTAAAAATATTGACAGGCGACACCTTCTGGACCTTGTCTCCGTTACCTGGAACTGTTAGTGTTGGAGGTTAAGGTGGGGGGAGGGTTTAGGAAAGAGAAAGGGGAAGAGGGCGAGGGGTGGGTGGGTTGAACAGTTGATGAAAAACTGTTGATAAGTTGGGTTAGTTAGCAAATCAGCACTTTCAGTGCTGTACGAGATACGAATGGGCTCCGTAAAACAACTGGAGCGCAAACGTATACTCCGGGCGGTTGGAAAATTTTTCAACTGTAAACTAGAAAAGTTTAGCTAAAGCCTAACCGGGGGCGCACAATAGGGCTCTATTTTTAAGGGGGGGCATAGTAAGGGGGGACCGACTGGTGAATTGCAACAATAATGTCCAACCGGCGGAATCTGGCTGCCATGTCCGAGCTCTGTTAACCGGTGAACTTTTCTTTTCGTGCCCGGTAGGAAGTCCTCCGGGTCTCACCAGCAGAACCTTATACCTCTCAGGAATTCACCTGATTCTTTAACCATAACTATGGAAACAGCAAAGTCCTTGTCTTTTGACATCAGGTGGTTTCGTCGGTGTTTTCCTCTCTTTGTTTCTTTTTCTGCTTGCTACGGGGAGATTTCGCGTTGGCGACTACGTGCCATCTGTCTTGCGAAGGCAATGTGGGCAGGGTCGGGAGCCTTGGCAGCTCCGGGAGAGGGAGCCAATTGGGGAGGTTTATCGGTTCAAGGCCCAAAAAGTGCCAGCTTTCTTGTAAGTCCTCTGGGGATCTAATATTAATCCTCCTTCCTTTGTGTGTGATCCCAATTCCGAAAGGGAATAACCACGCATACTTGATATTTTTAGCTTTTAGTTCCTCCAGAAGGGGTCGCAATAGCCTGCGCTTAGCTAAAGTGGAGGGGGAGAGGTCTTGGAAGATTTGGATTGTCGCCCCATCATACTGCAGGATTTTCATGCTGCGTGCCGCATTCAAAATGGCCACTGCATCCGGGAAGGACAGTACCTTGCACACTATGTCCCTGGGGGGGTCAGATGGGGCTGGTAGTGGTCTAAGGGCTCTGTGCACTCTCTCAATGATGATCTCTGCAGCTCTGTCCTCTCCCAGTAAATTCACAAAAATCTCCATTACAACTTTTTGTAGGGCTTCAGATGCCCAGGACTCTGGAAGTCCTTTTATGCGGACATTATTCCGGCGACTCCTATTCTCTAGATCCTCCTGCATGAGGATCATTTTGTTTAGCTGGGAGTGCTGCTCCTTCACTACTGCTGCTAGCTCCCCTGTATGTGTGGTGATGGTTGCTGTGGAGCTCTCAAGCTCCTCCACTCACCTCCCCACGCTCCTTACCTCCTCCTTGATAGCTGTTAATTCTGCCAGCAGTGGGCTCATCGTTGTTGCAAGAAGGTCCCTCATAAAGCCCTTTGAGAGAGGTTCATCTTCTTCTCCCTCCGAGGAGATATCGTCCTCCCGCGCTGCCGACGGAACTGCAGCCGCCGCCGGCGCCATCTTGCCCGCCGCATGTGGAGAGCGGGAGCTTCTGTCCTTTAGGAACCGCTGAAGATCTGTTTGTCCCCGGGCTGTGCGAGGTCACCGCGTGGTCTGCTGTCTTCTCCCTTCCTAACTTCCCCATTTTCAGGTGAGATCGCTGCTGATAGAAGCCCTTTCTTGCGCTATGGAGACGGACCGCAGGCTCAGGCGTCCATCTCTCTCCGCGGCTAGGCTCCGCCCCTGTTAGGCGAATTTGATTGACAAGAAATTGCTGTTGGCACCAGCTCATTTGCATAGATTACTGAGCGAGTGCTGTGATTGGCCGACACTGTAGCTTAACGGTTAGTGCAGCACTTCCCATGAGGAGCCTTGTTATAGACATCTCAGCATAGTCATAGAGTCCTTCCCTTCTTCCCCTCTGCTCTCTAGCCAGATTTTACCATTTCAACAAGGGAAGGGACACTACTATCAAAAATTACTTTATAACATCTCAACAAGCCTTGTCTAACAAGTAGTCAAAATAAATATATAATTCCTATGACATTGCCTGTTCTGTACAAGATTATACCCAGACCCAGAACAGACCGACATGACTGCTCATCTTCACCCCTTCGAGAGCTGAGCTCAGGGAGATGAAGCCTGCATTTATTACTAGTTTCCCCTCTGTGGGCTCCAAGTCATATAATGGCCAGATCTACTGTAATTACTCGTGCACACAGGATGGCATAGTGTATGACCGCTTTGGCAACATAATAACTAGTTTCTTCGTATGCCATCAGAAAATCTGCCAGCATGTATTGGAAATATCTATCTCTGTAAACCATCTCATAGACAATCATATGGGCTTTTATTTGGAGGAAGAGAGAAAATCATTACACTCCTCAAGCAGTTTGCAGATGTTGCAAAGTTGCGATTCATGGCCGATCTTAGACAGAGTGCGGCGATGGGCAAAATTATAAATGGGGCCCCAAATGCTCAATTATATTATCAACAACACTGTGATATACAGTTAATATAGAAGGTGGTACGATCAGATCTGTAGCACTAATTTCCAGCGCTTCCAGAAGTACTGAGGTTTAGTGGTACTGAATAAAGACCGCTGTGCAATGACAAATATTACCCTCATAAAGTGACCATGTAGCAGTAGATACCAGCTCTGACAGGTGCTCTGTAGACAGTCTAAGTGATTACAGTACCGCTATGTATTCAGAGATCGCAGGTGACGTCTGCAAATCCCAGATAGAGAACTGTGGATGAGTCGGGCTGCTTGGTTCATTCTAAGTTATCCTCCTATGACGTTGAACGCCTTTGAATTGTACGATCGTCACCACGTTGTGGGCTTTGACAGTGAACTGCGAAAAGCCAACAGATCAGGGTTGCATCTAGAATGGAGTTGCTCTTGCAGCGCCAACATATAAAATACAATCCCATAACGAAAAATACTGTCCCTTGTAAAAACCTCAATTCCCCTCCCTTTAGCTCTTTTATCATATCATCCCATGAAAAACTTTAGAGTCCTCTCTTGTTTCCCTCCAGGAGTCCCATTCCAGACACAAGGCAGTACTCCAGCAGTAGGTCACCCTGCCTATACTCTTCCATTGTAATATGGTGTTCATCAGCTGACTGCTCACTAGCTTCAATGAACAGGCAGCGGAATACCTGAAGTAGGAGCTTGGGGCAACTGCCCAGTTTACCCCCCCAACGCCCGGCCCTGGGTGGGATTCAGACCCACAACTCCAATGCTGTGCCAACTGCTGAGTTCCCACTCCCAGCTGCAAGATTTTTCCAGAGCTGCACCAGTTCTGTGCAATGTGCTAACCCAGAGAATCAGGTTTATTCCCAGCACCCAGCATACCCTAAAAACACATCTTTTTAGGGAGGCCTTCCGTCTTCCCCAATTTAACTCTTCTCCATTTACGTTACTTATTCACGCTCCTTTGGAAAGCTGACCCCCTTCTTCCCACTCTATCCCCCACACACCCTATTGCACCTCTCACCTGTATATACAGAGATATGGCTGGTGACTGCTTCATACAGCTTTATGTAGACACTAGCTGATATAGCCGGCTTTGCCCAAGTTAACTTATTACAGGTGTTTACGTCTTGTTCGCCCAGAAAATGTTATGAAGTCGTGATTACTTCAGAGGAACCAAGAATAAAATATGTATACGCACAGTGGAGCTTTAGATTCTCCTCAGGCTGCATGTACCGATGTCCCTCTGCAGAATGTGCCATCCCTCTCACTCTGCTCACTTTTTACCCTTAAATGTTAAGCCGCTTTTTATTCAGATTTAACCCCAGACTGGGGATTGCAGCCCTTTCTTAGCCTAAGAAGCCATGCTCCATCCATGCAGTCCGTGGCTGCTTCCCTAAATACTTTACAGCCTTTTAACATGCACACAGAGGTCAGTTAGATTGTCCTCAGTATATACAAATAGAGGAGAGATAGATTCTCCTCAGCATACAAATCATTTCCATAGGCTTTACGGTTTCTGAGAAAGCAACTATCCCATGTATAGCAGATTTTTGCAGTTTCTCACGCTTTGAATTGAATATTGAAGTTGTGACCCCTTTACTTTTCCTATTTAGGATGTAAAGAATGGTTGTGGCAAATTTCATGTTTGTGCGGTTCAGATGTGTGTTATTAGTTACATAACATAGGGGGTCACTTACTTCTGTACTAAGAATTGAACAAACAATTACAAACCTTTACTTTTCCTATGTGGCAACTAAAGAATGGTCATGCCAAATTTCAAGTTTGTACGACCCCAGGAAGTTAGAGATTTAGATTAGGTACATAAAATAGGGGGTCGCTCACTTTTGCTCTTAGAATCGAATGATCAAGTTGCGACCCCTTTACTTTTCCTAGTCAGTATTTAAAGAAAGGTCGTGCTAACTTTCACGTTTTTATGACACTGGGAAGTTACATAACACAGGGGGTCACTTAACTTTGCACATAGTATTGAATAGTCAAATTGTGACTGCTTTACTTTTCCTATTTACAACCTAAAGAATGCTCATACCAAATGTCACGTTTGTGCGGTACAGATGTGTGGTATTATTTACATTACATAGGGAGTCACATACGTTTGCAATTACAATTGAATAATCAAGTTGCAACCCTTTTACTTTTGCTCTGTGGGACCTAAAGATTGAGCGTGCCAAATTTCAAGTTTGTACGACACCAGGAAATTAGAGAATTAGATTAGGTACATAACATAGGGGTTCTCTTACTTTTGCACTTAGAATTGATAAATCATGTTGTGACCCCTTTACTTTTCCTATGTAGGACATAAAGAAAGCTTGTGCCGAATTCCACGTTTGTACGACACCGGGAAATTACATAACATAAGAGGTCACTTTTGCACTTAGAATTGAATATTGAAGTTGCGACCCCTTTACTCTTCCTATATAGGACCTTAAGAATGCTTGTGCCAAATTTCACATTTGCACAACACCGGTAAGTTAGACAATGAGTGGCAAGTCAGTCAATCAGTCAGTCAGTGAGGGCTTTCACCTTTATATATATAGATGTAGAGCCCCCTATCTTATTTCCAGGGTTGCACAGAACAAGCTCTTACACCATGTGCGTTACCGCTATTTCCTTTTATTCCGTAAGCTCTTGCCAGCTGGCCCTCATTCCTATTGTTGATACTGTATGTTGTATCTTATTTTGTGTATGTTGTCTCTGACTTGTAAAGTGTTGTGGATTACAATGGCGCTATATAAATAAATCATATTACTCTTGGCCACCCGGCCTGTGGGAAAAGGTTGGGGTGGCCTGGCCGTTTCACAGTCCTCAAGCCCGTTTCACCGTCCTCAAGCACCAGGCGAAGCGCTGCTAGTCAGACCTTATGTGCCCACCCAATGATAACATAGATCTCTGCTGTATTTATGCGCCACTAGATGCAGAGACTTTGACCTTAGGGAGACGCATGTTTTATACTTACCAGAGGAGAATGGAAAAATATCTAAAATATCTACACAGAATGACTCACTCGCTGCTGAAGAGCCGAATCCCATAGAAAGGGCGAACTAAAATGAATTGTTAGGCGAATTTGATTGACAAGAAATTGCTGTTGGCACCAGCTCATTTGCATAGATTACTGAGCGAGTGCTGTGATTGGCCGACACTGTAGCTTAACGGTTAGTGCAGCACTTCGCATGAGGAGCCTTGTTATAGACATCTCAACATAGTCATAGAGTCCTTCCCTTCTTCCCCTCTGCTCTCTAGCCAGATTTTACCATTTCAACAAGGGAAGGGACACTACTATCAAAAATTACTTTATAACATCTCAACAAGCCTTGTCTAACAAGTAGTCAAAATAAATATATAATTCCTATGACATTGCCTGTTCTGTACAAGATTATACCCAGACCCAGAACAGACCGACATGACTGCTCATCTTCACCCCTTCGAGAGCTGAGCTCAGGGAGATGAAGCCTGCATTTATCACTAGTTTCCCCTCTGTGGGCTCCAAGTCATATAATGGCCAGATCTACTGTAATTACTCGTGCACACAGGATGGCATAGTGTATGACCGCTTTGGCAACATAATAACTAGTTTCTTCGTATGCCATCAGAAAATCTGCCAGCATGTATTGGAAATATCTATCTCTGTAAACCATCTCATAGACAATCATATGGGCTTTTAACGGAGGAAGAGAGAAAATCATTACACTCCTCAAGCAGTTTGCAGATGTTGCAAAGTTGCGATTCATGGCCGATCTTAGACAGAGTGCGGCGATGGGCAAAATTATAAATGGGGCCCCAAATGCTCAATTATAGTATCAACAACACTGTGATATTCAGTTAATATAGAAGGTGGTACGATCAGATCTGTAGCACTAATTTCCAGCGCTTCCAGAAGTACTGAGGTTTAGTGGTACTGAATAAAGACCGCTGTGCAATGACAAATATTACCCTCATAAAGTGACCATGTAGCAGTAGATACCAGCTCTGACAGGTGCTCTGTAGACAGTCTAAGTGATTACAGTACCGCTATGTATTCAGAGATCGCAGGTGACGTCTGAAAACCCCAGATAGAGAACTGTGGATGAGTCGGGCTGCTTGGTTCATTCTAAGTTATCCTCCTATGACGTTGGACGCCTTTGAATTGTACAATCGTCACCACGTTGTGGGCTTTGACAGTGAACTGCGAAAAGCCAACAGATCAGGGTTGCATCTAGAATGGAGTTGCTCTTGCAGCGCCAACATATAAAATACAATCCCATAACGAAAAATACAGTCCCTTGTAAAAACCTCAATTCCCCTCCCTTTAGCTCTTTTATCATATCATCCCATGAAAAACTTTAGAGTCCTCTCTTGTTTCCCTCCAGGAGTCCCATTCCAGACACAAGGCAGTACTCCAGCAGTAGGTCACCCTGCCTATACTCTTCCATTGTAATATGGTGTTCATCAGCTGACTGCTCACTAGCTTCAATGAACAGGCAGCGGAATACCTGAAGTAGGAGCTTGAGGCAACTGCCCAGTTTACCCCCCCAACGCCCGACCCTGGGTGGGATTCAGACCCACAACTCCAATGCTGTGCCAACTGCTGAGTTCCCACTCCCGGCTGCAAGATTTTTCCAGAGCTGCACCAGTTCTGTGCAATGTGCTAACCCAGAGAATCAGGTTTATTCCCAGCACCCAGCATACCCTAAAAACACATCTTTTTAGGGAGGCCTTCCGTCTTCCCCAATTTAACTCTTCTCCATTTACGTTACTTATTCACGCTCCTTTGGAAAGCTGACCCCCTTCTTCCCACTCTATCCCCCACACACCCTATTGCACCTCTCACCTGTATATACAGAGATATGGCTGGTGACTGCTTCATACAGCTTTATGTAGACACTAGCTGATATAGCCGACTTTGCCCAAGTTAACTTATTACAGGTGTTTACGTCTTGTTCGCCCAGAAAATGTTATGAAGTCGTGATTACTTCAGAGGAACCAAGAATAAAATATGTATACGCACAGTGGAGCTTTAGATTCTCCTCAGGCTGCATGTACCGATGTCCCTTTGCAGAATGTGCCATCCCTCTCACTCTGCTCACTTTTTACCCTTAAATGTTAAGCCGCTTTTTATTCAGATTTAACCCCAGACTGGGGATTGCAGCCCTTTCTTAGCCTAAGAAGCCATGCTCCATCCATGCAGTCCATGGCTGCTTCCCTAAATACTTTACAGCCTTTTAACATGCACACAGAGGTCAGTTAGATTGTCCTCAGTATATACAAATAGAGGAGAGATAGATTCTCCTCAGCATACAAATCATTTCCATAGGCTTTACGGTTTCTGAGAAAGCAACTATCCCATGTATAGCAGATTTTTGCAGTTTCTCACGCTTTGAATTGAATATTGAAGTTGTGACCCCTTTACTTTTCCTATTTAGGATGTAAAGAATGGTTGTGGCAAATTTCATGTTTGTGCGGTTCAGATGTGTGTTATTAGTTACATAACATAGGGGGTCACTTACTTCTGTACTAAGAATTGAACAAACAATTACAAACCTTTACTTTTCCTATGTGGCAACTAAAGAATGGTCATGCCAAATTTCAAGTTTGTACGACCCCAGGAAGTTAGAGATTTAGATTTGGTACATAAAATAGGGGGTCGCTCACTTTTGCTCTTAGAATCGAATGATCAAGTTGCGACCCCTTTACTTTTCCTAGTCAGTATTTAAAGAAAGGTCGTGCTAACTTTCACGTTTTTATGACACTGGGAAGTTACATAACACAGGGGGTCACTTAATTTTGCACATAGTATTGAATAGTCAAATTGTGACTGCTTTACTTTTCCTATTTACAACCTAAAGAATGCTCATACCAAATGTCACGTTTGTGCGGTACAGATGTGTGGTATTATTTACATTACATAGGGAGTCACATACGTTTGCAATTACAATTGAATAATCAAGTTGCAACCCTTTTACTTTTGCTCTGTGGGACCTTAAGATTGAGCGTGCCAAATTTCAAGTTTGTACGACACCAGGAAATTAGAGAATTAGATTAGGTACATAACATAGGGGTTCTCTTACTTTTGCACTTGGAATTGATAAATCATGTTGTGACCCCTTTACTTTTCCTATGTAGGACATAAAGAAAGCTTGTGCCGAATTCCACGTTTGTACGACACCGGGAAATTACATAACATAAGAGGTCACTTTTGCACTTAGAATTGAATATTGAAGTTGCGACCCCTTTACTCTTCCTATATAGGACCTTAAGAATGCTTGTGCCAAATTTCACATTTGCACAACACCGGTAAGTTAGACAATGAGTGGCAAGTCAGTCAATCAGTCAGTCAGTGAGGGCTTTCACCTTTATATATATAGATGTAGAGCCCCCTATCTTATTTCCAGGGTTGCACAGAACAAGCTCTTACACCATGTGCGATACCGCTATTTCCTTTTATTCCGTAAGCTCTTGCCAGCTGGCCCTCATTCCTATTGTTGATACTGTATGTTGTATCTTATTTTGTGTATGTTGTCTCTGACTTGTAAAGTGTTGTGGATTACAATGGCGCTATATAAATAAATCATATTACTCTTGGCCACCCGGCCTGTGGGAAAAGGTTGGGGTGGCCTGGCCGTTTCACAGCCCTTAACCCCGTTTCACCGTCCTCAAGCACCAGGCGAAGCGCTGCTCGTCAGACCTTATGTGCCCACCCAATGATAACATAGATCTCTGCTGTATTTATGCGCCACTAGATGCAGAGACTTTGACCTTAGGGAGACGCATGTTTTATACTTACCAGAGGAGAATGGAAAAATATCTAAAATATCTACACAGAATGACTCACTCGCTGCTGAAGAGCCGAATCCCATAGAAAGGGCGAACTAAAATGAATTGTTAGGCGAATTTGATTGACAAGAAATTGCTGTTGGCACCAGCTCATTTGCATAGATTACTGAGCGAGTGCTGTGATTGGCCGACACTGTAGCTTAACGGTTAGTGCAGCACTTCCCATGAGGAGCCTTGTTATAGACATCTCAACATAGTCATAGAGTCCTTCCCTTCTTCCCCTCTGCTCTCTAGCCAGATTTTACCATTTCAACAAGGGAAGGGACACTACTATCAAAAATTACTTTATAACATCTCAACAAGCCTTGTCTAACAAGTAGTCAAAATAAATATATAATTCCTATGACATTGCCTGTTCTGTACAAGATTATACCCAGACCCAGAACAGACCGACATGACTGCTCATCTTCACCCCTTCGAGAGCTGAGCTCAGGGAGATGAAGCCTGCATTTATCACTAGTTTCCCCTCTGTGGGCTCCAAGTCATATAATGGCCAGATCTACTGTAATTACTCGTGCACACAGGATGGCATAGTGTATGACCGCTTTGGCAACATAATAACTAGTTTCTTCGTATGCCATCAGAAAATCTGCCAGCATGTATTGGAAATATCTATCTCTGTAAACCATCTCATAGACAATCATATGGGCTTTTATTTGGAGGAAGAGAGAAAATCATTACACTCCTCAAGCAGTTTGCAGATGTTGCAAAGTTGCGATTCATGGCCGATCTTAGACAGAGTGCGGCGATGGGCAAAATTATAAATGGGGCCCCAAATGCTCAATTATAGTATCAACAACACTGTGATATTCAGTTAATATAGAAGGTGGTACGATCAGATCTGTAGCACTAATTTCCAGCGCTTCCAGAAGTACTGAGGTTTAGTGGTACTGAATAAAGACCGCTGTGCAATGACAAATATTACCCTCATAAAGTGACCATGTAGCAGTAGATACCAGCTCTGACAGGTGCTCTGTAGACAGTCTAAGTGATTACAGTACCGCTATGTATTCAGAGATCGCAGGTGACGTCTGAAAACCCCAGATAGAGAACTGTGGATGAGTCGGGCTGCTTGGTTCATTCTAAGTTATCCTCCTATGACGTTGGACGCCTTTGAATTGTACAATCGTCACCACGTTGTGGGCTTTGACAGTGAACTGCGAAAAGCCAACAGATCAGGGTTGCATCTAGAATGGAGTTGCTCTTGCAGCGCCAACATATAAAATACAATCCCATAACGAAAAATACAGTCCCTTGTAAAAACCTCAATTCCCCTCCCTTTAGCTCTTTTATCATATCATCCCATGAAAAACTTTAGAGTCCTCTCTTGTTTCCCTCCAGGAGTCCCATTCCAGACACAAGGCAGTACTCCAGCAGTAGGTCACCCTGCCTATACTCTTCCATTGTAATATGGTGTTCATCAGCTGACTGCTCACTAGCTTCAATGAACAGGCAGCGGAATACCTGAAGTAGGAGCTTGGGGCAACTGCCCAGTTTACCGCCCCAACGCCCGGCCCTGGGTGGGATTCAGACCCACAACTCCAATGCTGTGCCAACTGCTGAGTTCCCACTCCCGGCTGCAAGATTTTTCCAGAGCTGCACCAGTTCTGTGCAATGTGCTAACCCAGAGAATCAGGTTTATTCCCAGCACCCAGCATACCCTAAAAACACATCTTTTTAGGGAGGCCTTCCGTCTTCCCCAATTTAACTCTTCTCCATTTACGTTACTTATTCACGCTCCTTTGGAAAGCTGACCCCCTTCTTCCCACTCTATCCCCCACACAGCCTATTGCACCTCTCACCTGTATATACAGAGATATGGCTGGTGACTGCTTCATACAGCTTTATGTAGACACTAGCTGATATAGCCGGCTTTGCCCAAGTTAACTTATTACAGGTGTTTACGTCTTCTTCGCCCAGAAAATGTTATGAAGTCGTGATTACTTCAGAGGAACCAAGAATAAAATATGTATACGCACAGTGGAGCTTTAGATTCTCCTCAGGCTGCATGTACCGATGTCCCTTTGCAGAATGTGCCATCCCTCTCACTCTGCTCACTTTTTACCCTTAAATGTTAAGCCGCTTTTTATTCAGATTTAACCCCAGACTGGGGATTGCAGCCCTTTCTTAGCCTAAGAAGCCATGCTCCATCCATGCAGTCCGTGGCTGCTTCCCTAAATACTTTACAGCCTTTTAACATGCACACAGAGGTCAGTTAGATTGTCCTCAGTATATACAAATAGAGGAGAGATAGATTCTCCTCAGCATACAAATCATTTCCATAGGCTTTACGGTTTCTGAGAAAGCAACTATCCCATGTATTGCAGATTTTTGCAGTTTCTCACGCTTTGAATTGAATATTGAAGTTGTGACCCCTTTACTTTTCCTATTTAGGATGTAAAGAATGGTTGTGGCAAATTTCATGTTTGTGCGGTTCAGATGTGTGTTATTAGTTACATAACATAGGGGGTCACTTACTTCTGTACTAAGAATTGAACAAACAATTACAAACCTTTACTTTTCCTATGTGGCAACTAAAGAATGGTCATGCCAAATTTCAAGTTTGTACGACCCCAGGAAGTTAGAGATTTAGATTAGGTACATAAAATAGGGGGTCACTCACTTTTGCTCTTAGAATCGAATGATCAAGTTGCGACCCCTTTACTTTTCCTAGTCAGTATTTAAAGAAAGGTCGTGCTAACTTTCACGTTTTTATGACACTGGGAAGTTACATAACACAGGGGGTCACTTAATTTTGCACATAGTATTGAATAGTCAAATTGTGACTGCTTTACTTTTCCTATTTACAACCTAAAGAATGCTCATACCAAATGTCACGTTTGTGCGGTACAGATGTGTGGTATTATTTACATTACACAGGGAGTCACATACGTTTGAAATTACAATTGAATAATCAAGTTGCAACCCTTTTACTTTTGCTCTGTGGGACCTAAAGATTGAGCGTGCCAAATTTCAAGTTTGTACGACACCAGGAAATTAGAGAATTAGATTAGGTACATAACATAGGGGTTCTCTTACTTTTGCACTTAGAATTGATAAATCATGTTGCGACCCCTTTACTTTTCCTATGTAGGACATAAAGAAAGCTTGTGCCGAATTCCACGTTTGTACGACACCGGGAAATTACATAACATAAGAGGTCACTTTTGCACTTAGAATTGAATATTGAAGTTGCGACCCCTTTACTCTTCCTATATAGGACCTTAAGAATGCTTGTGCCAAATTTCACATTTGCACAACACCGGTAAGTTAGACAATGAGTGGCAAGTCAGTCAATCAGTCAGTCAGTGAGGGCTTTCACCTTTATATATATAGATGTAGAGCCCCCTATCTTATTTCCAGGGTTGCACAGAACAAGCTCTTACACCATGTGCGTTACCGCTATTTCCTTTTATTCCGTAAGCTCTTGCCAGCTGGCCCTCATTCCTATTGTTGATACTGTATGTTGTATCTTATTTTGTGTATGTTGTCTCTGACTTGTAAAGTGTTGTGGATTACAATGGCGCTATATAAATAAATCATATTACTCTTGGCCACCCGGCCTGTGGGAAAAGGTTGGGGTGGCCTGGCCGTTTCACAGTCCTCAAGCCCGTTTCACCGTCCTCAAGCACCAGGCGAAGCGCTGCTAGTCAGACCTTATGTGCCCACCCAATGATAACATAGATCTCTGCTGTATTTATGCGCCACTAGATGCAGAGACTTTGACCTTAGGGAGACGCATGTTTTATACTTACCAGAGGAGAATGGAAAAATATCTAAAATATCTACACAGAATGACTAACTCGCTGCTGAAGAGCCGAATCCCATAGAAAGGGCGAACTAAAATGAATTGTTAGGCGAATTTGATTGACAAGAAATTGCTGTTGGCACCAGCTCATTTGCATAGATTACTGAGCGAGTGCTGTGATTGGCCGACACTGTAGCTTAACGGTTAGTGCAGCACTTCCCATGAGGAGCCTTGTTACAGACATCTCAACATAGTCATAGAGTCCTTCCCTTCTTCCCCTCTGCTCTCTAGCCAGATTTTACCATTTCAACAAGGGAAGGGACACTACTATCAAAAATTACTTTATAACATCTCAACAAGCCTTGTCTAACAAGTAGTCAAAATAAATATATAATTCCTATGACATTGCCTGTTCTGTACAAGATTATACCCAGACCCAGAACAGACCGACATGACTGCTCATCTTCACCCCTTCGAGAGCTGAGCTCAGGGAGATGAAGCCTGCATTTATCACTAGTTTCCCCTCTGTGGGCTCCAAGTCATATAATGGCCAGATCTACTGTAATTACTCGTGCACACAGGATGGCATAGTGTATGACCGCTTTGGCAACATAATAACTAGTTTCTTCGTATGCCATCAGAAAATCTGCCAGCATGTATTGGAAATATCTATCTCTGTAAACCATCTCATAGACAATCATATGGGCTTTTATTTGGAGGAAGAGAGAAAATCATTACACTCCTCAAGCAGTTTGCAGATGTTGCAAAGTTGCGATTCATGGCCGATCTTAGACAGAGTGCAGCGATGGGCAAAATTATAAATGGGGCCCCAAATGCTCAATTATATTATCAACAACACTGTGATATTCAGTTAATATAGAAGGTGGTACGATCAGATCTGTAGCACTAATTTCCAGCGCTTCCAGAAGTACTGAGGTTTAGTGGTACTGAATAAAAACCGCTGTACAATAACAAATATTACCCTCATAAAGTGACCATGTAGCAGTAGATACCAGCTCTGACAGGTGCTCTGTAGACAGTCTAAGTGATTACAGTACCGCTATGTATTCAGAGATCGCAGGTGACGTCTGCAAACCCCAGATAGAGAACTGTGGATGAGTCGGGCTGCTTGGTTCATTCTAAGTTATCCTCCTATGACGTTGGACGCCTTTGAATTGTACAATCGTCACCACGTTGTGGGCTTTGACAGTGAACTGCGAAAAGCCAACAGATCAGGGTTGCATCTAGAATGGAGTTGCTCTTGCAGCGCCAACATATAAAATACAATCCCATAACGAAAAATACAGTCCCTTGTAAAAACCTCAATTCCCCTCCCTTTAGCTCTTTTATCATATCATCCCATGAAAAACTTTAGAGTCCTCTCTTGTTTCCCTCCAGGAGTCCCATTCCAGACACAAGGCAGTACTCCAGCAGTAGGTCACCCTGCCTATACTCTTCCATTGTAATATGGTGTTCATCAGCTGACTGCTCACTAGCTTCAATGAACAGGCAGCGGAATACCTGAAGTAGGAGCTTGGGGCAACTGCCCAGTTTACCGCCCCAACGCCCGGCCCTGGGTGGGATTCAGACCCACAACTCCAATGCTGTGCCAACTGCTGAGTTCCCACTCCCGGCTGCAAGATTTTTCCAGAGCTGCACCAGTTCTGTGCAATGTGCTAACCCAGAGAATCAGGTTTATTCCCAGCACCCAGCATACCCTAAAAACACATCTTTTTAGGGAGGCCTTCCGTCTTCCCCAATTTAACTCTTCTCCATTTACGTTACTTATTCACGCTCCTTTGGAAAGCTGACCCCCTTCTTCCCACTCTATCCCCCACACAGCCTATTGCACCTCTCACCTGTATATACAGAGATATGGCTGGTGACTGCTTCATACAGCTTTATGTAGACACTAGCTGATATAGCCGGCTTTGCCCAAGTTAACTTATTACAGGTGTTTACGTCTTGTTCGCCCAGAAAATGTTATGAAGTCGTGATTACTTCAGAGGAACCAAGAATAAAATATGTATACGCACAGTGGAGCTTTAGATTCTCCTCAGGCTGCATGTACCGATGTCCCTTTGCAGAATGTGCCATCCCTCTCACTCTGCTCACTTTTTACCCTTAAATGTTAAGCCGCTTTTTATTCAGATTTAACCCCAGACTGGGGATTGCAGCCCTTTCTTAGCCTAAGAAGCCATGCTCCATCCATGCAGTCCGTGGCTGCTTCCCTAAATACTTTACAGCCTTTTAACATGCACACAGAGGTCAGTTAGATTGTCCTCAGTATATACAAATAGAGGAGAGATAGATTCTCCTCAGCATACAAATCATTTCCATAGGCTTTACGGTTTCTGAGAAAGCAACTATCCCATGTATTGCAGATTTTTGCAGTTTCTCACGCTTTGAATTGAATATTGAAGTTGTGACCCCTTTACTTTTCCTATTTAGGATGTAAAGAATGGTTGTGGCAAATTTCATGTTTGTGCGGTTCAGATGTGTGTTATTAGTTACATAACATAGGGGGTCACTTACTTCTGTACTAAGAATTGAACAAACAATTACAAACCTTTACTTTTCCTATGTGGCAACTAAAGAATGGTCATGCCAAATTTCAAGTTTGTACGACCCCAGGAAGTTAGAGATTTAGATTAGGTACATAAAATAGGGGGTCACTCACTTTTGCTCTTAGAATCGAATGATCAAGTTGCGACCCCTTTACTTTTCCTAGTCAGTATTTAAAGAAAGGTCGTGCTAACTTTCACGTTTTTATGACACTGGGAAGTTACATAACACAGGGGGTCACTTAATTTTGCACATAGTATTGAATAGTCAAATTGTGACTGCTTTACTTTTCCTATTTACAACCTAAAGAATGCTCATACCAAATGTCACGTTTGTGCGGTACAGATGTGTGGTATTATTTACATTACACAGGGAGTCACATACGTTTGAAATTACAATTGAATAATCAAGTTGCAACCCTTTTACTTTTGCTCTGTGGGACCTAAAGATTGAGCGTGCCAAATTTCAAGTTTGTACGACACCAGGAAATTAGAGAATTAGATTAGGTACATAACATAGGGGTTCTCTTACTTTTGCACTTAGAATTGATAAATCATGTTGCGACCCCTTTACTTTTCCTATGTAGGACATAAAGAAAGCTTGTGCCGAATTCCACGTTTGTACGACACCGGGAAATTACATAACATAAGAGGTCACTTTTGCACTTAGAATTGAATATTGAAGTTGCGACCCCTTTACTCTTCCTATATAGGACCTTAAGAATGCTTGTGCCAAATTTCACATTTGCACAACACCGGTAAGTTAGACAATGAGTGGCAAGTCAGTCAATCAGTCAGTCAGTGAGGGCTTTCACCTTTATATATATAGATGTAGAGCCCCCTATCTTATTTCCAGGGTTGCACAGAACAAGCTCTTACACCATGTGCGTTACCGCTATTTCCTTTTATTCCGTAAGCTCTTGCCAGCTGGCCCTCATTCCTATTGTTGATACTGTATGTTGTATCTTATTTTGTGTATGTTGTCTCTGACTTGTAAAGTGTTGTGGATTACAATGGCGCTATATAAATAAATCATATTACTCTTGGCCACCCGGCCTGTGGGAAAAGGTTGGGGTGGCCTGGCCGTTTCACAGTCCTCAAGCCCGTTTCACCGTCCTCAAGCACCAGGCGAAGCGCTGCTAGTCAGACCTTATGTGCCCACCCAATGATAACATAGATCTCTGCTGTATTTATGCGCCACTAGATGCAGAGACTTTGACCTTAGGGAGACGCATGTTTTATACTTACCAGAGGAGAATGGAAAAATATCTAAAATATCTACACAGAATGACTAACTCGCTGCTGAAGAGCCGAATCCCATAGAAAGGGCGAACTAAAATGAATTGTTAGGCGAATTTGATTGACAAGAAATTGCTGTTGGCACCAGCTCATTTGCATAGATTACTGAGCGAGTGCTGTGATTGGCCGACACTGTAGCTTAACGGTTAGTGCAGCACTTCCCATGAGGAGCCTTGTTACAGACATCTCAACATAGTCATAGAGTCCTTCCCTTCTTCCCCTCTGCTCTCTAGCCAGATTTTACCATTTCAACAAGGGAAGGGACACTACTATCAAAAATTACTTTATAACATCTCAACAAGCCTTGTCTAACAAGTAGTCAAAATAAATATATAATTCCTATGACATTGCCTGTTCTGTACAAGATTATACCCAGACCCAGAACAGACCGACATGACTGCTCATCTTCACCCCTTCGAGAGCTGAGCTCAGGGAGATGAAGCCTGCATTTATCACTAGTTTCCCCTCTGTGGGCTCCAAGTCATATAATGGCCAGATCTACTGTAATTACTCGTGCACACAGGATGGCATAGTGTATGACCGCTTTGGCAACATAATAACTAGTTTCTTCGTATGCCATCAGAAAATCTGCCAGCATGTATTGGAAATATCTATCTCTGTAAACCATCTCATAGACAATCATATGGGCTTTTATTTGGAGGAAGAGAGAAAATCATTACACTCCTCAAGCAGTTTGCAGATGTTGCAAAGTTGCGATTCATGGCCGATCTTAGACAGAGTGCAGCGATGGGCAAAATTATAAATGGGGCCCCAAATGCTCAATTATATTATCAACAACACTGTGATATTCAGTTAATATAGAAGGTGGTACGATCAGATCTGTAGCACTAATTTCCAGCGCTTCCAGAAGTACTGAGGTTTAGTGGTACTGAATAAAAACCGCTGTACAATAACAAATATTACCCTCATAAAGTGACCATGTAGCAGTAGATACCAGCTCTGACAGGTGCTCTGTAGACAGTCTAAGTGATTACAGTACCGCTATGTATTCAGAGATCGCAGGTGACGTCTGCAAACCCCAGATAGAGAACTGTGGATGAGTCGGGCTGCTTGGTTCATTCTAAGTTATCCTCCTATGACGTTGGACGCCTTTGAATTGTACAATCGTCACCACGTTGTGGGCTTTGACAGTGAACTGCGAAAAGCCAACAGATCAGGGTTGCATCTAGAATGGAGTTGCTCTTGCAGCGCCAACATATAAAATACAATCCCATAACGAAAAATACAGTCCCTTGTAAAAACCTCAATTCCCCTCCCTTTAGCTCTTTTATCATATCATCCCATGAAAAACTTTAGAGTCCTCTCTTGTTTCCCTCCAGGAGTCCCATTCCAGACACAAGGCAGTACTCCAGCAGTAGGTCACCCTGCCTATACTCTTCCATTGTAATATGGTGTTCATCAGCTGACTGCTCACTAGCTTCAATGAACAGGCAGCGGAATACCTGAAGTAGGAGCTTGGGGCAACTGCCCAGTTTACCGCCCCAACGCCCGGCCCTGGGTGGGATTCAGACCCACAACTCCAATGCTGTGCTAACTGCTGAGTTCCCACTCCCGGCTGCAAGATTTTTCCAGAGCTGCACCAGTTCTGTGCAATGTGCTAACCCAGAGAATCAGGTTTATTCCCAGCACCCAGCATACCCTAAAAACACATCTTTTTAGGGAGGCCTTCCGTCTTCCCCAATTTAACTCTTCTCCATTTACGTTACTTATTCACGCTCCTTTGGAAAGCTGACCCCCTTCTTCCCACTCTATCCCCCACACAGCCTATTGCACCTCTCACCTGTATATACAGAGATATGGCTGGTGACTGCTTCATACAGCTTTATGTAGACACTAGCTGATATAGCCGGCTTTGCCCAAGTTAACTTATTACAGGTGTTTACGTCTTCTTCGCCCAGAAAATGTTATGAAGTCGTGATTACTTCAGAGGAACCAAGAATAAAATATGTATACGCACAGTGGAGCTTTAGATTCTCCTCAGGCTGCATGTACCGATGTCCCTTTGCAGAATGTGCCATCCCTCTCACTCTGCTCACTTTTTACCCTTAAATGTTAAGCCGCTTTTTATTCAGATTTAACCCCAGACTGGGGATTGCAGCCCTTTCTTAGCCTAAGAAGCCATGCTCCATCCATGCAGTCCGTGGCTGCTTCCCTAAATACTTTACAGCCTTTTAACATGCACACAGAGGTCAGTTAGAGTGTCCTCAGTATATACAAATAGAGGAGAGATAGATTCTCCTCAGCATACAAATCATTTCCATAGGCTTTACGGTTTCTGAGAAAGCAACTATCCCATGTATTGCAGATTTTTGCAGTTTCTCACGCTTTGAATTGAATATTGAAGTTGTGACCCCTTTACTTTTCCTATTTAGGATGTAAAGAATGGTTGTGGCAAATTTCATGTTTGTGCGGTTCAGATGTGTGTTATTAGTTACATAACATAGGGGGTCACTTACTTCTGTACTAAGAATTGAACAAACAATTACAAACCTTTACTTTTCCTATGTGGCAACTAAAGAATGGTCATGCCAAATTTCAAGTTTGTACGACCCCAGGAAGTTAGAGATTTAGATTAGGTACATAAAATAGGGGGTCACTCACTTTTGCTCTTAGAATCGAATGATCAAGTTGCGACCCCTTTACTTTTCCTAGTCAGTATTTAAAGAAAGGTCGTGCTAACTTTCACGTTTTTATGACACTGGGAAGTTACATAACACAGGGGGTCACTTAATTTTGCACATAGTATTGAATAGTCAAATTGTGACTGCTTTACTTTTCCTATTTACAACCTAAAGAATGCTCATACCAAATGTCACGTTTGTGCGGTACAGATGTGTGGTATTATTTACATTACACAGGGAGTCACATACGTTTGAAATTACAATTGAATAATCAAGTTGCAACCCTTTTACTTTTGCTCTGTGGGACCTAAAGATTGAGCGTGCCAAATTTCAAGTTTGTACGACACCAGGAAATTAGAGAATTAGATTAGGTACATAACATAGGGGTTCTCTTACTTTTGCACTTAGAATTGATAAATCATGTTGCGACCCCTTTACTTTTCCTATGTAGGACATAAAGAAAGCTTGTGCCGAATTCCACGTTTGTACGACACCGGGAAATTACATAACATAAGAGGTCACTTTTGCACTTAGAATTGAATATTGAAGTTGCGACCCCTTTACTCTTCCTATATAGGACCTTAAGAATGCTTGTGCCAAATTTCACATTTGCACAACACCGGTAAGTTAGACAATGAGTGGCAAGTCAGTCAATCAGTCAGTCAGTGAGGGCTTTCACCTTTATATATATAGATGTAGAGCCCCCTATCTTATTTCCAGGGTTGCACAGAACAAGCTCTTACACCATGTGCGTTACCGCTATTTCCTTTTATTCCGTAAGCTCTTGCCAGCTGGCCCTCATTCCTATTGTTGATACTGTATGTTGTATCTTATTTTGTGTATGTTGTCTCTGACTTGTAAAGTGTTATGGATTACAATGGCGCTATATAAATAAATCATATTACTCTTGGCCACCCGGCCTGTGGGAAAAGGTTGGGGTGGCCTGGCCGTTTCACAGTCCTCAAGCCCGTTTCACCGTCCTCAAGCACCAGGCGAAGCGCTGCTAGTCAGACCTTATGTGCCCACCCAATGATAACATAGATCTCTGCTGTATTTATGCGCCACTAGATGCAGAGACTTTGACCTTAGGGAGACGCATGTTTTATACTTACCAGAGGAGAATGGAAAAATATCTAAAATATCTACACAGAATGACTAACTCGCTGCTGAAGAGCCGAATCCCATAGAAAGGGCGAACTAAAATGAATTGTTAGGCGAATTTGATTGACAAGAAATTGCTGTTGGCACCAGCTCATTTGCATAGATTACTGAGCGAGTGCTGTGATTGGCCGACACTGTAGCTTAACGGTTAGTGCAGCACTTCCCATGAGGAGCCTTGTTATAGACATCTCAACATAGTCATAGAGTCCTTCCCTTCTTCCCCTCTGCTCTCTAGCCAGATTTTACCATTTCAACAAGGGAAGGGACACTACTATCAAAAATTACTTTATAACATCTCAACAAGCCTTGTCTAACAAGTAGTCAAAATAAATATATAATTCCTATGACATTGCCTGTTCTGTACAAGATTATACCCAGACCCAGAACAGACCGACATGACTGCTCATCTTCACCCCTTCGAGAGCTGAGCTCAGGGAGATGAAGCCTGCATTTATCACTAGTTTCCCCTCTGTGGGCTCCAAGTCATATAATGGCCAGATCTACTGTAATTACTCGTGCACACAGGATGGCATAGTGTATGACCGCTTTGGCAACATAATAACTAGTTTCTTCGTATGCCATCAGAAAATCTGCCAGCATGTATTGGAAATATCTATCTCTGTAAACCATCTCATAGACAATCATATGGGCTTTTATTTGGAGGAAGAGAGAAAATCATTACACTCCTCAAGCAGTTTGCAGATGTTGCAAAGTTGCGATTCATGGCCGATCTTAGACAGAGTGCAGCGATGGGCAAAATTATAAATGGGGCCCCAAATGCTCAATTATATTATCAACAACACAGTGATATTCAGTTAATATAGAAGGTGGTACGATCAGATCTGTAGCACTAATTTCCAGCGCTTCCAGAAGTACTGAGGTTTAGTGGTACTGAATAAAAACCGCTGTACAATAACAAATATTACCCTCATAAAGTGACCATGTAGCAGTAGATACCAGCTCTGACAGGTGCTCTGTAGACAGTCTAAGTGATTACAGTACCGCTATGTATTCAGAGATCGCAGGTGACGTCTGCAAACCCCAGATAGAGAACTGTGGATGAGTCGGGCTGCTTGGTTCATTCTAAGTTATCCTCCTATGACGTTGGACGCCTTTGAATTGTACAATCGTCACCACGTTGTGGGCTTTGACAGTGAACTGCGAAAAGCCAACAGATCAGGGTTGCATCTAGAATGGAGTTGCTCTTGCAGCGCCAACATATAAAATACAATCCCATAACGAAAAATACAGTCCCTTGTAAAAACCTCAATTCCCCTCCCTTTAGCTCTTTTATCATATCATCCCATGAAAAACTTTAGAGTCCTCTCTTGTTTCCCTCCAGGAGTCCCATTCCAGACACAAGGCAGTACTCCAGCAGTAGGTCACCCTGCCTATACTCTTCCATTGTAATATGGTGTTCATCAGCTGACTGCTCACTAGCTTCAATGAACAGGCAGCGGAATACCTGAAGTAGGAGCTTGGGGCAACTGCCCAGTTTACCCCCCCAACGCCCGGCCCTGGGTGGGATTCAGACCCACAACTCCAATGCTGTGCCAACTGCTGAGTTCCCACTCCCGGCTGCAAGATTTTTCCAGAGCTGCACCAGTTCTGTGCAATGTGCTAACCCAGAGAATCAGGTTTATTCCCAGCACCCAGCATACCCTAAAAACACATCTTTTTAGGGAGGCCTTCCGTCTTCCCCAATTTAACTCTTCTCTATTTACGTTACTTATTCACGCTCCTTTGGAAAGCTGACCCCCTTCTTCCCACTCTATCCCCCACGCACCCTATTGCACCTCTCACCTGTATATACAGAGATATGGCTGGTGACTGCTTCATACAGCTTTATGTAGACACTAGCTGATATAGCCGGCTTTGCCCAAGTTAACTTATTACAGGTGTTTACGTCTTGTTCGCCCAGAAAATGTTATGAAGTCGTGATTACTTCAGAGGAACCAAGAATAAAATATGTATACGCACAGTGGAGCTTTAGATTCTCCTCAGGCTGCATGTACCGATGTCCCTTTGCAGAATGTGCCATCCCTCTCACTCTGCTCACTTTTTACCCTTAAATGTTAAGCCGCTTTTTATTCAGATTTAACCCCAGACTGGGGATTGCAGCCCTTTCTTAGCCTAAGAAGCCATGCTCCATCCATGCAGTCCGTGGCTGCTTCCCTAAATACTTTACAGCCTTTTAACATGCACACAGAGGTCAGTTAGATTGTCCTCAGTATATACAAATAGAGGAGAGATAGATTCTCCTCAGCATACAAATCATTTCCATAGGCTTTACGGTTTCTGAGAAAGCAACTATCCCATGTATAGCAGATTTTTGCAGTTTCTCACGCTTTGAATTGAATATTGAAGTTGTGACCCCTTTACTTTTCCTATTTAGGATGTAAAGAATGGTTGTGGCAAATTTCATGTTTGTGCGGTTCAGATGTGTGTTATTAGTTACATAACATAGGGGGTCACTTACTTCTGTACTAAGAATTGAACAAACAATTACAAACCTTTACTTTTCCTATGTGGCAACTAAAGAATGGTCATGCCAAATTTCAAGTTTGTACGACCCCAGGAAGTTAGAGATTTAGATTAGGTACATAAAATAGGGGGTCGCTCACTTTTGCTCTTAGAATCGAATGATCAAGTTGCGACCCCTTTACTTTTCCTAGTCAGTATTTAAAGAAAGGTCGTGCTAACTTTCACGTTTTTATAACACTGGGAAGTTACATAACACAGGGGGTCACTTAACTTTGCACATAGTATTGAATAGTCAAATTGTGACTGCTTTACTTTTCCTATTTACAACCTAAAGAATGCTCATACCAAATGTCACGTTTGTGCTTTACAGATGTGTGGTATTATTTACATTACATAGGGAGTCACATACGTTTGCAATTACAATTGAATAATCAAGTTGCAACCCTTTTACTTTTGCTCTGTGGGACCTTAAGATTGAGCGTGCCAAATTTCAAGTTTGTACGACACCAGGAAATTAGAGAATTAGATTAGGTACATAACATAGGGGTTCTCTTACTTTTGCACTTAGAATTGATAAATCATGTTGTGACCCCTTTACTTTTCCTATGTAGGACATAAAGAAAGCTTGTGCCGAATTCCACGTTTGTACGACACCGGGAAATTACATAACATAAGAGGTCACTTTTGCACTTAGAATTGAATATTGAAGTTGCGACCCCTTTACTCTTCCTATATAGGACCTTAAGAATGCTTGTGCCAAATTTCACATTTGCACAACACCGGTAAGTTAGACAATGAGTGGCAAGTCAGTCAATCAGTCAGTCAGTGAGGGCTTTCACCTTTATATATATAGATGTAGAGCCCCCTATCTTATTTCCAGGGTTGCACAGAACAAGCTCTTACACCATGTGCGTTACCGCTATTTCCTTTTATTCCGTAAGCTCTTGCCAGCTGGCCCTCATTCCTATTGTTGATACTGTATGTTGTATCTTATTTTGTGTATATTGTCTCTGACTTGTAAAGTGTTGTGGATTACAATGGCGCTATATAAATAAATCATATTACTCTTGGCCACCCGGCCTGTGGGAAAAGGTTGGGGTGGCCTGGCCGTTTCACAGTCCTCAAGCCCGTTTCACCGTCCTCAAGCACCAGGCGAAGCGCTGCTAGTCAGACCTTATGTGCCCACCCAATGATAACATAGATCTCTGCTGTATTTATGCGCCACTAGATGCAGAGACTTTGACCTTAGGGAGACGCATGTTTTATACTTACCAGAGGAGAATGGAAAAATATCTAAAATATCTACACAGAATGACTAACTCGCTGCTGAAGAGCCGAATCCCATAGAAAGGGCGAACTAAAATGAATTGTTAGGCGAATTTGATTGACAAGAAATTGCTGTTGGCACCAGCTCATTTGCATAGATTACTGAGCGAGTGCTGTGATTGGCCGACACTGTAGCTTAACGGTTAGTGCAGCACTTCCCATGAGGAGCCTTGTTATAGACATCTCAACATAGTCATAGAGTCCTTCCCTTCTTCCCCTCTGCTCTCTAGCCAGATTTTACCATTTCAACAAGGGAAGGGACACTACTATCAAAAATTACTTTATAACATCTCAGCAAGCCTTGTCTAACAAGTAGTCAAAATAAATATATAATTCCTATGACATTGCCTGTTCTGTACAAGATTATACCCAGACCCAGAACAGACCAACATGACTGCTCATCTTCACCCCTTCGAGAGCTGAGCTCAGGGAGATGAAGCCTGCATTTATCACTAGTTTCCCCTCTGTGGGCTCCAAGTCATATAATGGCCAGATCTACTGTAATTACTCGTGCACACAGGATGGCATAGTGTATGACCGTTTTGGCAACATAATAACTAGTTTCTTCGTATGCCATCAGAAAATCTGCCAGCATGTATTGGAAATATCTATCTCTGTAAACCATCTCATAGACAATCATATGGGCTTTTATTTGGAGGAAGAGAGAAAATCATTACACTCCTCAAGCAGTTTGCAGATGTTGCAAAGTTGCGATTCATGGCCGATCTTAGACAGAGTGCAGCGATGGGCAAAATTATAAATGGGGCCCCAAATGCTCAATTATATTATCAACAACACTGTGATATACAGTTAATATAGAAGGTGGTACGATCAGATCTGTAGCACTAATTTCCAGCGCTTCCAGAAGTACTGAGGTTTAGTGGTACTGAATAAAGACCGCTGTGCAAAGACAAATATTACCCTCATAAAGTGACCATGTAGCAGTAGATACCAGCTCTGACAGGTGCTCTGTAGACAGTCTAAGTGATTACAGTACCGCTATGTATTCAGAGATCGCAGGTGACGTCTGAAAACCCCAGATAGAGAACTGTGGATGAGTCGGGCTGCTTGGTTCATTCTAAGTTATCCTCCTATGACGTTGGACGCCTTTGAATTGTACAATCGTCACCACGTTGTGGGCTTTGACAATGAACTGCGAAAAGCCAACAGATCAGGGTTGCATCTAGATTGGAGTTGCTCTTGCAGCGCCAACATATAAAATACAATCCCATAACGAAAAATACAGTCCCTTGTAAAAACCTCAATTCCCCTCCCTTTAGCTCTTTTATCATATCATCCCATGAAAAACTTTAGAGTCCTCTCTTGTTTCCCTCCAGGAGTCCCATTCCAGACACAAGGCAGTACTCCAGCAGTAGGTCACCCTGCCTATACTCTTCCATTGTAATATTGTGTTCATCAGCTGACTGCTCACTAGCTTCAATGAACAGGCAGCGGAATACCTGAAGTAGGAGCTTGGGGCAACTGCCCAGTTTACCCCCCCAACGCCCGGCCCTGGGTGGGATTCAGACCCACAACTCCAATGCTGTGCCAACTGCTGAGTTCCCACTCCCGGCTGCAAGATTTTTCCAGAGCTGCACCAGTTCTGTGCAATGTGCTAACCCAGAGAATCAGGTTTATTCCCAGCACCCAGCATACCCTAAAAACACATCTTTTTAGGGAGGCCTTCCGTCTTCCCCAATTTAACTCTTCTCCATTTACGTTACTTATTCACGCTCCTTTGGGAAGCTGACCCCCTTCTTCCCACTCTATCCCCCACACACCCTATTGCACCTCTCACCTGTATATACAGAGATATGGCTGGTGACTGCTTCATACAGCTTTATGTAGACACTAGCTGATATAGCCGGCTTTGCCCAAGTTAACTTATTACAGGTGTTTACGTCTTGTTCGCCCAGAAAATGTTATGAAGTCGTGATTACTTCAGAGGAACCAAGAATAAAATATGTATACGCACAGTGGAGCTTTAGATTCTCCTCAGGCTGCATGTACCGATGTCCCTTTGCAGAATGTGCCATCCCTCTCACTCTGCTCACTTTTTACCCTTAAATGTTAAGCCGCTTTTTATTCAGATTTAACCCCAGACTGGGGATTGCAGCCCTTTCTTAGCCTAAGAAGCCATGCTCCATCCATGCAGTCCGTGGCTGCTTCCCTAAATACTTTACAGCCTTTTAACATGCACATAGAGGTCAGTTAGATTGTCCTCAGTATATACAAATAGAGGAGAGATAGATTCTCCTCAGCATACAAATCATTTCCATAGGCTTTACGGTTTCTGAGAAAGCAACTATCCCATGTACAGCAGATTTTTGCAGTTTCTCACGCTTTGAATTGAATATTGAAGTTGTGACCCCTTTACTTTTCCTATTTAGGATGTAAAGAATGGTTGTGGCAAATTTCATGTTTGTGCGGTTCAGATGTGTGTTATTAGTTACATAACATAGGGGGTCACTTACTTCTGTACTAAGAATTGAACAAACAATTACAAACCTTTACTTTTCCTATGTGGCAACTAAAGAATGGTCATGCCAAATTTCAAGTTTGTACGACCCCAGGAAGTTAGAGATTTAGATTAGGTACATAAAATAGGGGGTCGCTCACTTTTGCTCTTAGAATCGAATGATCAAGTTGCGACCCCTTTACTTTTCCTAGTCAGTATTTAAAGAAAGGTCGTGCTAACTTTCACGTTTTTATGACACTGGGAAGTTACATAACACAGGGGGTCACTTAACTTTGCACATAGTATTGAATAGTCAAATTGTGACTGCTTTACTTTTCCTATTTACAACCTAAAGAATGCTCATACCAAATGTCACGTTTGTGCGGTACAGATGTGTGGTATTATTTACATTACATAGGGAGTCACATACGTTTGCAATTACAATTGAATAATCAAGTTGCAACCCTTTTACTTTTGCTCTGTGGGACCTTAAGATTGAGCGTGCCAAATTTCAAGTTTGTACGACACCAGGAAATTAGAGAATTAGATTAGGTACATAACATAGGGGTTCTCTTACTTTTGCACTTAGAATTGATAAATCATGTTGTGACCCCTTTACTTTTCCTATGTAGGACATAAAGAAAGCTTGTGCCGAATTCCACGTTTGTACGACACCGGGAAATTACATAACATAAGAGGTCACTTTTGCACTTAGAATTGAATATTGAAGTTGCGACCCCTTTACTCTTCCTATATAGGACCTTAAAGGAGATGTCCCGAGGCAGCAAGTGGGTCTATACACTTCTGTATGGCCATAATAATGCACTTTGTAATGTACATTGTGCATTAATTATGAGCCATACAGAAGTTATAAAAAGTTTTTTACTTACCTGCTCCGTTGCTGGCGTCCTCGTCTCCATGGAGCCGACTAATTTTTGGCCTCCGATGGCCAAATTAGCCGCGCTTGCGCAGTCCGGGTCTTCTGCAGTCTTCTATGGGGCTCCGTGTAGCTCCGTGTAGCTCCGCCCCGTCACGTGCCGATTCCAGCCAATCAGGAGGCTGGAATCGGCAGTGGACCGCACAGAAGAGCTGCGGTCCACGGAGGAAGAGGCCATCTTCAGCGGTGAGTAGAGAAGTCACCGGAGCGCGGGGATTAAGGTAAGCGCTCCGGTGAGCTTTCTTTACCTCCCTGCATCGGGGTTGTCTCGCGCCGAACGGGGGGGGGGTTGAAAAAAAAAAAAACCCGTTTCGGCGCGGGACAACCCCTTTAAGAATGCTTGTGCCAAATTTCACATTTGCACAACACCGGTAAGTTAGACAATGAGTGGCAAGTCAGTCAATCAGTCAGTCAGTGAGGGCTTTCACCTTTATATATATAGATGTAGAGCCCCCTATCTTATTTCCAGGGTTGCACAGAACAAGCTCTTACACCATGTGCGATACCGCTATTTCCTTTTATTCCGTAAGCTCTTGCCAGCTGGCCCTCATTCCTATTGTTGATACTGTATGTTGTATCTTATTTTGTGTATGTTGTCTCTGACTTGTAAAGTGTTGTGGATTACAATGGCGCTATATAAATAAATCATATTACTCTTGGCCACCCGGCCTGTGGGAAAAGGTTGGGGTGGCCTGGCCGTTTCACAGTCCTCAAGCCCGTTTCACCGTCCTCAAGCACCAGGCGAAGCGCTGCTAGTCAGACCTTATGTGCCCACCCAATGATAACATAGATCTCTGCTGTATTTATGCGCCACTAGATGCAGAGACTTTGACCTTAGGGAGACGCATGTTTTATACTTACCAGAGGAGAATGGAAAAATATCTAAAATATCTACACAGAATGACTCACTCGCTGCTGAAGAGCCGAATCCCATAGAAAGGGCGAACTAAAATGAATTGTTAGGCGAATTTGATTGACAAGAAATTGCTGTTGGCACCAGCTCATTTGCATAGATTACTGAGCGAGTGCTGTGATTGGCCGACACTGTAGCTTAACGGTTAGTGCAGCACTTCCCATGAGGAGCCTTGTTATAGACATCTCAACATAGTCATAGAGTCCTTCCCTTCTTCCCCTCTGCTCTCTAGCCAGATTTTACCATTTCAACAAGGGAAGGGACACTACTATCAAAAATTACTTTATAACATCTCAACAAGCCTTGTCTAACAAGTAGTCAAAATAAATATATAATTCCTATGACATTGCCTGTTCTGTACAAGATTATACCCAGACCCAGAACAGACCAACATGACTGCTCATCTTCACCCCTTCGAGAGCTGAGCTCAGGGAGATGAAGCCTGCATTTATCACTAGTTTCCCCTCTGTGGGCTCCAAGTCATATAATGGCCAGATCTACTGTAATTACTCGTGCACACAGGATGGCATAGTGTATGACCGTTTTGGCAACATAATAACTAGTTTCTTCGTATGCCATCAGAAAATCTGCCAGCATGTATTGGAAATATCTATCTCTGTAAACCATCTCATAGACAATCATATGGGCTTTTATTTGGAGGAAGAGAGAAAATCATTACACTCCTCAAGCAGTTTGCAGATGTTGCAAAGTTGCGATTCATGGCCGATCTTAGACAGAGTGCGGCGATGGGCAAAATTATAAATGGGGCCCCAAATGCTCAATTATATTATCAACAACACTGTGATATACAGTTAATATAGAAGGTGGTACGATCAGATCTGTAGCACTAATTTCCAGCGCTTCCAGAAGTACTGAGGTTTAGTGGTACTGAATAAAGACCGCTGTGCAAAGACAAATATTACCCTCATAAAGTGACCATGTAGCAGTAGATACCAGCTCTGACAGGTGCTCTGTAGACAGTCTAAGTGATTACAGTACCGCTATGTATTCAGAGATCGCAGGTGACGTCTGAAAACCCCAGATAGAGAACTGTGGATGAGTCGGGCTGCTTGGTTCATTCTAAGTTATCCTCCTATGACGTTGGACGCCTTTGAATTGTACAATCGTCACCACGTTGTGGGCTTTGACAGTGAACTGCGAAAAGCCAACAGATCAGGGTTGCATCTAGATTGGAGTTGCTCTTGCAGCGCCAACATATAAAATACAATCCCATAACGAAAAATACAGTCCCTTGTAAAAACCTCAATTCCCCTCCCTTTAGCTCTTTTATCATATCATCCCATGAAAAACTTTAGAGTCCTCTCTTGTTTCCCTCCAGGAGTCCCATTCCAGACACAAGGCAGTACTCCAGCAGTAGGTCACCCTGCCTATACTCTTCCATTGTAATATTGTGTTCATCAGCTGACTGCTCACTAGCTTCAATGAACAGGCAGCGGAATACCTGAAGTAGGAGCTTGGGGCAACTGCCCAGTTTACCCCCCCAACGCCCGGCCCTGGGTGGGATTCAGACCCACAACTCCAATGCTGTGCCAACTGCTGAGTTCCCACTCCCGGCTGCAAGATTTTTCCAGAGCTGCACCAGTTCTGTGCAATGTGCTAACCCAGAGAATCAGGTTTATTCCCAGCACCCAGCATACCCTAAAAACACATCTTTTTAGGGAGGCCTTCCGTCTTCCCCAATTTAACTCTTCTCCATTTACGTTACTTATTCACGCTCCTTTGGGAAGCTGACCCCCTTCTTCCCACTCTATCCCCCACACACCCTATTGCACCTCTCACCTGTATATACAGAGATATGGCTGGTGACTGCTTCATACAGCTTTATGTAGACACTAGCTGATATAGCCGGCTTTGCCCAAGTTAACTTATTACAGGTGTTTACGTCTTGTTCGCCCAGAAAATGTTATGAAGTCGTGATTACTTCAGAGGAACCAAGAATAAAATATGTATACGCACAGTGGAGCTTTAGATTCTCCTCAGGCTGCATGTACCGATGTCCCTCTGCAGAATGTGCCATCCCTCTCACTCTGCTCACTTTTTACCCTTAAATGTTAAGCCGCTTTTTATTCAGATTTAACCCCAGACTGGGGATTGCAGCCCTTTCTTAGCCTAAGAAGCCATGCTCCATCCATGCAGTCCGTGGCTGCTTCCCTAAATACTTTACAGCCTTTTAACATGCACACAGAGGTCAGTTAGATTGTCCTCAGTATATACAAATAGAGGAGAGATAGATTCTCCTCAGCATACAAATCATTTCCATAGGCTTTACGGTTTCTGAGAAAGCAACTATCCCATGTATAGCAGATTTTTGCAGTTTCTCACGCTTTGAATTGAATATTGAAGTTGTGACCCCTTTACTTTTCCTATTTAGGATGTAAAGAATGGTTGTGGCAAATTTCATGTTTGTGCGGTTCAGATGTGTGTTATTAGTTACATAACATAGGGGGTCACTTACTTCTGTACTAAGAATTGAACAAACAATTACAAACCTTTACTTTTCCTATGTGGCAACTAAAGAATGGTCATGCCAAATTTCAAGTTTGTACGACCCCAGGAAGTTAGAGATTTAGATTAGGTACATAAAATAGGGGGTCGCTCACTTTTGCTCTTAGAATCGAATGATCAAGTTGCGACCCCTTTACTTTTCCTAGTCAGTATTTAAAGAAAGGTCGTGCTAACTTTCACGTTTTTATGACACTGGGAAGTTACATAACACAGGGGGTCACTTAATTTTGCACATAGTATTGAATAGTCAAATTGTGACTGCTTTACTTTTCCTATTTACAACCTAAAGAATGCTCATACCAAATGTCACGTTTGTGCGGTACAGATGTGTGGTATTATTTACATTACATAGGGAGTCACATACGTTTGAAATTACAATTGAATAATCAAGTTGCAACCCTTTTACTTTTGCTCTGTGGGACCTAAAGATTGAGCGTGCCAAATTTCAAGTTTGTACGACACCAGGAAATTAGAGAATTAGATTAGGTACATAACATAGGGGTTCTCTTACTTTTGCACTTAGAATTGATAAATCATGTTGCGACCCCTTTACTTTTCCTATGTAGGACATAAAGAAAGCTTGTGCCGAATTCCACGTTTGTACGACACCGGGAAATTACATAACATAAGAGGTCACTTTTGCACTTAGAATTGAATATTGAAGTTGCGACCCCTTTACTCTTCCTATATAGGACCTTAAGAATGCTTGTGCCAAATTTCACATTTGCACAACACCGGTAAGTTAGACAATGAGTGGCAAGTCAGTCAATCAGTCAGTCAGTGAGGGCTTTCACCTTTATATATATAGATGTAGAGCCCCCTATCTTATTTCCAGGGTTGCACAGAACAAGCTCTTACACCATGTGCGTTACCGCTATTTCCTTTTATTCCGTAAGCTCTTGCCAGCTGGCCCTCATTCCTATTGTTGATACTGTATGTTGTATCTTATTTTGTGTATGTTGTCTCTGACTTGTAAAGTGTTGTGGATTGCAATGGCGCTATATAAATAAATCATATTACTCTTGGCCACCCGGCCTGTGGGAAAAGGTTGGGGTGGCCTGGCCGTTTCACAGTGAGGGCTTTCACCTTTATATATATAGATGTAGAGCCCCCTATCTTATTTCCAGGGTTGCACAGAACAAGCTCTTACACCATGTGCGTTACCGCTATTTCCTTTTATTCCGTAAGCTCTTGCCAGCTGGCCCTCATTCCTATTGTTGATACTGTATGTTGTATCTTATTTTGTGTATGTTGTCTCTGACTTGTAAAGTGTTGTGGATTGCAATGGCGCTATATAAATAAATCATATTACTCTTGGCCACCCGGCCTGTGGGAAAAGGTTGGGGTGGCCTGGCCGTTTCACAGTCCTCAAGCCCGTTTCACCGTCCTCAAGCACCAGGCGAAGCGCTGCTAGTCAGACCTTATGTGCCCACCCAATGATAACATAGATCTCTGCTGTATTTATGCGCCACTAGATGCAGAGACTTTGACCTTAGGGAGACGCATGTTTTATACTTACCAGAGGAGAATGGAAAAATATCTAAAATATCTACACAGAATGACTAACTCGCTGCTGAAGAGCCGAATCCCATAGAAAGGGCGAACTAAAATGAATTGTTAGGCGAATTTGATTGACAAGAAATTGCTGTTGGCACCAGCTCATTTGCATAGATTACTGAGCGAGTGCTGTGATTGGCCGACACTGTAGCTTAACGGTTAGTGCAGCACTTCCCATGAGGAGCCTTGTTATAGACATCTCAACATCGTCATAGAGTCCTTCCCTTCTTCCCCTCTGCTCTCTAGCCAGATTTTACCATTTCAACAAGGGAAGGGACACTACTATCAAAAATTACTTTATAACATCTCAACAAGCCTTGTCTAACAAGTAGTCAAAATAAATATATAATTCCTATGACATTGCCTGTTCTGTACAAGATTATACCCAGACCCAGAACAGACCGACATGACTGCTCATCTTCACCCCTTCGAGAGCTGTGCTCAGGGAGATGAAGCCTGCATTTATCACTAGTTTCCCCTCTGTGGGCTCCAAGTCATATAATGGCCAGATCTACTGTAATTACTCGTGCATACAGGATGGCATAGTGTATGACCGCTTTGGCAACATAATAACTAGTTTCTTCGTATGCCATCAGAAAATCTGCCAGCATGTATTGGAAATATCTATCTCTGTAAACCATCTCATAGACAATCATATGGGCTTTTATTTGGAGGAAGAGAGAAAATCATTACACTCCTCAAGCAGTTTGCAGATGTTGCAAAGTTGCGATTCATGGCCGATCTTAGACAGAGTGCGGCGATGGGCAAAATTATAAATGGGGCCCCAAATGCTCAATTATAGTATCAACAACACTGTGATATTCAGTTAATATAGAAGGTGGTACGATCAGATCTGTAGCACTAATTTCCAGCGCTTCCAGAAGTACTGAGGTTTAGTGGTACTGAATAAAGACCGCTGTGCAATGACAAATATTACCCTCATAAAGTGACCATGTAGCAGTAGATACCAGCTCTGACAGGTGCTCTGTAGACAGTCTAAGTGATTACAGTACCGCTATGTATTCAGAGATCGCAGGTGACGTCTGAAAACCCCAGATAGAGAACTGTGGATGAGTCGGGCTGCTTGGTTCATTCTAAGTTATCCTCCTATGACGTTGGACGCCTTTGAATTGTACAATCGTCACCACGTTGTGGGCTTTGACAGTGAACTGCGAAAAGCCAACAGATCAGGGTTGCATCTAGAATGGAGTTGCTCTTAAAGCGCCAACATATAAAATACAATCCCATAACGAAAAATACAGTCCCTTGTAAAAACCTCAATTCCCCTCCCTTTAGCTCTTTTATCATATCATCCCATGAAAAACTTTAGAGTCCTCTCTTGTTTCCCTCCAGGAGTCCCATTCCAGACACAAGGCAGTACTCCAGCAGTAGGTCACCCTGCCTATACTCTTCCATTGTAATATGGTTGTAAGGAGAATTTATGTGTTATCAAAGAGAAACGATCCCAGATCCCGTGCAGAAGTCTGGGCCCAGGAGAAATTCAATCAAACCAACTTTATATGGTATCAAGTGATTTTCTGCTTTATTCTGAGGTGGACAAAGCATATATAGCCTAAATGACATCATAGCAAAACGTATATACCTTCAAGATGGATAGAATATATGATAGGTTAAGATAAAAAATGATTAACATAAGTTACACCTTCTAGGGTGTATCTATTACATACAATGAGACCACTATGAATTCAGGAGAAAGGAATGCATGTAATACTTTACAGACCTACCCCCTGTAGTGTATAGCTTCCTGTCTATAGATATGCATACATGGGGGTCTAGTAGACTATCATCTTTCCTGAGAAGACATGGAGGCCTAAAGAAGGGTTATATTTAACCCTTTAACTACTCATACCAGTATCATGCTCTACAATGCAATATAGAATAATTAACTGATACATTGATCTACAATTTTCTTAACATTCCCCACTTTAGATCAATACATCAACACTGTATAATAGTAAATACACATATAAAATGACTACCACAGACCCCCTGGCTACGGCCCGAAGCTTTATTACCAGGACGCCTGGGTTCACACTTCAAGACTAAGTATATAATTATTTCATATAAAAGTATTACATTGATATATATATAAAGTCATTCCACCAATTGTACCCACAATTAGGCCCGCCTCCAAGAGAAGCTTGGCCTTTATTTATTATGAGATTGATGCTCCTTTCTTCATATATAAATGATTGTCCATCATGATATAAAATCTTATTTATTGAAATGTCACTCAGTTATTAGAGCGATCCTCCGGTACAATCAGCACACACTGGAATCAAAATGTCACACTTCAAAATCATCAAAGTAAAATGGCGCTTCCTTCATACAACTTTTACCCATCACTTGTCAGACAGAGGTGGTCACCTGACCCAGTAAGTGATCTTGTTCTTCGTCATCTTGTATATTTTGGAACATAGTTTTGGTGATGGAAGTGTTAATAAGGTTTTGTAACAGTCCTCGAATACATGGAATACAACAACAACCGCAGAGTACTAGAATGGAGGCAAATACTGACATAGAGACTAATGTGGAGTATATGACTTGTGACCAGTGTCCGAACAAGTTTTCCAACCAGTCTGTGAATGGATCGTCTATTCCAGAGTTATCAGCTAGTTCATTTTATTATGCATTTAACCCTTCCAGTGCTCGAGTAACACTACCATCAGGTGCTGTGTTATTAGGAATGAAAGTACAACAATATCCTCCAATCATTTTACAAACTCTGCTAGTAACATAACAAGAGCCATTCTATTTTGCCATGCAATGAGTAAGGTATGTCCTAGTTGTTCCTCTAGGCCCTTGATTGCATCTCTTGTATAATTAACAAATCTCTGTTGGTTATAGTATGTGTAATTAATCCGGTCTACATCTTTATTCACTGTTACCCACCATACGAGAAGAGACTCAAACCCCCTGCAGCCATCCGATTTCTCGTCCCATACTCGTCCGGTACCCCCCTTGGGACCCCGATGGGTCAGAGGAACCTTTGGGAGAGGTGTTCCTAGTTCTCCAGACACGGCCCTTGCTGTTGCCCTCGGAGGTCATGAGGTATATAGGCATTATCAGTTGTACCAAGCACAATCCCGTTAGGGGCTGTACCTGGCACCTGTTCTAGGCCCGGTCACCACACAACCATCACACGTCTGTGCGTGCTCTCTGTAGCTCAGGCCATATCCCAGAGACAGCGTGCCCTTACGGTTCTCCTCTCCGCACAGCATCCCTCAGGCAGTCTCCCGTAGTCTGCCTTGGTCCCATTACCAGGTAGCGCGAAGCAAGCATGACCCCAGGATCAGAGGCAACAGCAGGTATTTGGTCCCCGCTCACAGGTGGAAACAGCAAACTCAATGTATAACATGGATCACTTATCTGTGGGGGGTAGGTACAGTTCAGAAGCTTAATCACACATTTTACGTTCATCACAGCTTGAAGACTTGTCATTAACTTTTATCTATCATTCGGTCAAGTCTTCCCATCTCATATAATTATTATTATTATTAATAACATATAATTCTCTATACACAATATTTACTGCATAACATTAAGATTCACACAACTACTACTACTCCAATCATCTGCAGTCGCTTGATCCTCCAACCTTAACAACCCCCCCTCAGGAATTTCTCTTATTAGGGAGAGGTGATGAAGTAAGATAAACCAAGCTTTAGCTGTGTCTGGACTCCTTCAGCTAACTGCAGCATCCTTGTGCTATCCTTCCCGTAATAGGGACACTCAGCTCTCACATTATCAACAACTTCATTATTATTATTATATCTTACATGACATTATCACATTGAAAACACCATTTAACAATCAAAATCACTGCAAACCAATCACAGAGCTGACATGTACACAAATAACAGCAAGAATGGACGTTCCCTGTTCACACAGGTTTATACTAAACTTCATTCCTGATCATCTTCATTACAGGTCTATTCATATCAAGCAAGCAGAGCATGGCTAGAGTCAGTCACACTCCCCCCCTCCCTTTTTCTCACTGAACTCTAAAGCTAAAAGGTGGGGGTGAGGGTGAAAGAAGCATTCCCATGTAACAGACGATTTAACCATTTGTGAGCTGACCCCAGCACACAGAGCAGCACTCAGGCCATTGTCATCTTCATCTAATACTACTGTAAACCTTCATTCCTTCACTGTGTGATCCCAGGACTGTCTGCATCATGTAATCATCCCTTCTGTCCGGCTGCCTACTATCCCTGGTCCTTGTCAGCAACACTGTCACCCATAGCAACCTGTCCCCTCACTACCGTCACCCATAGCAACCTGTCCCCTCTGACACTTATCTGAAGGAGACCTTACATATTCCTCTGCTACGACTAAATATCCCGCAGTATCATACTGACCCCATCTTATAGCGCACACCTCAGGTAGACAACATATCATCAACACACAGAGGACAGTGATGGAGGCTGCTGAATATTCCTATGCAATTCAGAGAAGGCACTAATCACTGGTGTTGTGTACTACAAGTGCAAGCATTGGGATGCCAGGTAGAAGGTACAGCTATGGGATGTAAGGAGCCAAGATGGCGTCTGGGCGGCGGCCGAAGGTATTACAGCAGGTACTAAAATGGCCGCAGGCCATGACTAGTACTAAGATGGCCGCCAGGGACCTGGCCTGACTAGGAGTACGATCAAGCCAGGCAAGCATCTAGCCACGCCTTACCCCTTTGTGTGCAATGCCAACAAGTCCCTCATCTGACACACATCTATAATAATCTTTGTGTATAGCACCAACATATCCCGCAGCGCTTACATGGACAGGGGGGATACAGAAGCTAAAGGGCTGGAGATGTGCACGGTATGGCAGGGCTGGAGATGTGCCCGGTATGGCTGGGTGGAGATGTGCACAGTATGGCGGAGTAGAGAGTGAGAGATGCTATACACATAGACAATGGTCAGACATTTAGCCGTGTGACGGCAGAAACTGTGTGACTGCAGGAGCGGTTTATGATGGCTAGCAGGGATTGCAGTCAGTAGGTCAGGGAGCAGATCTACCAGTATGGCGCTCGTCACTCTTTCTATAGAAGTTACACTCAGAGCTCTCCCAGCATCCCCCATGTGTCGGACGGCGCCCCCTCCTGGTCTTATACTCCCTTCTGCATTGTTTAGCACAAATAATACAAGACAAAAATTTTTTTTTTAAGTAGTTTGTAAACCCCTAGGCTGTGAATACTTCCCATATGAGTGCTACCATCCCCCCTGTTGAGACATGACACAGGCCATGGCTCAAAACTGCTGCACATCTGAAGAACGATTTAGGTAAGATAGCTTTTTTTTAATTTTTTTTTTAACGGAGATGTACAGCCCATCTACAAAGAGTGTATTCAGCATCCACAAGAGATACCTCCTGCAGATCTGGTCTGAGTAACACCTTATGTGCCATCTCTCCTAGACAGTTGTATGGAGGAACGTCTGAAGAAATAGGCAGTAAGGTAGATGGATGGAGCGTAGTACATCCCTAGGTTGTCAGGTGTGGCTGTGAGCAGTAGTGTCCTGCAGGGGGATGTCTAGAAGGACTAAGATATGAGTATAACTAACTGCGTGCGGTACTCAGTGTGTGGGGGGACAGCACTATAGTGGCAGAAGGTCTGACTACCGCTTGTACACAGGCTGGGAGCGCTCGGCCACTGGATCTAATCTGCTTCCCACCGTGTCCCTGAGTTAACACAGAGGTGATATATCCTTCTCCTGAGTCAACAGTTAGCACAAAGGGCTTGCTCTAGTTCAGCAGCCCCCCAGACTGATGTGCCCACCAGAGTCTGGTAAGAAGCGCTGTCAGAGATGCAGGAGATCCAGGAGCTGTAGAAGTTTGTCTGTTACGATCGTGTGGGCAGGCAAAGCACGGAACCCACATGATCATGACCAAAGGGGACGCACACGGGTATCACCAGGGTCACACGGGACTCACACCGGTTTCAGGCAACTGACCCTGTGCTACAAGGGAGGATGACAGTGGCCCTACCTAAGCGGGGACATTGCCCTAATAAGGGCAGCCCAGCGGTCTTCGGATCTGGGCCCTAGCTGATCCTAGGAGCCACACACCAGAACAGGATGCATTCACATGCCACATGACAGACCCAGAATACACTGCATACAACATGCAACCACTAGTAACAGATTGGAAGCTGAATATAAATACCAGGTATTGGTTGACATGTTGTACAAGATGTTGAAAGCTAGCAGGCCACTTCATGGCTCCTGGTTATACTGCTAGTCCCTACACTACCCAGGAGTCCAGCAGAACCGGACACCATTCACACCGCACGCTGCAACAGGACAGGACACAGATAGCAGGACACACAGCAAGCTAACACAAAACTGACAGAATATAAACGTACAAATGGACATGAACCAGATCACACTGCAACTCTCACCAGACAAGCATTCATGACTGCCCACCTGAGGGGCCATATAGACTGACCAGGGGATTGGCTAGCAGACAGTACCACACCCAGCCAGCTCAATCATTAACCCTGTGAGTGCTGTGCTGCTGGAAACACAATAGAACAACAAATCCCAGCAGCACACGTAACATTGTCATTCCCAAAGAGGACATCATTTGCTCATAGTTTTGGGACCTCCAGAATTGCTTGCCTACCTTCATCTGACAGGTTATACCCCAAATATTTAACCGTTTGCTGACAATATTGGAGTTTCTACATGTTTACTTTATGGCCTTGCTCATAAATAAACCTCAAGAGTGTGACTGTGTCCCCCCCACAATTCTCTCCACTGTCTGCTGCTGGCTACCAACATATAGTAGTAGCTGACTACCTCTAAGAGGCTGGGACTGGGCTAAGTGTGCTGACATAGCCTGGGAGAACATTGTTGGAGATTCACAGCAGCCCTGAGGTACCCTGGTGAAGGTATACCTAATTCTATCATAATATCTCATCACAACACATTTACTGGACATATTCGGGACTATATAATCTGACATTCACAGGCTTATTTGTCTCTAGGTCTGTTATAACTGGTTCAGAGAGGGATTCCCTGTGGGTCCGGCCATTAACCCCTCTTACCAGGATATGACTATTACTACATTTTATATTGGCCACATATTGGGATGTATTAATGCCCTGGTCGCTCCTGAGCCCACCAGGAAAGTAATCATCCGCCCATTCACCTGGAGATCTATCTCAGGCAGTGGAGATTGCCATGAGATCCTCCAAGTGCTGTACATCGACCCCTCCAAGTGTTGTACATGCACCCCTCCTAGTCATTTTTCCCCAAGGTGGCTGAGAACATTGTTTCTCAGGGCAGTCTCAGGCAAAATCACTAGACTTTCCATAATTCCAACACACATTTAAATCCCTGAGCTGCATCCTTCCTCTGCTTCTTCCTCTGTCTCTACTTTCACATCCTCTTGCTATCCAATAACCTCTCTGACTTTCTTGAACCATCATATCACATTCTTCTGCATGTTTTGCATATTGCAAAACATCCTGCAAGGATCCCATCCTCAAGGTAACCATGTACCTCATTATATAACCTCCTATTCCCTTCTGATTATACTATAGAAGGGATCTACCATCTCCTCCTCACACATTCGCTTCATGCAATATAAGACAGCAATACAAATAGTACATTATGTTAGTAGGCGGCCGCCCTCTTCATATTCTTAGTTACTCTATAACACAATATCAAAGAGAAAGTAATAGAAAGATAAGGAGTAAAGTTCCTGGACACCCCTGTGTCCCATGACGTCATCTAACCACTTTTTTACGTGTCGCACGGAGTTAATTCTTTCCTGTAGCCTTCTCACAATGGCTATGGTCTCACATAGACTACTGCTATTGCCCCCTTGGCAACCAATTCGTCTATACTTCCTTCTCAGTTACTATACACATTTTAAAATCGTCTAAGCAATGAAGAATACAGAGAAGACAGAAAGATGAAGAAAAAAGGTATACAACCGGTATACTTACTAAACGTTATCTGGAAGGCCTCTAAATTCTCAGGCTAATTCGGAAAAACGTCACTGTTTCGGACAGGATGCCCGACTGGCCTCTAATGACGTCTAATCAAGACGGAGGTCTTTTAGTGATCGGAGAGTACTTCAGACCCACCTTTTCACAGCCAGGCTGTCCTCTCCCTCTGCAGTGAGTGATTCCGGCTCGAAGGACCAAAAATGAAAGGAGAATTTATGTGTTATCAAAGAGAAACGATCCCAGATCCCGTGCAGAAGTCTGGGCCCAGGAGAAATTCAATCAAACCAACTTTATATGGTATCAAGTGATTTTCTGCTTTATTCTGAGGTGGACAAAGCATATATAGCCTAAATGACATCATAGCAAAACGTATATACCTTCAAGATGGATAGAATATATGATAGGTTAAGATAAAAAATGATTAACATAAGTTACACCTTCTAGGGTGTATCTATTACATACAATGAGACCACTATGAATTCAGGAGAAAGGAATGCATGTAATACTTTACAGACCTACCCCCTGTAGTGTATAGCTTCCTGTCTATAGATATGCATACATGGGGGTCTAGTAGACTATCATCTTTCCTGAGAAGACATGGAGGCCTAAAGAAGGGTTATATTTAACCCTTTAACTACTCATACCAGTATCATGCTCTACAATGCAATATAGAATAATTAACTGATACATTGATCTACAATTTTCTTAACAATGGTGTTCATCAGCTGACTGCTCACTAGCTTCAATGAACAGGCAGCGGAATACCTGAAGTAGGAGCTTGGGGCAACTGCCCAGTTTACCGCCCCAACGCCTGGCCCTGGGTGGGATTCAGACCCACAACTCCAATGCTGTGCCAACTGCTGAGTTACCACTCCCGGCTGCAAGATTTTTCCAGAGCTGCACCAGTTCTGTGCAATGTGCTAACCCAGAGAATCAGGTTTATTCCCAGCACCCAGCATACCCTAAAAACACATCTTTTTAGGGAGGCCTTCCGTCTTCCCCAATTTAACTCTTCTCCATTTACGTTACTTATTCACGCTCCTTTGGAAAGCTGACCCCCTTCTTCCCACTCTATCCCCCACACAGCCTATTGCACCTCTCACCTGTATATACAGAGATATGGCTGGTGACTGCTTCATACAGCTTTATGTAGACACTAGCTGATATAGCCGGCTTTGCCCAAGTTAACTTATTACAGGTGTTTACGTCTTGTTCGCCCAGAAAATGTTATGAAGTCGTGATTACTTCAGAGGAACCAAGAATAAAATATGTATACGCACAGTGGAGCTTTAGATTCTCCTCAGGCTGCATGTACCGATGTCCCTTTGCAGAATGTGCCATCCCTCTCACTCTGCTCACTTTTTACCCTTAAATGTTAAGCCGCTTTTTATTCAGATTTAACCCCAGACTGGGGATTGCAGCCCTTTCTTAGCCTAAGAAGCCATGCTCCATCCATGCAGTCCGTGGCTGCTTCCCTAAATACTTTACAGCCTTTTAACATGCACACAGAGGTCAGTTAGATTGTCCTCAGTATATACAAATAGAGGAGAGATAGATTCTCCTCAGCATACAAATCATTTCCATAGGCTTTACGGTTTCTGAGAAAGCAACTATCCCATGTATTGCAGATTTTTGCAGTTTCTCACGCTTTGAATTGAATATTGAAGTTGTGACCCCTTTACTTTTCCTATTTAGGATGTAAAGAATGGTTGTGGCAAATTTCATGTTTGTGCGATTCAGATGTGTGTTATTAGTTACATAACATAGGGGGTCACTTACTTCTGTACTAAGAATTGAACAAACAATTACAAACCTTTACTTTTCCTATGTGGCAACTAAAGAATGGTCATGCCAAATTTCAAGTTTGTACGACCCCAGGAAGTTAGAGATTTAGATTAGGTACATAAAATAGGGGGTCACTCACTTTTGCTCTTCGAATCGAATGATCAAGTTGCGACCCCTTTACTTTTCCTAGTCAGTATTTAAAGAAAGGTCGTGCTAACTTTCACGTTTTTATGACACTGGGAAGTTACATAACACAGGGGGTCACTTAATTTTGCACATAGTATTGAATAGTCAAATTGTGACTGCTTTACTTTTCCTATTTACAACCTAAAGAATGCTCATACCAAATGTCACAGTTGTGCGGTACAGATGTGTGGTATTATTTACATTACACAGGGAGTCACATACGTTTGAAATTACAATTGAATAATCAAGTTGCAACCCTTTTACTTTTGCTCTGTGGGACCTAAAGATTGAGCGTGCCAAATTTCAAGTTTGTACGACACCAGGAAATTAGAGAATTAGATTAGGTACATAACATAGGGGTTCTCTTACTTTTGCACTTAGAATTGATAAATCATGTTGCGACCCCTTTACTTTTCCTATGTAGGACATAAAGAAAGCTTGTGCCGAATTCCACGTTTGTACGACACCGGGAAATTACATAACATAAGAGGTCACTTTTGCACTTAGAATTGAATATTGAAGTTGCGACCCCTTTACTCTTCCTATATAGGACCTTAAGAATGCTTGTGCCAAATTTCACATTTGCACAACACCGGTAAGTTAGACAATGAGTGGCAAGTCAGTCAATCAGTCAGTCAGTGAGGGCTTTCACCTTTATATATATAGATGTAGAGCCCCCTATCTTATTTCCAGGGTTGCACAGAACAAGCTCTTACACCATGTGCGTTACCGCTATTTCCTTTTATTCCGTAAGCTCTTGCCAGCTGGCCCTCATTCCTATTGTTGATACTGTATGTTGTATCTTATTTTGTGTATGTTGTCTCTGACTTGTAAAGTGTTGTGGATTGCAATGGCGCTATATAAATAAATCATATTACTCTTGGCCACCCGGCCTGTGGGAAAAGGTTGGGGTGGCCTGGCCGTTTCACAGTCCTCAAGCCCGTTTCACCGTCCTCAAGCACCAGGCGAAGCGCTGCTAGTCAGACCTTATGTGCCCACCCAATGATAACATAGATCTCTGCTGTATTTATGCGCCACTAGATGCAGAGACTTTGACCTTAGGGAGACGCATGTTTTATACTTACCAGAGGAGAATGGAAAAATATCTAAAATATCTACACAGAATGACTAACTCGCTGCTGAAGAGCCGAATCCCATAGAAAGGGCGAACTAAAATGAATTGTTAGGCGAATTTGATTGACAAGAAATTGCTGTTGGCACCAGCTCATTTGCATAGATTACTGAGCGAGTGCTGTGATTGGCCGACACTGTAGCTTAACGGTTAGTGCAGCACTTCCCATGAGGAGCCTTGTTATAGACATCTCAACATAGTCATAGAGTCCTTCCCTTCTTCCCCTCTGCTCTCTAGCCAGATTTTACCATTTCAACAAGGGAAGGGACACTACTATCAAAAATTACTTTATAACATCTCAACAAGCCTTGTCTAACAAGTAGTCAAAATAAATATATAATTCCTATGACATTGCCTGTTCTGTACAAGATTATACCCAGACCCAGAACAGACCGACATGACTGCTCATCTTCACCCCTTCGAGAGCTGTGCTCAGGGAGATGAAGCCTGCATTTATCACTAGTTTCCCCTCTGTGGGCTCCAAGTCATATAATGGCCAGATCTACTGTAATTACTCGTGCATACAGGATGGCATAGTGTATGACCGCTTTGGCAACATAATAACTAGTTTCTTCGTATGCCATCAGAAAATCTGCCAGCATGTATTGGAAATATCTATCTCTGTAAACCATCTCATAGACAATCATATGGGCTTTTATTTGGAGGAAGAGAGAAAATCATTACACTCCTCAAGCAGTTTGCAGATGTTGCAAAGTTGCGATTCATGGCCGATCTTAGACAGAGTGCGGCGATGGGCAAAATTATAAATGGGGCCCCAAATGCTCAATTATAGTATCAACAACACTGTGATATTCAGTTAATATAGAAGGTGGTACGATCAGATCTGTAGCACTAATTTCCAGCGCTTCCAGAAGTACTGAGGTTTAGTGGTACTGAATAAAGACCGCTGTGCAATGACAAATATTACCCTCATAAAGTGACCATGTAGCAGTAGATACCAGCTCTGACAGGTGCTCTGTAGACAGTCTAAGTGATTACAGTACCGCTATGTATTCAGAGATCGCAGGTGACGTCTGAAAACCCCAGATAGAGAACTGTGGATGAGTCGGGCTGCTTGGTTCATTCTAAGTTATCCTCCTATGACGTTGGACGCCTTTGAATTGTACAATCGTCACCACGTTGTGGGCTTTGACAGTGAACTGCGAAAAGCCAACAGATCAGGGTTGCATCTAGAATGGAGTTGCTCTTAAAGCGCCAACATATAAAATACAATCCCATAACGAAAAATACAGTCCCTTGTAAAAACCTCAATTCCCCTCCCTTTAGCTCTTTTATCATATCATCCCATGAAAAACTTTAGAGTCCTCTCTTGTTTCCCTCCAGGAGTCCCATTCCAGACACAAGGCAGTACTCCAGCAGTAGGTCACCCTGCCTATACTCTTCCATTGTAATATGGTGTTCATCAGCTGACTGCTCACTAGCTTCAATGAACAGGCAGCGGAATACCTGAAGTAGGAGCTTGGGGCAACTGCCCAGTTTACCGCCCCAACGCCCGGCCCTGGGTGGGATTCAGACCCACAACTCCAATGCTGTGCCAACTGCTGAGTTCCCACTCCCGGCTGCAAGATTTTTCCAGAGCTGCACCAGTTCTGTGCAATGTGCTAACCCAGAGAATCAGGTTTATTCCCAGCACCCAGCATACCCTAAAAACACATCTTTTTAGGGAGGCCTTCCGTCTTCCCCAATTTAACTCTTCTCCATTTACGTTACTTATTCACGCTCCTTTGGAAAGCTGACCCCCTTCTTCCCACTCTATCCCCCACACAGCCTATTGCACCTCTCACCTGTATATACAGAGATATGGCTGGTGACTGCTTCATACAGCTTTATGTAGACACTAGCTGATATAGCCGGCTTTGCCCAAGTTAACTTATTACAGGTGTTTACGTCTTGTTCGCCCAGAAAATGTTATGAAGTCGTGATTACTTCAGAGGAACCAAGAATAAAATATGTATACGCACAGTGGAGCTTTAGATTCTCCTCAGGCTGCATGTACCGATGTCCCTCTGCAGAATGTGCCATCCCTCTCACTCTGCTCACTTTTTACCCTTAAATGTTAAGCCGCTTTTTATTCAGATTTAACCCCAGACTGGGGATTGCAGCCCTTTCTTAGCCTAAGAAGCCATGCTCCATCCATGCAGTCCGTGGCTGCTTCCCTAAATACTTTACAGCCTTTTAACATGCACACAGAGGTCAGTTAGATTGTCCTCAGTATATACAAATAGAGGAGAGATAGATTCTCCTCAGCATACAAATCATTTCCATAGGCTTTACGGTTTCTGAGAAAGCAACTATCCCATGTATAGCAGATTTTTGCAGTTTCTCACGCTTTGAATTGAATATTGAAGTTGTGACCCCTTTACTTTTCCTATTTAGGATGTAAAGAATGGTTGTGGCAAATTTCATGTTTGTGCGGTTCAGATGTGTGTTATTAGTTACATAACATAGGGGGTCACTTACTTCTGTACTAAGAATTGAACAAACAATTACAAACCTTTACTTTTCCTATGTGGCAACTAAAGAATGGTCATGCCAAATTTCAAGTTTGTACGACCCCAGGAAGTTAGAGATTTAGATTAGGTCGCTCACTTTTGCTCTTAGAATCGAATGATCAAGTTGCGACCCCTTTACTTTTCCTAGTCAGTATTTAAAGAAAGGTCGTGCTAACTTTCACGTTTTTATGACACTGGGAAGTTACATAACACAGGGGGTCACTTAATTTTGCACATAGTATTGAATAGTCAAATTGTGACTGCTTTACTTTTCCTATTTACAACCTAAAGAATGCTCATACCAAATGTCACGTTTGTGCGGTACAGATGTGTGGTATTATTTACATTACATAGGGAGTCACATACGTTTGCAATTACAATTGAATAATCAAGTTGCAACCCTTTTACTTTTGCTTTGTGGGACCTAAAGATTGAGCGTGCCAAATTTCAAGTTTGTACGACACGAGGAAATTAGAGAATTAGATTAGGTACATAACATAGGGGTTCTCTTACTTTTGCACTTAGAATTGATAAATCATGTTGCGACCCCTTTACTTTTCCTATGTAGGACATAAAGAAAGCTTGTTCCGAATTCCACGTTTGTACGACACCGGGAAATTACATAACATAAGAGGTCACTTTTGCACTTAGAATTGAATATTGAAGTTGCGACCCCTTTACTCTTCCTATATAGGACCTTAAGAATGCTTGTGCCAAATTTCACATTTGCACAACACCGGTAAGTTAGACAATGAGTGGCAAGTCAGTCAATCGGTCAGTCAGTGAGGGCTTTCACCTTTATATATATAGATGTAGAGCCCCCTATCTTATTTCCAGGGTTGCACAGAACAAGCTCTTACACCATGTGCGTTACCGCTATTTCCTTTTATTCCGTAAGCTCTTGCCAGCTGGCCCTCATTCCTATTGTTGATACTGTATGTTGTATCTTATTTTGTGTATGTTGTCTCTGACTTGTAAAGTGTTGTGGATTGCAATGGCGCTATATAAATAAATCATATTACTCTTGGCCACCCGGCCTGTGGGAAAAGGTTGGGGTGGCCTGGCCGTTTCACAGTCCTCAAGCCCGTTTCACCGTCCTCAAGCACCAGGCGAAGCGCTGCTAGTCAGACCTTATGTGCCCACCCAATGATAACATAGATCTCTGCTGTATTTATGCACCACTAGATGCAGAGACTTTGACCTTAGGGAGACGCATGTTTTATACTTACCAGAGGAGAATGGAAAAATATCTAAAATATCTACACAGAATGACTCACTCGCTGCTGAAGAGCCGAATCCCATAGAAAGGGCGAACTAAAATGAATTGTTAGGCGAATTTGATTGACAAGAAATTGCTGTTGGCACCAGCTCATTTGCATAGATTACTGAGCGAGTGCTGTGATTGGCCGACACTGTAGCTTAACGGTTAGTGCAGCACTTCCCATGAGGAGCCTTGTTATAGACATCTCAACATAGTCATAGAGTCCTTCCCTTCTTCCCCTCTGCTCTCTAGCCAGATTTTACCATTTCAACAAGGGAAGGGACACTACTATCAAAAATTACTTTATAACATCTCAACAAGCCTTGTCTAACAAGTAGTCAAAATAAATATATAATTCCTATGACATTGCCTGTTCTGTACAAGATTATACCCAGACCCAGAACAGACCGACATGACTGCTCATCTTCACCCCTTCGAGAGCTGTGCTCAGGGAGATGAAGCCTGCATTTATCACTAGTTTCCCCTCTGTGGGCTCCAAGTCATATAATGGCCAGATCTACTGTAATTACTCGTGCATACAGGATGGCATAGTGTATGACCGCTTTGGCAACATAATAACTAGTTTCTTCGTATGCCATCAGAAAATCTGCCAGCATGTATTGGAAATATCTATCTCTGTAAACCATCTCATAGACAATCATATGGGCTTTTATTTGGAGGAAGAGAGAAAATCATTACACTCCTCAAGCAGTTTGCAGATGTTGCAAAGTTGCGATTCATGGCCGATCTTAGACAGAGTGCGGCGATGGGCAAAATTATAAATGGGGCCCCAAATGCTCAATTATAGTATCAACAACACTGTGATATTCAGTTAATATAGAAGGTGGTACGATCAGATCTGTAGCACTAATTTCCAGCGCTTCCAGAAGTACTGAGGTTTAGTGGTACTGAATAAAGACCGCTGTGCAATGACAAATATTACCCTCATAAAGTGACCATGTAGCAGTAGATACCAGCTCTGACAGGTGCTCTGTAGACAGTCTAAGTGATTACAGTACCGCTATGTATTCAGAGATCGCAGGTGACGTCTGAAAACCCCAGATAGAGAACTGTGGATGAGTCGGGCTGCTTGGTTCATTCTAAGTTATCCTCCTATGACGTTGGACGCCTTTGAATTGTACAATCGTCACCACGTTGTGGGCTTTGACAGTGAACTGCGAAAAGCCAACAGATCAGGGTTGCATCTAGAATGGAGTTGCTCTTAAAGCGCCAACATATAAAATACAATCCCATAACGAAAAATACAGTCCCTTGTAAAAACCTCAATTCCCCTCCCTTTAGCTCTTTTATCATATCATCCCATGAAAAACTTTAGAGTCCTCTCTTGTTTCCCTCCAGGAGTCCTATTCCAGACACGAGGCAGTACTCCACCAGTAGGTCACCCTGCCTATACTCTTCCATTGTAATATGGTGTTCATCAGCTGACTGCCCACTAGCTTCAATGAACAGGCAGCGGAATACCTGAAGTAGGAGCTTGGGGCAACTGCCCAGTTTACCCCCCCAACGCCCGGCCCTGGGTGGGATTCAGACCCACAACTCCAATGCTGTGCCAACTGCTGAGTTCCCACTCCCGGCTGCAAGATTTTTCCAGAGCTGCACCAGTTCTGTGCAATGTGCTAACCCAGAGAATCAGGTTTATTCCCAGCACCCAGCATACCCTTAAAAACACATCTTTTTAGGGAGGCCTTCCGTCTTCCCCAATTTAACTCTTCTCCATTTACGTTACTTATTCACGCTCCTTTGGAAAGCTGACCCCCTTCTTCCCACTCTATCCCCCACACACCCTATTGCACCTCTCACCTGTATATACAGAGATATGGCTGGTGACTGCTTCATACAGCTTTATGTAGACACTAGCTGATATAGCCGGCTTTGCCCAAGTTAACTTATTACAGGTGTTTACGTCTTGTTCGCCCAGAAAATGTTATGAAGTCGTGATTACTTCAGAGGAACCAAGAATAAAATATGTATACGCACAGTGGAGCTTTAGATTCTCCTCAGGCTGCATGTACCGATGTCCCTCTGCAGAATGTGCCATCCCTCTCACTCTGCTCACTTTTTACCCTTAAATGTTAAGCCGCTTTTTATTCAGATTTAACCCCAGACTGGGGATTGCAGCCCTTTCTTAGCCTAAGAAGCCATGCTCCATCCATGCAGTCCGTGGCTGCTTCCCTAAATACTTTACAGCCTTTTAACATGCACACAGAGGTCAGTTAGATTGTCCTCAGTATATACAAATAGAGGAGAGATGGATTCTCCTCAGCATACAAATCATTTCCATAGGCTTTACGGTTTCTGAGAAAGCAACTATCCCATGTATAGCAGATTTTTGCAGTTTCTCACGCTTTGAATTGAATATTGAAGTTGTGACCCCTTTACTTTTCCTATTTAGGATGTAAAGAATGGTTGTGGCAAATTTCATGTTTGTGCGGTTCAGATGTGTGTTATTAGTTACATAACATAGGGGGTCACTTACTTCTGTACTAAGAATTGAACAAACAATTACAAACCTTTACTTTTCCTATGTGGCAACTAAAGAATGGTCATGCCAAATTTCAAGTTTGTACGACCCCAGGAAGTTAGAGATTTAGATTAGGTACATAAAATAGGGGGTCGCTCACTTTTGCTCTTAGAATCGAATGATCAAGTTGCGACCCCTTTACTTTTCCTAGTCAGTATTTAAAGAAAGGTCGTGCTAACTTTCACGTTTTTATGACACTGGGAAGTTACATAACACAGGGGGTCACTTAATTTTGCACATAGTATTGAATAGTCAAATTGTGACTGCTTTACTTTTCCTATTTACAACCTAAAGAATGCTCATACCAAATGTCACGTTTGTGCGGTACAGATGTGTGGTATTATTTACATTACATAGAGAGTCACATACGTTTGCAATTACAATTGAATAATCAAGTTGCAACCCTTTTACTTTTGCTCTGTGGGACCTAAAGATTGAGCGTGCCAAATTTCAAGTTTGTACGACACCAGGAAATTAGAGAATTAGATTAGGTACATAACATAGGGGTTCTCTTACTTTTGCACTTAGAATTGATAAATCATGTTGTGACCCCTTTACTTTTCCTATGTAGGACATAAAGAAAGCTTGTGCCGAATTCCACGTGTGTACGACACCGGGAAATTACATAACATAAGAGGTCACTTTTGCACTTAGAATTGAATATTGAAGTTGCGACCCCTTTACTCTTCCTATATAGGACCTTAAGAATGCTTGTGCCAAATTTCACATTTGCACAACACCGGTAAGTTAGACAATGAGTGGCAAGTCAGTCAATCAGTCAGTCAGTGAGGGCTTTCACCTTTATATATATAGATGTAGAGCCCCCTATCTTATTTCCAGGGTTGCACAGAACAAGCTCTTACACCATGTGCGTTACCGCTATTTCCTTTTATTCCGTAAGCTCTTGCCAGCTGGCCCTCATTCCTATTGTTGATACTGTATGTTGTATCTTATTTTGTGTATGTTGTCTCTGACTTGTAAAGTGTTGTGGATTACAATGGCGCTATATAAATAAATCATATTACTCTTGGCCACCCAGCCTGTGGGAAAAGGTTGGGGTGGCCTGGCCGTTTCACAGTCCTCAAGCCCGTTTCACCGTCCTCAAGCACCAGGCGAAGCGCTGCTAGTCAGACCTTATGTGCCCACCCAATGATAACATAGATCTCTGCTGTATTTATGCGCCACTAGATGCAGAGACTTTGACCTTAGGGAGACGCATGTTTTACACTTACCAGAGGAGAATGGAAAAATATCTAAAATATCTACACAGAATGACTCACTCGCTGCTGAAGAGCCGAATCCCATAGAAAGGGCGAACTAAAATGAATTGTTAGGCGAATTTGATTGACAAGAAATTGCTGTTGGCACCAGCTCATTTGCATAGATTACTGAGCGAGTGCTGTGATTGGCCGACACTGTAGCTTACCGGTTAGTGCAGCACTTCCCATGAGGAGCCTTGTTATAGACATCTCAACATAGTCATTATGCGCCACTAGATGCAGAGACTTTGACCTTAGGGAGACGCATGTTTTATACTTACCAGAGGAGAATGGAAATATATCTAAAAGTAGCGTACCCGTCGCGCGTTGCTGCGAAGACAGACATACATACATACATTCGTTTTTATATATCTAGCCGTTGTATGGAACATCCAATTTATCTGGCTGCTGTGGCTTCTTGGGAAGATAGCCTAGTACATGTTTGTCCACTTCCAACTCCAATGGAGACTGACTGTAAATGGCTGGCGTGCTCTAGTATTTATGGTTTCAAGCTGTACGTGTCATTGCATACAGTCTATCTATATATCTATCTATCTATCTATCTAGGTTATTGCATACAGTCTATCTATCTATCTATCTATGACATCAGGAGAGGAGATAATTAGATTCCGTACATAAAATTTGAACGCTAATTCTTTGGCGTTTTGAATTGAATAATCGAGTTGGGACCCATTAACTTTTCCTATTTATGACATAATCAATGCTCGTGCCAAATTTCAAGTTTCTATGACATTGGGAAGTGAGAGAATTAAATTCCGTACATAAAATTTGGACGCTAATTCTTTTGCGCTTAGAATTGAATAATCGAGTTGGGATGAGACATAAGGCCTTGCCCATAAGCATTCCCCAACTTCCAAGAACTGAACCTACCTACCTGAATGAGATTTTGTAGGCTGCTGCTTCCCCCTTGCGGGCTGCAGCGATTGTCCTTGTGCTCTGTTGATGGTCATTGCAAAAGCGAGTCGCACCGGAAACGGTAAACGTTTGAATTCAAATGGCATATCTGTTGAGATAATTGGAATCCGTGGCAACAGGACATCTTCCCCTTGAATTTCCCATTCAGAATTGTAGCTTCGATGACATTGTTCATCATCTTTTTCACTGAAAGTCTTGTACCGTTGCAAAGTCGTGGTGGATGGATGTTTCGGAGAAGAATGATAGGCACGCCTATTTTCAATGTTAAAATATGCGATGTCATACCTGGAAAATCGAGTGAATTCAACAATTGTTCCAGCAATTGTTTTGCGAAGCGTTCGGCGGATGCATCATTTTGTAGTTGAACACGCATATTGGTTTTCAAAGTCAATTTCTTTACATGTCGCCATAGAACTGACAGCCTTAATGACCTCACAATGCAGCTTTATAGAACATGTTGGGGCATGTTCAAGGGCGTCTGATGTTGATGACATCAGTGATGACATCACAATAGCAGGTGGCTTACTTATTCGATCTACGTGGGGGGGTGGTAACTTTCTACGACGCTCGCGCGCGCGCCATTTGTCGTAGGATAGTTTTACTATGCCTAAAATCTTCCCAGGAGTGTACTCAACAACTTCCCAAAGTTTCATGGCGATCGGATGAATGGTGTAGTAGCGCATAAAGGACAAACAGACAGACACGCAGACAGACAGACACGCACGCACGCACGCAGACAGACATACATTCAATTTTATATATATAGATATCTACACAGAATGACTCACTCGCTGCTGAAGAGCCGAATCCCATAGAAAGGGCGAACTAAAATGAATTGTTAGGCGAATTTGATTGACAAGAAATTGCTGTTGGCACCAGCTCATTTGCATAGATTACTGAGCGAGTGCTGTGATTGGCCGACACTGTAGCTTAACGGTTAGTGCAGCACTTCCCATGAGGAGCCTTGTTATAGACATCTCAACATAGTCATAGAGTCCTTCCCTTCTTCCCCTCTGCTCTCTAGCCAGATTTTACCATTTCAACAAGGGAAGGGACACTACTATCAAAAATTACTTTATAACATCTCAACAAGCCTTGTCTAACAAGTAGTCAAAATAAATATATAATTCCTATGACATTGCCTGTTCTGTACAAGATTATACCCAGACCCAGAACAGACCGACATGACTGCTCATCTTCACCCCTTCGAGAGCTGAGCTCAGGGAGATGAAGCCTGCATTTATCACTAGTTTCCCCTCTGTGGGCTCCAAGTCATATAATGGCCAGATCTACTGTAATTACTCGTGCACACAGGATGGCATAGTGTAAGACCGCTTTGGCAACATAATAACTAGTTTCTTCGTATGCCATCAGAAAATCTGCCAGCATGTATTGGAAATATCTATCTCTGTAAACCATCTCATAGACAATCAGATGGGCTTTTATTTGGAGGAAGAGAGAAAATCATTACACTCCTCAAGCAGTTTGCAGATGTTGCAAAGTTGCGATTCATGGCCGATCTTAGACAGAGTGCGGCGATGGGCAAAATTATAAATGGGGCCCCAAATGCTCAATTATATTATCAACAACACTGTGATATTCAGTTAATATAGAAGGTGGTACGATCAGATCTGTAGCACTAATTTCCAGCGCTTCCAGAAGTACTGAGGTTTAGTGGTACTGAATAAAGACCGCTGTGCAATGACAAATATTACCCTCATAAAGTGACCATGTAGCAGTAGATACCAGCTCTGACAGGTGCTCTGTAGACAGTCTAAGTGATTACAGTACCGCTATGTATTCAGAGATCGCAGGTGACGTCTGCAAACCCCAGATAGAGAACTGTGGATGAGTCGGGCTGCTTGGTTCATTCTAAGTTATCCTCCTATGACGTTGGACGCCTTTGAATTGTACAATCGTCACCACGTTGTGGGCTTTGACAGTGAACTGCGAAAAGCCAACAGATCAGGGTTGCATCTAGAATGGAGTTGCTCTTGCAGCGCCAACATATAAAATACAATCCCATAACGAAAAATACAGTCCCTTGTAAAAACCTCAATTCCAGTCCCTTAAGCTCTTTTATCATATCATCCTATGAAAAACTTTAGAGTCCTCTCTTGTTTCCCTCCAGGAGTCCCATTCCAGACACAAGGCAGTACTCCAGCAGTAGGTCACCCTGCCTATACTCTTCCATTGTAATATGGTGTTCATCAGCTGACTGCTCACTAGCTTCAATGAACAGGCAGCGGAATACCTGAAGTAGGAGCTTGGGGCAACTGCCCAGTTTACCGCCCCAACGCCCGGCCCTGGGTGGGATTCAGACCCACAACTCCAATGCTGTGCCAACTGCTGAGTTCCCACTCCCGGCTGCAAGATTTTTCCAGAGCTGCACCAGTTCTGTGCAATGTGCTAACCCAGAGAATCAGGTTTATTCCCAGCACCCAGCATACCCTAAAAACACATCTTTTTAGGGAGGCCTTCCGTCTTCCCCAAGTTAACTCTTCTCCATTTACGTTACTTATTCACGTTCCTTTGGAAAGCTGACCCCCTTCTTCCCACTCTATCCCCCACACACCCTATTGCACCTCTCACCTGTATATACAGAGATATGGCTGGTGACTGCTTCATACAGCTTTATGTAGACACTAGCTGATATAGCCGGCTTTGCCCAAGTTAACTTATTACAGGTGTTTACGTCTTGTTTGCCCAGAAAATGTTATGAAGTCGTGATTACTTCAGAGGAACCAAGAATAAAATATGTATACGCACAGTGGAGCTTTAGATTCTCCTCAGGCTGCATGTACCGATGTCCCTCTGCAGAATGTGCCATCCCTCTCACTCTGCTCACTTTTTACCCTTAAATGTTAAGCCGCTTTTTATTCAGATTTAACCCCAGACTGGGGATTGCAGCCCTTTCTTAGCCTAAGAAGCCATGCTCCATCCATGCAGTCCGTGGCTGCTTCCCTAAATACTTTACAGCCTTTTAACATGCACACAGAGGTCAGTTAGATTGTCCTCAGTATATACAAATAGAGGAGAGATAGATTCTCCTCAGCATACAAATCATTTCCATAGGCTTTACGGTTTCTGAGAAAGCAACTATCCCATGTATAGCAGATTTTTGCAGTTTCTCACGCTTTGAATTGAATATTGAAGTTGTGACCCCTTTACTTTTCCTATTTAGGATGTAAAGAATGGTTTTGGCAAATTTCATGTTTGTGCGGTTCAGATGTGTGTTATTAGTTACATAACATAGGGGGTCACTTACTTCTGTACTAAGAATTGAACAAACAATTACAAACCTTTACTTTTCCTATGTGGCAACTAAAGAATGGTCATGCCAAATTTCAAGTTTGTACGACCCCAGGAAGTTAGAGATTTAGATTAGGTACATAAAATAGGGGGTCGCTCACTTTTGCTCTTAGAATCGAATGATCAAGTTGCGACCCCTTTACTTTTCCTAGTCAGTATTTAAAGAAAGGTCGTGCTAACTTTCACGTTTTTATGACACTGGGAAGTTACATAACACAGGGGGTCACTTAATTTTGCACATAGTATTGAATAGTCAAATTGTGACTGCTTTACTTTTCCTATTTACAACCTAAAGAATGCTCATACCAAATGTCACGTTTGTGCGGTACAGATGTGTGGTATTATTTACATTACATAGGGAGTCACATACGTTTGCAATTACAATTGAATAATCAAGTTGCGACCCTTTTACTTTTGCTCTGTGGGACCTAAAGATTGAGCGTGCCAAATTTCAAGTTTGTACGACACCAGGAAATTAGAGAATTAGATTAGGTACATAACATAGGGGTTCTCTTACTTTTGCACTTAGAATTGATAAATCATGTTGCGACCCCTTTACTTTTCCTATGTAGGACATAAAGAAAGCTTGTGCCGAATTCCACGTTTGTACGACACCGGGAAATTACATAACATAAGAGGTTACTTTTGCACTTAGAATTGAATATTGAAGTTGCGACCCCTTTACTCTTCCTATATAGGACCTTAAGAATGCTTGTGCCAAATTTCACATTTGCACAACACCGGTAAGTTAGACAATGAGTGGCAAGTCAGTCAATCAGTCAGTCAGTGAGGGCTTTCACCTTTATATATATAGATGTAGAGCCCCCTATCTTATTTCCAGGGTTGCACAGAACAAGCTCTTACACCATGTGCGTTACCGCTATTTCCTTTTATTCCGTAAGCTCTTGCCAGCTGGCCCTCATTCCTATTGTTGATACTGTATGTTGTATCTTATTTTGTGTATGTTGTCTCTGACTTGTAAAGTGTTGTGGATTGCAATGGCGCTATATAAATAAATCATATTACTCTTGGCCACCCGGCCTGTGGGAAAAGGTTGGGGTGGCCTGGCCGTTTCACAGTCCTCAAGCCCGTTTCACCGTCCTCAAGCACCAGGCGAAGCGCTGCTAGTCAGACCTTATGTGCCCACCCAATGATAACATAGATCTCTGCTGTATTTATGCGCCACTAGATGCAGAGACTTTGACCTTAGGGAGACGCATGTTTTATACTTACCAGAGGAGAATGGAAAAATATCTAAAATATCTACACAGAATGACTCACTCGCTGCTGAAGAGCCGAATCCCATAGAAAGGGCGAACTAAAATGAATTGTTAGGCGAATTTGATTGACAAGAAATTGCTGTTGGCACCAGCTCATTTGCATAGATTACTGAGCGAGTGCTGTGATTGGCCGACACTGTAGCTTAACGGTTAGTGCAGCACTTCCCATGAGGAGCCTTGTTATAGACATCTCAACATAGTCATAGAGTCCTTCCCTTCTTCCCCTCTGCTCTCTAGCCAGATTTTACCATTTCAACAAGGGAAGGGACACTACTATCAAAAATTACTTTATAACATCTCAACAAGCCTTGTCTAACAAGTAGTCAAAATAAATATATAATTCCTATGACATTGCCTGTTCTGTACAAGATTATACCCAGACCCAGAACAGACCGACATGACTGCTCATCTTCACCCCTTCGAGAGCTGAGCTCAGGGAGATGAAGCCTGCATTTATCACTAGTTTCCCCCCTGTGGGCTCCAAGTCATATCATGGCCAGATCTACTGTAATTACTCGTGCACACAGGATGGCATAGTGTATGACCGCTTTGGCAACATAATAACTAGTTTCTTCGTATGCCATCAGAAAATCTGCCAGCATGTATTGGAAATATCTATCTCTGTAAACCATCTCATAGACAATCATATGGGCTTTTATTTGGAGGAAGAGAGAAAATCATTACACTCCTCAAGCAGTTTGCAGATGTTGCAAAGTTGTGATTCATGGCCGATCTTAGACAGAGTGCGGCGATGGGCAAAATTATAAATGGGGCCCCAAATGCTCAATTATATTATCAACAACACTGTGATATACAGTTAATATAGAAGGTGGTACGATCAGATCTGTAGCACTAATTTCCAGCGCTTCCAGAAGTACTGAGGTTTAGTGGTACTGAATAAAGACCGCTGTGCAATGACAAATATTACCCTCATAAAGTGACCATGTAGCAGTAGATACCAGCTCTGACAGGTGCTCTGTAGACAGTCTAAGTGATTACAGTACCGCTATGTATTCAGAGATCGCAGGTGACGTCTGCAAACCCCAGATAGAGAACTGTGGATGAGTCGGGCTGCTTGGTTCATTCTAAGTTATCCTCCTATGACGTTGGACGCCTTTGAATTGTACAATCGTCACCACGTTGTGGGCTTTGACAGGGAACTGCGAAAAGCCAACAGATCAGGGTTGCATCTAGAATGGAGTTGCTCTTGCAGCGCCAACATATAAAATACAATCCCATAACGAAAAATACAGTCCCTTGTAAAAACCTCAATTCCCCTCCCTTTAGCTCTTTTATCATATCATCCCATGAAAAACTTTAGAGTCCTCTCTTGTTTCCCTCCAGGAGTCCCATTCCAGACACAAGGCAGTACTCCAGCAGTAGGTCACCCTGCCTATACTCTTCCATTGTAATATGGTGTTCATCAGCTGACTGCTCACTAGCTTCAATGAACAGGCAGCGGAATACCTGAAGTAGGAGCTTGGGGCAACTGCCCAGTTTACCCCCCCCAACGCCCGGCCCTGGGTGGGATTCAGACCCACAACTCCAATGCTGTGCCAACTGCTGAGTTCCCACTCCCGGCTGCAAGATTTTTCCAGAGCTGCACCAGTTCTGTGCAATGTGCTAACCCAGAGAATCAGGTTTATTCCCAGCACCCAGCATACCCTAAAAACACATCTTTTTAGGGAGGCCTTCCGTCTTCCCCAATTTAACTCTTCTCCATTTACGTTACTTATTCACGCTCCTTTGGAAAGCTGACCCCCTTCTTCCCACTCTATACCCCACACACCCTATTGCACCTCTCACCTGTATATACAGAGATATGGCTGGTGACTGCTTCATACAGCTTTATGTAGACACTAGCTGATATAGCCGGCTTTGCCCAAGTTAACTTATTACAGGTGTTTACGTCTTGTTCGCCCAGAAAATGTTATGAAGTCGTGATTACTTCAGAGGAACCAAGAATAAAATATGTATACGCACAGTGGAGCTTTAGATTCTCCTCAGGCTGCATGTACCGATGTCCCTCTGCAGAATGTGCCATCCCTCTCACTCTGCTCACTTTTTACCCTTAAATGTTAAGCCGCTTTTTATTCAGATTTAACCCCAGACTGGGGATTGCAGCCCTTTCTTAGCCTAAGAAGCCATGCTCCATCCATGCAGTCCGTGGCTGCTTCCCTAAATTCTTTACAGCCTTTTAACATGCACACAGAGGTCAGTTAGATTGTCCTCAGTATATACAAATAGAGGAGAGACAGATTCTCCTCAGCATACAAATCATTTCCATAGGCTTTACGGTTTCTGAGAAAGCAACTATCCCATGTATAGCAGATTTTTGCAGTTTCTCACGCTTTGAATTGAATATTGAAGTTGTGACCCCTTTACTTTTCCTATTTAGGATGTAAAGAATGGTTGTGGCAAATTTCATGTTTGTGCGGTTCAGATGTGTGTTATTAGTTACATAACATAGGGGGTCACTTACTTCTGTACTAAGAATTGAACAAACAATTACAAACCTTTACTTTTCCTATGTGGCAACTAAAGAATGGTCATGCCAAATTTCAAGTTTGTACGACACTAGGAAGTTAGAGATTTAGATTAGGTACATAAAATAGGGGGTCGCTCACTTTTGCTCTTAGAATCGAATGATCAAGTTGCGACCCCTTTACTTTTCCTAGTCAGTATTTAAAGAAAGGTCGTGCTAACTTTCACGTTTTTATGACACTGGGAAGTTACATAACACAGGGGGTCACTTAACTTTGCACATAGTATTGAATAGTCAAATTGTGACTGCTTTACTTTTCCTATTTACAACCTAAAGAATGCTCATACCAAATGTCACGTTTGTGCGGTACAGATGTGTGGTATTATTTACATTACATAGGGAGTCACATACGTTTGCAATTACAATTGAATAATCAAGTTGCAACCCTTTTACTTTTGCTCTGTGGGACCTTAAGATTGAGCGTGCCAAATTTCAAGTTTGTACGACACCAGGAAATTAGAGAATTAGATTAGGTACATAACATAGGGGTTCTCTTACTTTTGCACTTAGAATTGATAAATCATGTTGTGGCCCCTTTACTTTTCCTATGTAGGACATAAAGAAAGCTTGTGCCGAATTCCACATTTGTACGACACCGGGAAATTACATAACATAAGAGGTCACTTTTGCACTTAGAATTGAATATTGAAGTTGCGACCCCTTTACTCTTCCTATATAGGACCTTAAGTATGCTTGTGCCAAATTTCACATTTGCACAACACCGGTAAGTTAGACAATGAGTGGCAAGTCAGTCAATCAGTCAGTCAGTGAGGGCTTTCACCTTTATATATATAGATGTAGAGCCCCCTATCTTATTTCCAGGGTTGCACAGAACAAGCTCTTACACCATGTGCGTTACCGCTATTTCCTTTTATTCCGTAAGCTCTTGCCAGCTGGCCCTCATTCCTATTGTTGATACTGTATGTTGTATCTTATTTTGTGTATGTTGTCTCTGACTTGTAAAGTGTTGTGGATTACAATGGCGCTATATAAATAAATCATATTACTCTTGGCCACCTGGCCTGTGGGAAAAGGTTGGGGTGGCCTGGCCGTTTCACAGTCCTCAAGCCCGTTTCACCGTCCTCAAGCACCAGGCGAAGCGCTGCTAGTCAGACCTTATGTGCCCACCCAATGATAACATAGATCTCTGCTGTATTTATGCACCACTAGATGCAGAGACTTTGACCTTAGGGAGACGCATGTTTTATACTTACCAGAGGAGAATGGAAAAATATCTAAAATATCTACACAGAATGACTCACTCGCTGCTGAAGAGCCGAATCCCATAGAAAGGGTGAACTAAAATGAATTGTTAGGCGAATTTGATTGACAAGAAATTGCTGTTGGCACCAGCTCATTTGCATAGATTACTGAGCGAGTGCTGTGATTGGCCGACACTGTAGCTTAACGGTTAGTGCAGCACTTCCCATGAGGAGCCTTGTTATAGACATCTCAACATAGTCATAGAGTCCTTCCCTTCTTCCCCTCTGCTCTCTAGCCAGATTTTACCATTTCAACAAGGGAAGGGACACTACTATCAAAAATTACTTTATAACATCTCAACAAGCCTTGTCTAACAAGTAGTCAAAATAAATATATAATTCCTATGACATTGCCTGTTCTGTACAAGATTATACCCAGACCCAGAACAGACCGACATGACTGCTCATCTTCACCCCTTCGAGAGCTGAGCTCAGGGAGATGAAGCCTGCATTTATCACTAGTTTCCCCTCTGTGGGCTCCAAGTCATATAATGGCCAGATCTACTGTAATTACTCGTGCACACAGGATGGCATAGTGTATGACCGCTTTGGCAACATAATAACTAGTTTCTTCGTATGCCATCAGAAAATCTGCCAGCATGTATTGGAAATATCTATCTCTGTAAACCATCTCATAGACAATCATATGGGCTTTTATTTGGAGGAAGAGAGAAAATCATTACACTCCTCAAGCAGTTTGCAGATGTTGCAAAGTTGCGATTCATGGCCGATCTTAGACAGAGTGCGGCGATGGGCAAAATTATAAATGGGGCCCCAAATGCTCAATTATATTATCAACAACACTGTGATATACAGTTAATATAGAGGGTGGTACGATCAGATCTGTAGCACTAATTTCCAGTGCTTCCAGAAGTACTGAGGTTTAGTGGTACTGAATAAAGACCGCTGTGCAATGACAAATATTACCCTCATAAAGTGACCATGTAGCAGTAGATACCAGCTCTGACAGGTGCTCTGTAGACAGTCTAAGTGATTACAGTACCGCTATGTATTCAGAGATCGCAGGTGACGTCTGCAAACCCCAGATAGAGAACTGTGGATGAGTCGGGCTGCTTGGTTCATTCTAAGTTATCCTCCTATGACGTTGGACGCCTTTGAATTGTACAATCGTCACCACGTTGTGGGCTTTGACAGGGAACTGCGAAAAGCCAACAGATCAGGGTTGCATCTAGAATGGAGTTGCTCTTGCAGCGCCAACATATAAAATACAATCCCATAACGAAAAATACAGTCCCTTGTAAAAACCTCAATTCCCCTCCCTTTAGCTCTTTTATCATATCATCCCATGAAAAACTTTAGAGTCCTCTCTTGTTTCCCTCCAGGAGTCCCATTCCAGACACAAGGCAGTACTCCAGCAGTAGGTCACCCTGCCTATACTCTTCCATTGTAATATGGTGTTCATCAGCTGACTGCTCACTAGCTTCAATGAACAGGCAGCGGAATACCTGAAGTAGGAGCTTGGGGCAACTGCCCAGTTTACCGCCCCAACGCCCGGCCCTGGGTGGGATTCAGACCCACAACTCCAATGCTGTGCCAACTGCTGAGTTCCCACTCCCGGCTGCAAGATTTTTCCAGAGCTGCACCAGTTCTGTGCAATGTGCTAACCCAGAGAATCAGGTTTATTCCCAGCACCCAGCATACCCTAAAAACACATCTTTTTAGGGAGGCCTTCCGTCTTCCCCAATTTAACTCTTCTCCATTTACGTTACTTATTCACGCTCCTTTGGAAAGCTGACCCCCTTCTTCCCACTCTATCCCCCACACACCCTATTGCACCTCTCACCTGTATATACAGAGATATGGCTGGTGACTGCTTCATACACCTTTATGTAGACACTAGCTGATATAGCCGGCTTTGCCCGAGTTAACTTATTACAGGTGTTTACGTCTTGTTCGCCCAGAAAATGTTATGAAGTCGTGATTACTTCAGAGGAACCAAGAATAAAATATGTATACGCACAGTGGAGCTTTAGATTCTCCTCAGGCTGCATGTACCGATGTCCCTCTGCAGAATGTGCCATCCCTCTCACTCTGCTCACTTTTTACCCTTAAATGTTAAGCCGCTTTTTATTCAGATTTAACCCCAGACTGGGGATTGCAGCCCTTTCTTAGCCTAAGAAGCCATGCTCCATCCATGCAGTCCGTGGCTGCTTCCCTAAATACTTTACAGCCTTTTAACATGCACACAGAGGTCAGTTAGATTGTCCTCAGTATATACAAATAGAGGAGAGATAGATTCTCCTCAGCATACAAATCATTTCCATAGGCTTTACGGTTTCTGAGAAAGCAACTATCCCATGTATAGCAGATTTTTGCAGTTTCTCACGCTTTGAATTGAATATTGAAGTTGTGACCCCTTTACTTTTCCTATTTAGGATGTAAAGAATGGTTGTGGCAAATTTCATGTTTGTGCGGTTCAGATGTGTGTTATTAGTTACATAACATAGGGGGTCACTTACTTCTGTACTAAGAATTGAACAAACAATTACAAACCTTTACTTTTCCTATGTGGCAACTAAAGAATGGTCATGCCAAATTTCAAGTTTGTACGACCCCAGGAAGTTAGAGATTTAGATTAGGTACATAAAATAGGGGGTCACTCACTTTTGCTCTTAGAATCGAATGATCAAGTTGCGACCCCTTTACTTTTCCTAGTCAGTATTTAAAGAAAGGTCGTGCTAACTTTCACGTTTTTATGACACTGGGAAGTTACATAACACAGGGGGTCACTTAATTTTGCACATAGTATTGAATAGTCAAATTGTGACTGCTTTACTTTTCCTATTTACAACCTAAAGAATGCTCATACCAAATGTCACGTTTGTGCAGTACAGATGTGTGGTATTATTTACATTACACAGGGAGTCACATACGTTTGCAATTACAATTGAATAATCAAGTTGCAACCCTTTTACTTTTGCTCTGTGGGACCTAAAGATTGAGCGTGCCAAATTTCAAGTTTGTACGACACCAGGAAATTAGAGAATTAGATTAGGTACATAACATAGGGGTTCTCTTACTTTTGCACTTAGAATTGATAAATCATGTTGCGACCCCTTTACTTTTCCTATGTAGGACATAAAGAAAGCTTGTGCCGAATTCCACGTTTGTACGACACCGGGAAATTACATAACATAAGAGGTCACTTTTGCACTTAGAATTGAATATTGAAGTTGCGACCCCTTTACTCTTCCTATATAGGACCTTAAGAATGCTTGTGCCAAATTTCACATTTGCACAACACCGGTAAGTTAGACAATGAGTGGCAAGTCAGTCAATCAGTCAGTCAGTGAGGGCTTTCACCTTTATATATATAGATGTAGAGCCCCCTATCTTATTTCCAGGGTTGCACAGAACAAGCTCTTACACCATGTGCGTTACCGCTATTTCCTTTTATTCCGTAAGCTCTTGCCAGCTGGCCCTCATTCCTATTGTTGATACTGTATGTTGTATCTTATTTTGTGTATGTTGTCTCTGACTTGTAAAGTGTTGTGGATTGCAATGGCGCTATATAAATAAATCATATTACTCTTGGCCACCCGGCCTGTGGGAAAAGGTTGGGGTGGCCTGGCCGTTTCACAGTCCTCAAGCCCGTTTCACCGTCCTCAAGCACCAGGCGAAGCGCTGCTAGTCAGACCTTATGTGCCCACCCAATGATAACATAGATCTCTGCTGTATTTATGCGCCACTAGATGCAGAGACTTTGACCTTAGGGAGACGCATGTTTTATACTTACCAGAGGAGAATGGAAAAATATCTAAAATATCTACACAGAATGACTAACTCGCTGCTGAAGAGCCGAATCCCATAGAAAGGGCGAACTAAAATGAATTGTTAGGCGAATTTGATTGACAAGAAATTGCTGTTGGCACCAGCTCATTTGCATAGATTACTGAGCGAGTGCTGTGATTGGCCGACACTGTAGCTTAACGGTTAGTGCAGCACTTCCCATGAGGAGCCTTGTTATAGACATCTCAACATAGTCATAGAGTCCTTCCCTTCTTCCCCTCTGCTCTCTAGCCAGATTTTACCATTTCAACAAGGGAAGGGAAACTACTATCAAAAATTACTTTATAACATCTCAACAAGCCTTGTCTAACAAGTAGTCAAAATAAATATATAATCCCTATGACATTGCCTGTTCTGTACAAGATTATACCCAGACCCAGAACAGACCGACATGACTGCTCAACTTCACCCCTTCGAGAGCTGAGCTCAGGGAGGTGAAGCCTGCATTTATCACTAGTTTCCCCTCTGTGGGCTCCAAGTCATATAATGGCCAGATCTACTGTAATTACTCGTGCACACAGGATGGCATAGTGTATGACCGCTTTGGCAACATAATAACTAGTTTCTTCGTATGCCATCAGAAAATCTGCCAGCATGTATTGGAAATATCTATCTCTGTAAACCATCTCATAGACAATCATATGGGCTTTTATTTGGAGGAAGAGAGAAAATCATTACACTCCTCAAGCAGTTTGCAGATGTTGCAAAGTTGCGATTCATGGCCGATCTTAGACAGAGTGCGGCGATGGGCAAAATTATAAATGGGGCCCCAAATGCTCAATTATAGTATCAACAACACTGTGATATTCAGTTAATATAGAAGGTGGCACGATCAGATCTGTAGCACTAATTTCCAGCGCTTCCAGAAGTACTGAGGTTTAGTGGTACTGAATAAAGACCGCTGTGCAATGACAAATATTACCCTCATAAAGTGACCATGTAGCAGTAGATACCAGCTCTGACAGGTGCTCTGTAGACAGTCTAAGTGATTACAGTACCGCTATGTATTCAGAGATCGCAGGTGACGTCTGCAAACCCCAGATAGAGAACTGTGGATGAGTCGGGCTGCTTGGTTCATTCTAAGTTATCCTCCTATGACGTTGGACGCCTTTGAATTGTACAATCGTCACCACGTTGTGGGCTTTGACAGTGAACTGCGAAAAGCCAACAGATCAGGGTTGCATCTAGAATGGAGTTGCTCTTGCAGCGCCAACATATAAAATACAATCCCATAACGAAAAATACAGTCCCTTGTAAAAACCTCAATTCCCCTCCCTTTAGCTCTTTTATCATATCATCCCATGAAAAACTTTAGAGTCCTCTCTTGTTTCCCTCCAGGAGTCCCATTCCAGACACAAGGCAGTACTCCAGCAGTAGGTCACCCTGCCTATACTCTTCCATTGTAATATGGTGTTCATCAGCTGACTGCTCACTAGCTTCAATGAACAGGCAGCGGAATACCTGAAGTAGGAGCTTGGGGCAACTGCCCAGTTTACCGCCCCAACGCCCGGCCCTGGGTGGGATTCAGACCCACAACTCCAATGCTGTGCCAACTGCTGAGTTCCCACTCCCGGCTGCAAGATTTTTCCAGAGCTGCACCAGTTCTGTGCAATGTGCTAACCCAGAGAATCAGGTTTATTCCCAGCACCCAGCATACCCTAAAAACACATCTTTTTAGGGAGGCCTTCCGTCTTCCCCAATTTAACTCTTCTCCATTTACGTTACTTATTCACGCTCCTTTGGAAAGCTGACCCCCTTCTTCCCACTCTATCCCCCACACAGCCTATTGCACCTCTCACCTGTATATACAGAGATATGGCTGGTGACTGCTTCATACAGCTTTATGTAGACACTAGCTGATATAGCCGGCTTTGCCCAAGTTAACTTATTACAGGTGTTTACGTCTTGTTCGCCCAGAAAATGTTATGAAGTCGTGATTACTTCAGAGGAACCAAGAATAAAATATGTATACGCACAGTGGAGCTTTAGATTCTCCTCAGGCTGCATGTACCGATGTCCCTCTGCAGAATGTGCCATCCCTCTCACTCTGCTCACTTTTTACCCTTAAATGTTAAGCCGCTTTTTATTCAGATTTAACCCCAGACTGGGGATTGCAGCCCTTTCTTAGCCTAAGAAGCCATGCTCCATCCATGCAGTCCGTGGCTGCTTCCCTAAATACTTTACAGCCTTTTAACATGCACACAGAGGTCAGTTAGATTGTCCTCAGTATATACAAATAGAGGAGAGATAGATTCTCCTCAGCATACAAATCATTTCCATAGGCTTTACGGTTTCTGAGAAAGCAACTATCCCATGTATTGCAGATTTTTGCAGTTTCTCACGCTTTGAATTGAATATTGAAGTTGTGACCCCTTTACTTTTCCTATTTAGGATGTAAAGAATGGTTGTGGCAAATTTCATGTTTGTGCGGTTCAGATGTGTGTTATTAGTTACATAACATAGGGGGTCACTTACTTCTGTACTAAGAATTGAACAAACAATTACAAACCTTTACTTTTCCTATGTGGCAACTAAAGAATGGTCATGCCAAATTTCAAGTTTGTACGACCCCAGGAAGTTAGAGATTTAGATTAGGTACATAAAATAGGGGGTCACTCACTTTTGCTCTTAGAATCGAATGATCAAGTTGCGACCCCTTTACTTTTCCTAGTCAGTATTTAAAGAAAGGTCGTGCTAACTTTCACGTTTTTATGACACTGGGAAGTTACATAACACAGGGGGTCACTTAATTTTGCACATAGTATTGAATAGTCAAATTGTGACTGCTTTACTTTTCCTATTTACAACCTAAAGAATGCTCATACCAAATGTCACGTTTGTGCGGTACAGATGTGTGGTATTATTTACATTACACAGGGAGTCACATACGTTTGCAATTACAATTGAATAATCAAGTTGCAACCCTTTTACTTTTGCTCTGTGGGACCTAAAGATTGAGCGTGCCAAATTTCAAGTTTGTACGACACCAGGAAATTAGAGAATTAGATTAGGTACATAACATAGGGGTTCTCTTACTTTTGCACTTAGAATTGATAAATCATGTTGCGACCCCTTTACTTTTCCTATGTAGGACATAAAGAAAGCTTGTGCCGAATTCCACGTGTGTACGACACCGGGAAATTACATAACATAAGAGGTCACTTTTGCACTTAGAATTGAATATTGAAGTTGCGACCCCTTTACTCTTCCTATATAGGACCTTAAGAATGCTTGTGCCAAATTTCACATTTGCACAACACCGGTAAGTTAGACAATGAGTGGCAAGTCAGTCAATCAGTCAGTCAGTGAGGGCTTTCACCTTTATATATATAGATGTAGAGCCCCCTATCTTATTTCCAGGGTTGCACAGAACAAGCTCTTACACCATGTGCGTTACCGCTATTTCCTTTTATTCCGTAAGCTCTTGCCAGCTGGCCCTCATTCCTATTGTTGATACTGTATGTTGTATCTTATTTTGTGTATGTTGTCTCTGACTTGTAAAGTGTTGTGGATTGCAATGGCGCTATATAAATAAATCATATTACTCTTGGCCACCCGGCCTGTGGGAAAAGGTTGGGGTGGCCTGGCCGTTTCACAGTCCTCAAGCCCGTTTCACCGTCCTCAAGCACCAGGCGAAGCGCTGCTAGTCAGACCTTATGTGCCCACCCAATGATAACATAGATCTCTGCTGTATTTATGCGCCACTAGATGCAGAGACTTTGACCTTAGGGAGACGCATGTTTTATACTTACCAGAGGAGAATGGAAAAATATCTAAAATATCTACACAGAATGACTAACTCGCTGCTGAAGAGCCGAATCCCATAGAAAGGGCGAACTAAAATGAATTGTTAGGCGAATTTGATTGACAAGAAATTGCTGTTGGCACCAGCTCATTTGCATAGATTACTGAGCGAGTGCTGTGATTGGCCGACACTGTAGCTTAACGGTTAGTGCAGCACTTCCCATGAGGAGCCTTGTTATAGACATCTCAACATAGTCATAGAGTCCTTCCCTTCTTCCCCTCTGCTCTCTAGCCAGATTTTACCATTTCAACAAGGGAAGGGAAACTACTATCAAAAATTACTTTATAACATCTCAACAAGCCTTGTCTAACAAGTAGTCAAAATAAATATATAATCCCTATGACATTGCCTGTTCTGTACAAGATTATACCCAGACCCAGAACAGACCGACATGACTGCTCAACTTCACCCCTTCGAGAGCTGAGCTCAGGGAGATGAAGCCTGCATTTATCACTAGTTTCCCCTCTGTGGGCTCCAAGTCATATAATGGCCAGATCTACTGTAATTACTCGTGCACACAGGATGGCATAGTGTATGACCGCTTTGGCAACATAATAACTAGTTTCTTCGTATGCCATCAGAAAATCTGCCAGCATGTATTGGAAATATCTATCTCTGTAAACCATCTCATAGACAATCATATGGGCTTTTATTTGGAAGAAGAGAGAAAATCATTACACTCCTCAAGCAGTTTGCAGATGTTGCAAAGTTGCGATTCATGGCCGATCTTAGACAGAGTGCGGCGATGGGCAAAATTATAAATGGGGCCCCAAATGCTCAATTATAGTATCAACAACACTGTGATATTCAGTTAATATAGAAGGTGGCACGATCAGATCTGTAGCACTAATTTCCAGCGCTTCCAGAAGTACTGAGGTTTAGTGGTACTGAATAAAGACCGCTGTGCAATGACAAATATTACCCTCATAAAGTGACCATGTAGCAGTAGATACCAGCTCTGACAGGTGCTCTGTAGACAGTCTAAGTGATTACAGTACCGCTATGTATTCAGAGATCGCAGGTGACGTCTGCAAACCCCAGATAGAGAACTGTGGATGAGTCGGGCTGCTTGGTTCATTCTAAGTTATCCTCCTATGACGTTGGACGCCTTTGAATTGTACAATCGTCACCACGTTTTGGGCTTTGACAGTGAACTGCGAAAAGCCAACAGATCAGGGTTGCATCTAGAATGGAGTTGCTCTTGCAGCGCCAACATATAAAATACAATCCCATAACGAAAAATACAGTCCCTTGTAAAAACCTCAATTCCCCTCCCTTTAGCTCTTTTATCATATCATCCCATGAAAAACTTTAGAGTCCTCTCTTGTTTCCCTCCAGGAGTCCCATTCCAGACACAAGGCAGTACTCCAGCAGTAGGTCACCCTGCCTATACTCTTCCATTGTAATATGGTGTTCATCAGCTGACTGCTCACTAGCTTCAATGAACAGGCAGCGGAATACCTGAAGTAGGAGCTTGGGGCAACTGCCCAGTTTACCGCCCCAACGCCCGGCCCTGGGTGGGATTCAGACCCACAACTCCAATGCTGTGCCAACTGCTGAGTTCCCACTCCCGGCTGCAAGATTTTTCCAGAGCTGCACCAGTTCTGTGCAATGTGCTAACCCAGAGAATCAGGTTTATTCCCAGCACCCAGCATACCCTAAAAACACATCTTTTTAGGGAGGCCTTCCGTCTTCCCCAATTTAACTCTTCTCCATTTACGTTACTTATTCACGCTCCTTTGGAAAGCTGACCCCCTTCTTCCCACTCTATCCCCCACACAGCCTATTGCACCTCTCACCTGTATATACAGAGATATGGCTGGTGACTGCTTCATACAGCTTTATGTAGACACTAGCTGATATAGCCGGCTTTGCCCAAGTTAACTTATTACAGGTGTTTACGTCTTGTTCGCCCAGAAAATGTTATGAAGTCGTGATTACTTCAGAGGAACCAAGAATAAAATATGTATACGCACAGTGGAGCTTTAGATTCTCCTCAGGCTGCATGTACCGATGTCCCTCTGCAGAATGTGCCATCCCTCTCACTCTGCTCACTTTTTACCCTTAAATGTTAAGCCGCTTTTTATTCAGATTTAACCCCAGACTGGGGATTGCAGCCCTTTCTTAGCCTAAGAAGCCATGCTCCATCCATGCAGTCCGTGGCTGCTTCCCTAAATACTTTACAGCCTTTTAACATGCACACAGAGGTCAGTTAGATTGTCCTCAGTATATACAAATAGAGGAGAGATAGATTCTCCTCAGCATACAAATCATTTCCATAGGCTTTACGGTTTCTGAGAAAGCAACTATCCCATGTATTGCAGATTTTTGCAGTTTCTAACGCTTTGAATTGAATATTGAAGTTGTGACCCCTTTACTTTTCCTATTTAGGATGTAAAGAATGGTTGTGGCAAATTTCATGTTTGTGCGGTTCAGATGTGTGTTATTAGTTACATAACATAGGGGGTCACTTACTTCTGTACTAAGAATTGAACAAACAATTACAAACCTTTACTTTTCCTATGTGGCAACTAAAGAATGGTCATGCCAAATTTCAAGTTTGTACGACCCCAGGAAGTTAGAGATTTAGATTAGGTACATAAAATAGGGGGTCACTCACTTTTGCTCTTAGAATCGAATGATCAAGTTGCGACCCCTTTACTTTTCCTAGTCAGTATTTAAAGAAAGGTCGTGCTAACGTTCACGTTTTTATGACACTGGGAAGTTACATAACACAGGGGGTCACTTAATTTTGCACATAGTATTGAATAGTCAAATTGTGACTGCTTTACTTTTCCTATTTACAACCTAAAGAATGCTCATACCAAATGTCACGTTTGTGCGGTACAGATGTGTGGTATTATTTACATTACACAGGGAGTCACAAACGTTTGCAATTACAATTGAATAATCAAGTTGCAACCCTTTTACTTTTGCTCTGTGGGACCTAAAGATTGAGCGTGCCAAATTTCAAGTTTGTACGACACCAGGAAATTAGAGAATTAGATTAGGTACATAACATAGGGGTTCTCTTACTTTTGCACTTAGAATTGATAAATCATGTTGCGACCCCTTTACTTTTCCTATGTAGGACATAAAGAAAGCTTGTGCCGAATTCCACGTTTGTACGACACCGGGAAATTACATAACATAAGAGGTCACTTTTGCACTTAGAATTGAATATTGAAGTTGCGACCCCTTTACTCTTCCTATATAGGACCTTAAGAATGCTTGTGCCAAATTTCACATTTGCACAACACCGGTAAGTTAGACAATGAGTGGCAAGTCAGTCAATCAGTCAGTCAGTGAGGGCTTTCACCTTTATATATATAGATGTAGAGCCCCCTATCTTATTTCCAGGGTTGCACAGAACAAGCTCTTACACCATGTGCGTTACCGCTATTTCCTTTTATTCCGTAAGCTCTTGCCAGCTGGCCCTCATTCCTATTGTTGATACTGTATGTTGTATCTTATTTTGTGTATGTTGTCTCTGACTTGTAAAGTGTTGTGGATTACAATGGCGCTATATAAATAAATCATATTACTCTTGGCCACCCGGCCTGTGGGAAAAGGTTGGGGTGGCCTGGCCGTTTCACAGTCCTCAAGCCCGTTTCACCGTCCTCAAGCACCAGGCGAAGCGCTGCTAGTCAGACCTTATGTGCCCACCCAATGATAACATAGATCTCTGCTGTATTTATGCGCCACTAGATGCAGAGACTTTGACCTTAGGGAGACGCATGTTTTATACTTACCAGAGGAGAATGGAAAAATATCTAAAATATCTACACAGAATGACTAACTCGCTGCTGAAGAGCCGAATCCCATAGAAAGGGCGAACTAAAATGAATTGTTAGGCGAATTTGATTGACAAGAAATTGCTGTTGGCACCAGCTCATTTGCATAGATTACTGAGCGAGTGCTGTGATTGGCCGACACTGTAGCTTAACGGTTAGTGCAGCACTTCCCATGAGGAGCCTTGTTATAGACATCTCAACATAGTCATAGAGTCCTTCCCTTCTTCCCCTCTGCTCTCTAGCCAGATTTTACCATTTCAACAAGGGAAGGGAAACTACTATCAAAAATTACTTTATAACATCTCAACAAGCCTTGTCTAACAAGTAGTCAAAATAAATATATAATCCCTATGACATTGCCTGTTCTGTACAAGATTATACCCAGACCCAGAACAGACCGACATGACTGCTCATCTTCACCCCTTCGAGAGCTGAGCTCAGGGAGATGAAGCCTGCATTTATCACTAGTTTCCCCTCTGTGGGCTCCAAGTCATATAATGGCCAGATCTACTGTAATTACTCGTGCACACAGGATGGCATAGTGTATGACCGCTTTGGCAACATAATAACTAGTTTCTTCGTATGCCATCAGAAAATCTGCCAGCATGTATTGGAAATATCTATCTCTGTAAACCATCTCATAGACAATCATATGGGCTTTTATTTGGAGGAAGAGAGAAAATCATTACACTCCTCAAGCAGTTTGCAGATGTTGCAAAGTTGCGATTCATGGCCGATCTTAGACAGAGTGCGGCGATGGGCAAAATTATAAATGGGGCCCCAAATGCTCAATTATAGTATCAACAACACTGTGATATACAGTTAATATAGAAGGTGGTACGATCAGATCTGTAGCACTAATTTCCAGCGCTTCCAGAAGTACTGAGGTTTATTGGTACTGAATAAAGACCGCTGTGCAAAGACAAATATTACCCTCATAAAGTGACCATGTAGCAGTAGATACCAGCTCTGACAGGTGCTCTGTAGACAGTCTAAGTGATTACAGTACCGCTATGTATTCAGAGATCGCAGGTGACGTCTGCAAACCCCAGATAGAGAACTGTGGATGAGTCGGGCTGCTTGGTTCATTCTAAGTTATCCTCCTATGACGTTGGACGCCTTTGAATTGTACAATCGTCACCACGTTGTGGGCTTTGACAGTGAACTGCGAAAAGCCAACAGATCAGGGTTGCATCTAGAATGGAGTTGCTCTTGCAGCGCCAACATATAAAATACAATCCCATAACGAAAAATACAGTCCCTTGTAAAAACCTCAATTCCCCTCCCTTTAGCTCTTTTATCATATCATCCCATGAAAAACTTTAGAGTCCTCTCTTGTTTCCCTCCAGGAGTCCCATTCCAGACACAAGGCAGTACTCCAGCAGTAGGTCACCCTGCCTATACTCTTCCATTGTAATATGGTGTTCATCAGCTGACTGCTCACTAGCTTCAATGAACAGGCAGCGGAATACCTGAAGTAGGAGCTTGGGGCAACTGCCCAGTTTACCGCCCCAACGCCCGGCCCTGGGTGGGATTCAGACCCACAACTCCAATGCTGTGCCAACTGCTGAGTTCCCACTCCCGGCTGCAAGATTTTTCCAGAGCTGCACCAGTTCTGTGCAATGTGCTAACCCAGAGAATCAGGTTTATTCCCAGCACCCAGCATACCCTAAAAACACATCTTTTTAGGGAGGCCTTCCGTCTTCCCCAATTTAACTCTTCTCCATTTACGTTACTTATTCACGCTCCTTTGGAAAGCTGACCCCCTTCTTCCCACTCTATCCCCCACACAGCCTATTGCACCTCTCACCTGTATATACAGAGATATGGCTGGTGACTGCTTCATACAGCTTTATGTAGACACTAGCTGATATAGCCGGCTTTGCCCAAGTTAACTTATTACAGGTGTTTACGTCTTGTTCGCCCAGAAAATGTTATGAAGTCGTGATTACTTCAGAGGAACCAAGAATAAAATATGTATACGCACAGTGGAGCTTTAGATTCTCCTCAGGCTGCATGTACCGATGTCCCTCTGCAGAATGTGCCATCCCTCTCACTCTGCTCACTTTTTACCCTTAAATGTTAAGCCGCTTTTTATTCAGATTTAACCCCAGACTGGGGATTGCAGCCCTTTCTTAGCCTAAGAAGCCATGCTCCATCCATGCAGTCCGTGGCTGCTTCCCTAAATACTTTACAGCCTTTTAACATGCACACAGAGGTCAGTTAGATTGTCCTCAGTATATACAAATAGAGGAGAGATAGATTCTCCTCAGCATACAAATCATTTCCATAGGCTTTACGGTTTCTGAGAAAGCAACTATCCCATGTATTGCAGATTTTTGCAGTTTCTAACGCTTTGAATTGAATATTGAAGTTGTGACCCCTTTACTTTTCCTATTTAGGATGTAAAGAATGGTTGTGGCAAATTTCATGTTTGTGCGGTTCAGATGTGTGTTATTAGTTACATAACATAGGGGGTCACTTACTTCTGTACTAAGAATTGAACAAACAATTACAAACCTTTACTTTTCCTATGTGGCAACTAAAGAATGGTCATGCCAAATTTCAAGTTTGTACGACCCCAGGAAGTTAGAGATTTAGATTAGGTACATAAAATAGGGGGTCACTCACTTTTGCTCTTAGAATCGAATGATCAAGTTGCGACCCCTTTACTTTTCCTAGTCAGTATTTAAAGAAAGGTCGTGCTAACGTTCACGTTTTTATGACACTGGGAAGTTACATAACACAGGGGGTCACTTAATTTTGCACATAGTATTGAATAGTCAAATTGTGACTGCTTTACTTTTCCTATTTACAACCTAAAGAATGCTCATACCAAATGTCACGTTTGTGCGGTACAGATGTGTGGTATTATTTACATTACACAGGGAGTCACAAACGTTTGCAATTACAATTGAATAATCAAGTTGCAACCCTTTTACTTTTGCTCTGTGGGACCTAAAGATTGAGCGTGCCAAATTTCAAGTTTGTACGACACCAGGAAATTAGAGAATTAGATTAGGTACATAACATAGGGGTTCTCTTACTTTTGCACTTAGAATTGATAAATCATGTTGCGACCCCTTTACTTTTCCTATGTAGGACATAAAGAAAGCTTGTGCCGAATTCCACGTTTGTACGACACCGGGAAATTACATAACATAAGAGGTCACTTTTGCACTTAGAATTGAATATTGAAGTTGCGACCCCTTTACTCTTCCTATATAGGACCTTAAGAATGCTTGTGCCAAATTTCACATTTGCACAACACCGGTAAGTTAGACAATGAGTGGCAAGTCAGTCAATCAGTCAGTCAGTGAGGGCTTTCACCTTTATATATATAGATGTAGAGCCCCCTATCTTATTTCCAGGGTTGCACAGAACAAGCTCTTACACCATGTGCGTTACCGCTATTTCCTTTTATTCCGTAAGCTCTTGCCAGCTGGCCCTCATTCCTATTGTTGATACTGTATGTTGTATCTTATTTTGTGTATGTTGTCTCTGACTTGTAAAGTGTTGTGGATTACAATGGCGCTATATAAATAAATCATATTACTCTTGGCCACCCGGCCTGTGGGAAAAGGTTGGGGTGGCCTGGCCGTTTCACAGTCCTCAAGCCCGTTTCACCGTCCTCAAGCACCAGGCGAAGCGCTGCTAGTCAGACCTTATGTGCCCACCCAATGATAACATAGATCTCTGCTGTATTTATGCGCCACTAGATGCAGAGACTTTGACCTTAGGGAGACGCATGTTTTATACTTACCAGAGGAGAATGGAAAAATATCTAAAATATCTACACAGAATGACTAACTCGCTGCTGAAGAGCCGAATCCCATAGAAAGGGCGAACTAAAATGAATTGTTAGGCGAATTTGATTGACAAGAAATTGCTGTTGGCACCAGCTCATTTGCATAGATTACTGAGCGAGTGCTGTGATTGGCCGACACTGTAGCTTAACGGTTAGTGCAGCACTTCCCATGAGGAGCCTTGTTATAGACATCTCAACATAGTCATAGAGTCCTTCCCTTCTTCCCCTCTGCTCTCTAGCCAGATTTTACCATTTCAACAAGGGAAGGGAAACTACTATCAAAAATTACTTTATAACATCTCAACAAGCCTTGTCTAACAAGTAGTCAAAATAAATATATAATCCCTATGACATTGCCTGTTCTGTACAAGATTATACCCAGACCCAGAACAGACCGACATGACTGCTCAACTTCACCCCTTCGAGAGCTGAGCTCAGGGAGATGAAGCCTGCATTTATCACTAGTTTCCCCTCTGTGGGCTCCAAGTCATATAATGGCCAGATCTACTGTAATTACTCGTGCACACAGGATGGCATAGTGTATGACCGCTTTGGCAACATAATAACTAGTTTCTTCGTATGCCATCAGAAAATCTGCCAGCATGTATTGGAAATATCTATCTCTGTAAACCATCTCATAGACAATCATATGGGCTTTTATTTGGAGGAAGAGAGAAAATCATTACACTCCTCAAGCAGTTTGCAGATGTTGCAAAGTTGCGATTCATGGCCGATCTTAGACAGAGTGCGGCGATGGGCAAAATTATAAATGGGGCCCCAAATGCTCAATTATAGTATCAACAACACTGTGATATTCAGTTAATATAGAAGGTGGCACGATCAGATCTGTAGCACTAATTTCCAGCGCTTCCAGAAGTACTGAGGTTTATTGGTACTGAATAAAGACCGCTGTGCAAAGACAAATATTACCCTCATAAAGTGACCATGTAGCAGTAGATACCAGCTCTGACAGGTGCTCTGTAGACAGTCTAAGTGATTACAGTACCGCTATGTATTCAGAGATCGCAGGTGACGTCTGCAAACCCCAGATAGAGAACTGTGGATGAGTCGGGCTGCTTGGTTCATTCTAAGTTATCCTCCTATGACGTTGGACGCCTTTGAATTGTACAATCGTCACCACGTTGTGGGCTTTGACAGTGAACTGCGAAAAGCCAACAGATCAGGGTTGCATCTAGAATGGAGTTGCTCTTGCAGCGCCAACATATAAAATACAATCCCATAACGAAAAATACAGTCCCTTGTAAAAACCTCAATTCCCCTCCCTTTAGCTCTTTTATCATATCATCCCATGAAAAACTTTAGAGTCCTCTCTTGTTTCCCTCCAGGAGTCCCATTCCAGACACAAGGCAGTACTCCAGCAGTAGGTCACCCTGCCTATACTCTTCCATTGTAATATGGTGTTCATCAGCTGACTGCTCACTAGCTTCAATGAACAGGCAGCGGAATACCTGAAGTAGGAGCTTGGGGCAACTGCCCAGTTTACCGCCCCAACGCCCGGCCCTGGGTGGGATTCAGACCCACAACTCCAATGCTGTGCCAACTGCTGAGTTCCCACTCCCGGCTGCAAGATTTTTCCAGAGCTGCACCAGTTCTGTGCAATGTGCTAACCCAGAGAATCAGGTTTATTCCCAGCACCCAGCATACCCTAAAAACACATCTTTTTAGGGAGGCCTTCCGTCTTCCCCAATTTAACTCTTCTCCATTTACGTTACTTATTCACGCTCCTTTGGAAAGCTGACCCCCTTCTTCCCACTCTATCCCCCACACAGCCTATTGCACCTCTCACCTGTATATACAGAGATATGGCTGGTGACTGCTTCATACAGCTTTATGTAGACACTAGCTGATATAGCCGGCTTTGCCCAAGTTAACTTATTACAGGTGTTTACGTCTTGTTCGCCCAGAAAATGTTATGAAGTCGTGATTACTTCAGAGGAACCAAGAATAAAATATGTATACGCACAGTGGAGCTTTAGATTCTCCTCAGGCTGCATGTACCGATGTCCCTCTGCAGAATGTGCCATCCCTCTCACTCTGCTCACTTTTTACCCTTAAATGTTAAGCCGCTTTTTATTCAGATTTAACCCCAGACTGGGGATTGCAGCCCTTTCTTAGCCTAAGAAGCCATGCTCCATCCATGCAGTCCGTGGCTGCTTCCCTAAATACTTTACAGCCTTTTAACATGCACACAGAGGTCAGTTAGATTGTCCTCAGTATATACAAATAGAGGAGAGATAGATTCTCCTCAGCATACAAATCATTTCCATAGGCTTTACGGTTTCTGAGAAAGCAACTATCCCATGTATAGCAGATTTTTGCAGTTTCTCACACTTTGAATTGAATATTGAAGTTGTGACCCCTTTACTTTTCCTATTTAGGATGTAAAGAATGGTTGTGGCAAATTTCATGTTTGTGCGGTTCAGATGTGTGTTATTAGTTACATAACATAGGGGGTCACTTACTTCTGTACTAAGAATTGAACAAACAATTACAAACCTTTACTTTTCCTATGTGGCAACTAAAGAATGGTCATGCCAAATTTCAAGTTTGTACGACCCCAGGAAGTTAGAGATTTAGATTAGGTACATAAAATAGGGGGTCGCTCACTTTTGCTCTTAGAATCGAATGATCAAGTTGCGACCCCTTTACTTTTCCTAGTCTGTAGTTAAAGAAAGGTCGTGCTAACTTTCATGTTTTTATGACACTGGGAAGTTACATAACACAGGGGGTCACTTAATTTTGCACATAGTATTGAATAGTCAAATTGTGACTGCTTTACTTTTCCTATTTACAACCTAAAGAATGCTCATACCAAATGTCACGTTTGTGCGGTACAGATGTGTGGTATTATTTACATTACACAGGGAATCACATACGTTTGCAATTACAATTGAATAATCAAGTTGCAACCCTTTTACTTTTGCTCTGTGGGACCTAAAGATTGGGCGTGCCAAATTTCAAGTTTGTACGACACCAGGAAATTAGAGAATAAGATTAGGTACATAACATAGGGGTTCTCTTACTTTTGCACTTAGAATTGATAAATCATGTTGTGACCCCTTTACTTTTCCTATGTAGGACATAAAGAAAGCTTGTGCCGAATTCCACGTTTGTACGACACCGGGAAATTACATAACATAAGAGGTCACTTTTGCACTTAGAATTGAATATTGAAGTTGCGACCCCTTTACTCTTCCTATATAGGACCTTAAGAATGCTTGTGCCAAATTTCACATTTGCACAACACCGGTAAGTTAGACAATGAGTGGCAAGTCAGTCAATCAGTCAGTCAGTGAGGGCTTTCACCTTTATATATATAGATGTAGAGCCCCCTATCTTATTTCCAGGGTTGCACAGAACAAGTTCTTACACCATGTGCGTTACCGCTATTTCCTTTTATTCCGTAAGCTCTTGCCAGCTGGCCCTCATTCCTATTGTTGATACTGTATGTTGTATCTTATTTTGTGTATGTTGTCTCTGACTTGTAAAGTGTTGTGGATTACAATGGCGCTATATAAATAAATCATATTACTCTTGGCCACCCGGCCTGTGGGAAAAGGTTGGGGTGGCCTGGCCGTTTCACAGTCCTCAAGCCCGTTTCACCGTCCTCAAGCACCAGGCGAAGCGCTGCTAGTCAGACCTTATGTGCCCACCCAATGATAACATAGATCTCTGCTGTATTTATGCGCCACTAGATGCAGAGACTTTGACCTTAGGGAGACGCATGTTTTATACTTACCAGAGGAGAATGGAAAAATATCTAAAATATCTACACAGAATGACTCACTCGCTGCTGAAGAGCCGAATCCCATAGAAAGGGCGAACTAAAATGAATTGTTAGGCGAATTTGATTGACAAGAAATTGCTGTTGGCACCAGCTCATTTGCATAGATTACTGAGCGAGCGCTGTGATTGGCTGACACTGTAGCTTAACGGTTAGTGCTGCACTTCCCATGAGGAGCCTTGTTATAGACATCTCAACATAGTCATAGAGTCCTTCCCTTCTTCCCCTCTGCTCTCTAGCCAGATTTTACCATTTCAACAAGGGAAGGGACACTACTATCAAAAATTACTTTATAACATCTCAACAAGCCTTGTCTAACAAGTAGTCAAAATAAATATATAATTCCTATGACATTGCCTGTTCTGTACAAGATTATACCCAGACCCAGAACAGACCGACATGACTGCTCATCTTCACCCCTTCGAGAGCTGAGCTCAGGGAGATGAAGCCTGCATTTATCACTAGTTTCCCCTCTGTGGGCTCCAAGTCATATAATGGCCAGATCTACTGTAATTACTCGTGCACACAGGATGGCATAGTGTATGACCGCTTTGGCAACATAATAACTAGTTTCTTCGTATGCCATCAGAAAATCTGCCAGCATGTATTGGAAATATCTATCTCTGTAAACCATCTCATAGACAATCATATGGGCTTTTATTTGGAGGAAGAGAGAAAATCATTACACTCCTCAAGCAGTTTGCAGATGTTGCAAAGTTGCGATTCATGGCCGATCTTAGACAGAGTGCGGCGATGGGCAAAATTATAAATGGGGCCCCAAATGCTCAATTATATTATCAACAACACTGATATTCAGTTAATATAGAAGGTGGTACGATCAGATCTGTAGCACTAATTTCCAGCGCTTCCAGAAGTACTGAGGTTTAGTGGTACTGAATAAAGACCGCTGTGCAATGACAAATATTACCCTCATAAAGTGACCATGTAGCAGTAGATACCAGCTCTGACAGGTGCTCTGTAGACAGTCTAAGTGATTACAGTACCGCTATGTATTCAGAGATCGCAGGTGACGTCTGCAAACCCCAGATAGAGAACTGTGGATGAGTCGGGCTGCTTGGTTCATTCTAAGTTATCCTCCTATGACGTTGGACGCCTTTGAATTGTACAATCGTCACCACGTTTTGGGCTTTGACAGTGAACTGCGAAAAGCCAACAGATCAGGGTTGCATCTAGAATGGAGTTGCTCTTGCAGCGCCAACATATAAAATCCAATCCCATAACGAAAAATACAGTCCCTTGTAAAAACCTCAATTCCCCTCCCTTTAGCTCTTTTATCATATCATCCCATGAAAAACTTTAGAGTCCTCTCTTGTTTCCCTCCAGGAGTCCCATTCCAGACACAAGGCAGTACTCCAGCAGTAGGTCACCCTGCCTATACTCTTCCATTGTAATATGGTGTTCATCAGCTGACTGCTCACTAGCTTCAATGAACAGGCAGCGGAATACCTGAAGTAGGAGCTTGGGGCAACTGCCCAGTTTACCGCCCCAACGCCCGGCCCTGGGTGGGATTCAGACCCACAACTCCAATGCTGTGCCAACTGCTGAGTTCCCACTCCCGGCTGCAAGATTTTTCCAGAGCTGCACCAGTTCTGTGCAATGTGCTAACCCAGAGAATCAGGTTTATTCCCAGCACCCAGCATACCCTAAAAACACATCTTTTTAGGGAGGCCTTCCGTCTTCCCCAATTTAACTCTTCTCCATTTACGTTACTTATTCACGCTCCTTTGGAAAGCTGACCCCCTTCTTCCCACTCTATCCCCCACACAGCCTATTGCACCTCTCACCTGTATATACAGAGATATGGCTGGTGACTGCTTCATACAGCTTTATGTAGACACTAGCTGATATAGCCGGCTTTGCCCAAGTTAACTTATTACAGGTGTTTACGTCTTGTTCGCCCAGAAAATGTTATGAAGTCGTGATTACTTCAGAGGAACCAAGAATAAAATATGTATACGCACAGTGGAGCTTTAGATTCTCCTCAGGCTGCATGTACCGATGTCCCTCTGCAGAATGTGCCATCCCTCTCACTCTGCTCACTTTTTACCCTTAAATGTTAAGCCGCTTTTTATTCAGATTTAACCCCAGACTGGGGATTGCAGCCCTTTCTTAGCCTAAGAAGCCATGCTCCATCCATGCAGTCCGTGGCTGCTTCCCTAAATACTTTACAGCCTTTTAACATGCACACAGAGGTCAGTTAGATTGTCCTCAGTATATACAAATAGAGGAGAGATAGATTCTCCTCAGCATACAAATCATTTCCATAGGCTTTACGGTTTCTGAGAAAGCAACTATCCCATGTATTGCAGATTTTTGCAGTTTCTCACGCTTTGAATTGAATATTGAAGTTGTGACCCCTTTACTTTTCCTATTTAGGATGTAAAGAATGGTTGTGGCAAATTTCATGTTTGTGCGGTTCAGATGTGTGTTATTAGTTACATAACATAGGGGGTCACTTACTTCTGTACTAAGAATTGAACAAACAATTACAAACCTTTACTTTTCCTATGTGGCAACTAAAGAATGGTCATGCCAAATTTCAAGTTTGTACGACCCCAGGAAGTTAGAGATTTAGATTAGGTACATAAAATAGGGGGTCACTCACTTTTGCTCTTAGAATCGAATGATCAAGTTGCGACCCCTTTACTTTTCCTAGTCAGTATTAAAAGAAAGGTCGTGCTAACTTTCACGTTTTTATGACACTGGGAAGTTACATAACACAGGGGGTCACTTAATTTTGCACATAGTATTGAATAGTCAAATTGTGACTGCTTTACTTTTCCTATTTACAACTTAAAGAATGCTCATACCAAATGTCACGTTTGTGCGGTACAGATGTGTGGTATTATTTACATTACACAGGGAGTCACATACGTTTGCAATTACAATTGAATAATCAAGTTGCAACCCTTTTACTTTTGCTCTGTGGGACCTAAAGATTGAGCGTGCCAAATTTCAAGTTTGTACGACACCAGGAAATTAGAGAATTAGATTAGGTACATAACATAGGGGTTCTCTTACTTTTGCACTTAGAATTGATAAATCATGTTGCGACCCCTTTACTTTTCCTATGTAGGACATAAAGAAAGCTTGTGCCGAATTCCACGTTTGTACGACACCGGGAAATTACATAACATAAGAGGTCACTTTTGCACTTAGAATTGAATATTGAAGTTGCGACCCCTTTACTCTTCCTATATAGGACCTTAAGAATGCTTGTGCCAAATTTCACATTTGCACAACACCGGTAAGTTAGACAATGAGTGGCAAGTCAGTCAATCAGTCAGTCAGTGAGGGCTTTCACCTTTATATATATAGATGTAGAGCCCCCTATCTTATTTCCAGGGTTGCACAGAACAAGCTCTTACACCATGTGCGTTACCGCTATTTCCTTTTATTCCGTAAGCTCTTGCCAGCTGGCCCTCATTCCTATTGTTGATACTGTATGTTGTATCTTATTTTGTGTATGTTGTCTCTGACTTGTAAAGTGTTGTGGATTACAATGGCGCTATATAAATAAATCATATTACTCTTGGCCACCCGGCCTGTGGGAAAAGGTTGGGGTGGCCTGGCCGTTTCACAGTCCTCAAGCCCGTTTCACCGTCCTCAAGCACCAGGCGAAGCGCTGCTAGTCAGACCTTATGTGCCCACCCAATGATAACATAGATCTCTGCTGTATTTATGCGCCACTAGATGCAGAGACTTTGACCTTAGGGAGACGCATGTTTTATACTTACCAGAGGAGAATGGAAAAATATCTAAAATATCTACACAGAATGACTAACTCGCTGCTGAAGAGCCGAATCCCATAGAAAGGGCGAACTAAAATGAATTGTTAGGCGAATTTGATTGACAAGAAATTGCTGTTGGCACCAGCTCATTTGCATAGATTACTGAGCGAGTGCTGTGATTGGCCGACACTGTAGCTTAACGGTTAGTGCAGCACTTCCCATGAGGAGCCTTGTTATAGACATCTCAACATAGTCATAGAGTCCTTCCCTTCTTCCCCTCTGCTCTCTAGCCAGATTTTACCATTTCAACAAGGGAAGGGAAACTACTATCAAAAATTACTTTATAACATCTCAACAAGCCTTGTCTAACAAGTAGTCAAAATAAATATATAATCCCTATGACATTGCCTGTTCTGTACAAGATTATACCCAGACCCAGAACAGACCGACATGACTGCTCAACTTCACCCCTTCGAGAGCTGAGCTCAGGGAGATGAAGCCTGCATTTATCACTAGTTTCCCCTCTGTGGGCTCCAAGTCATATAATGGCCAGATCTACTGTAATTACTCGTGCACACAGGATGGCATAGTGTATGACCGCTTTGGCAACATAATAACTAGTTTCTTCGTATGCCATCAGAAAATCTGCCAGCATGTATTGGAAATATCTATCTCTGTAAACCATCTCATAGACAATCATATGGGCTTTTATTTGGAGGAAGAGAGAAAATCATTACACTCCTCAAGCAGTTTGCAGATGTTGCAAAGTTGCGATTCATGGCCGATCTTAGACAGAGTGCGGCGATGGGCAAAATTATAAATGGGGCCCCAAATGCTCAATTATAGTATCAACAACACTGTGATATTCAGTTAATATAGAAGGTGGCACGATCAGATCTGTAGCACTAATTTCCAGCGCTTCCAGAAGTACTGAGGTTTATTGGTACTGAATAAAGACCGCTGTGCAAAGACAAATATTACCCTCATAAAGTGACCATGTAGCAGTAGATACCAGCTCTGACAGGTGCTCTGTAGACAGTCTAAGTGATTACAGTACCGCTATGTATTCAGAGATCGCAGGTGACGTCTGCAAACCCCAGATAGAGAACTGTGGATGAGTCGGGCTGCTTGGTTCATTCTAAGTTATCCTCCTATGACGTTGGACGCCTTTGAATTGTACAATCGTCACCACGTTGTGGGCTTTGACAGTGAACTGCGAAAAGCCAACAGATCAGGGTTGCATCTAGAATGGAGTTGCTCTTGCAGCGCCAACATATAAAATACAATCCCATAACGAAAAATACAGTCCCTTGTAAAAACCTCAATTCCCCTCCCTTTAGCTCTTTTATCATATCATCCCATGAAAAACTTTAGAGTCCTCTCTTGTTTCCCTCCAGGAGTCCCATTCCAGACACAAGGCAGTACTCCAGCAGTAGGTCACCCTGCCTATACTCTTCCATTGTAATATGGTGTTCATCAGCTGACTGCTCACTAGCTTCAATGAACAGGCAGCGGAATACCTGAAGTAGGAGCTTGGGGCAACTGCCCAGTTTACCGCCCCAACGCCCGGCCCTGGGTGGGATTCAGACCCACAACTCCAATGCTGTGCCAACTGCTGAGTTCCCACTCCCGGCTGCAAGATTTTTCCAGAGCTGCACCAGTTCTGTGCAATGTGCTAACCCAGAGAATCAGGTTTATTCCCAGCACCCAGCATACCCTAAAAACACATCTTTTTAGGGAGGCCTTCCGTCTTCCCCAATTTAACTCTTCTCCATTTACGTTACTTATTCACGCTCCTTTGGAAAGCTGACCCCCTTCTTCCCACTCTATCCCCCACACAGCCTATTGCACCTCTCACCTGTATATACAGAGATATGGCTGGTGACTGCTTCATACAGCTTTATGTAGACACTAGCTGATATAGCCGGCTTTGCCCAAGTTAACTTATTACAGGTGTTTACGTCTTGTTCGCCCAGAAAATGTTATGAAGTCGTGATTACTTCAGAGGAACCAAGAATAAAATATGTATACGCACAGTGGAGCTTTAGATTCTCCTCAGGCTGCATGTACCGATGTCCCTCTGCAGAATGTGCCATCCCTCTCACTCTGCTCACTTTTTACCCTTAAATGTTAAGCCGCTTTTTATTCAGATTTAACCCCAGACTGGGGATTGCAGCCCTTTCTTAGCCTAAGAAGCCATGCTCCATCCATGCAGTCCGTGGCTGCTTCCCTAAATACTTTACAGCCTTTTAACATGCACACAGAGGTCAGTTAGATTGTCCTCAGTATATACAAATAGAGGAGAGATAGATTCTCCTCAGCATACAAATCATTTCCATAGGCTTTACGGTTTCTGAGAAAGCAACTATCCCATGTATAGCAGATTTTTGCAGTTTCTCACACTTTGAATTGAATATTGAAGTTGTGACCCCTTTACTTTTCCTATTTAGGATGTAAAGAATGGTTGTGGCAAATTTCATGTTTGTGCGGTTCAGATGTGTGTTATTAGTTACATAACATAGGGGGTCACTTACTTCTGTACTAAGAATTGAACAAACAATTACAAACCTTTACTTTTCCTATGTGGCAACTAAAGAATGGTCATGCCAAATTTCAAGTTTGTACGACCCCAGGAAGTTAGAGATTTAGATTAGGTACATAAAATAGGGGGTCGCTCACTTTTGCTCTTAGAATCGAATGATCAAGTTGCGACCCCTTTACTTTTCCTAGTCTGTAGTTAAAGAAAGGTCGTGCTAACTTTCATGTTTTTATGACACTGGGAAGTTACATAACACAGGGGGTCACTTAATTTTGCACATAGTATTGAATAGTCAAATTGTGACTGCTTTACTTTTCCTATTTACAACCTAAAGAATGCTCATACCAAATGTCACGTTTGTGCGGTACAGATGTGTGGTATTATTTACATTACATAGGGAATCACATACGTTTGCAATTACAATTGAATAATCAAGTTGCAACCCTTTTACTTTTGCTCTGTGGGACCTAAAGATTGGGCGTGCCAAATTTCAAGTTTGTACGACACCAGGAAATTAGAGAATAAGATTAGGTACATAACATAGGGGTTCTCTTACTTTTGCACTTAGAATTGATAAATCATGTTGCGACCCCTTTACTTTTCCTATGTAGGACATAAAGAAAGCTTGTGCCGAATTCCACGTTTGTACGACACCGGGAAATTACATAACATAAGAGGTCACTTTTGCACTTAGAATTGAATATTGAAGTTGCGACCCCTTTACTCTTCCTATATAGGACCTTAAGAATGCTTGTGCCAAATTTCACATTTGCACAACACCGGTAAGTTAGACAATGAGTGGCAAGTCAGTCAATCAGTCAGTCAGTGAGGGCTTTCACCTTTATATATATAGATGTAGAGCCCCCTATCTTATTTCCAGGGTTGCACAGAACAAGCTCTTACACCATGTGCGTTACCGCTATTTCCTTTTATTCCGTAAGCTCTTGCCAGCTGGCCCTCATTCCTATTGTTGATACTGTATGTTGTATCTTATTTTGTGTATGTTGTCTCTGACTTGTAAAGTGTTGTGGATTACAATGGCGCTATATAAATAAATCATATTACTCTTGGCCACCCGGCCTGTGGGAAAAGGTTGGGGTGGCCTGGCCGTTTCACCGTCCTCAAGCACCAGGCGAAGCGCTGCTAGTCAGACCTTATGTGCCCACCCAATGATAACATAGATCTCTGCTGTATTTATGCGCCACTAGATGCAGAGACTTTGACCTTAGGGAGACGCATGTTTTATACTTACCAGAGGAGAATGGAAAAATATCTAAAATATCTACACAGAATGACTCACTCGCTGCTGAAGAGCCGAATCCCATAGAAAGGGCGAACTAAAATGAATTGTTAGGCGAATTTGATTGACAAGAAATTGCTGTTGGCACCAGCTCATTTGCATAGATTACTGAGCGAGCGCTGTGATTGGCTGACACTGTAGCTTAACGGTTAGTGCTGCACTTCCCATGAGGAGCCTTGTTATAGACATCTCAACATAGTCATAGAGTCCTTCCCTTCTTCCCCTCTGCTCTCTAGCCAGATTTTACCATTTCAACAAGGGAAGGGACACTACTATCAAAAATTACTTTATAACATCTCAACAAGCCTTGTCTAACAAGTAGTCAAAATAAATATATAATTCCTATGACATTGCCTGTTCTGTACAAGATTATACCCAGACCCAGAACAGACCGACATGACTGCTCATCTTCACCCCTTCGAGAGCTGAGCTCAGGGAGATGAAGCCTGCATTTATCACTAGTTTCCCCTCTGTGGGCTCCAAGTCATATAATGGCCAGATCTACTGTAATTACTCGTGCACACAGGATGGCATAGTGTATGACCGCTTTGGCAACATAATAACTAGTTTCTTCGTATGCCATCAGAAAATCTGCCAGCATGTATTGGAAATATCTATCTCTGTAAACCATCTCATAGACAATCATATGGGCTTTTATTTGGAGGAAGAGAGAAAATCATTACACTCCTCAAGCAGTTTGCAGATGTTGCAAAGTTGCGATTCATGGCCGATCTTAGACAGAGTGCGGCGATGGGCAAAATTATAAATGGGGCCCCAAATGCTCAATTATATTATCAACAACACTGATATTCAGTTAATATAGAAGGTGGTACGATCAGATCTGTAGCACTAATTTCCAGCGCTTCCAGAAGTACTGAGGTTTAGTGGTACTGAATAAAGACCGCTGTGCAATGACAAATATTACCCTCATAAAGTGACCATGTAGCAGTAGATACCAGCTCTGACAGGTGCTCTGTAGACAGTCTAAGTGATTACAGTACCGCTATGTATTCAGAGATCGCAGGTGACGTCTGCAAACCCCAGATAGAGAACTGTGGATGAGTCGGGCTGCTTGGTTCATTCTAAGTTATCCTCCTATGACGTTGGACGCCTTTGAATTGTACAATCGTCACCACGTTTTGGGCCTTGACAGTGAACTGCGAAAAGCCAACAGATCAGGGTTGCATCTAGAATGGAGTTGCTCTTGCAGCGCCAACATATAAAATACAATCCCATAACGAAAAATACTGTCCCTTGTAAAAACCTCAATTCCCCTCCCTTTAGCTCTTTTATCATATCATCCCATGAAAAACTTTAGAGTCCTCTCTTGTTTCCCTCCAGGAGTCCTATTCCAGACACGAGGCAGTACTCCAGCAGTAGGTCACCCTGCCTATACTCTTCCATTGTAATATGGTGTTCATCAGCTGACTGCCCACTAGCTTCAATGAACAGGCAGCGGAATACCTGAAGTAGGAGCTTGGGGCAACTGCCCAGTTTACCCCCCCCAACGCCCGGCCCTGGGTGGGATTCAGCCCTACAACTCCAATGCTGTGCCAACTGCTGAGTTCCCACTCCCGGCTGCAAGATTTTTCCAGAGCTGCACCAGTTCTGTGCAATGTGCTAACCCAGAGAATCAGGTTTATTCCCAGCACCCAGCATACCCTAAAAACACATCTTTTTAGGGAGGCCTTCCGTCTTCCCCAATTTAACTCTTCTCCATTTACGTTACTTATTCACGCTCCTTTGGAAAGCTGACCCCCTTCTTCCCACTCTATCCCCCACACACCCTATTGCACCTCTCACCTGTATATACAGAGACATGGCTGGTGACTGCTTCATACAGCTTTATGTAGACACTAGCTGATATAGCCGGCTTTGCCCAAGTTAACTTATTACAGGTGTTTACGTCTTGTTCGCCCAGAAAATGTTATGAAGTCGTGATTACTTCAGAGGAACCAAGAATAAAATATGTATACGCACAGTGGAGCTTTAGATTCTCCTCAGGCTGCATGTACCGATGTCCCTCTGCAGAATGTGCCATCCCTCTCACTCTGCTCACTTTTTACCCTTAAATGTTAAGCCGCTTTTTATTCAGATTTAACCCCAGACTGGGGATTGCAGCCCTTTCTTAGCCTAAGAAGCCATGCTCCATCCATGCAGTCCGTGGCTGCTTCCCTAAATACTTTACAGCCTTTTAACATGCACACAGAGGTCAGTTAGATTGTCCTCAGTATATACAAATAGAGGAGAGATGGATTCTCCTCAGCATACAAATCATTTCCATAGGCTTTACGGTTTCTGAGAAAGCAACTATCCCATGTATTGCAGATTTTTGCAGTTTCTCACGCTTTGAATTGAATATTGAAGTTGTGACCCCTTTACTTTTCCTATTTAGGATGTAAAGAATGGTTGTGGCAAATTTCATGTTTGTGCGGTTCAGATGTGTGTTATTAGTTACATAACATAGGGGGTCACTTACTTCTGTACTAAGAATTGAACAAACAATTACAAACCTTTACTTTTCCTATGTGGCAACTAAAGAATGGTCATGCCAAATTTCAAGTTTGTACGACCCCAGGAAGTTAGAGATTTAGATTAGGTACATAAAATAGGGGGTCACTCACTTTTGCTCTTAGAATCGAATGATCAAGTTGCGACCCCTTTACTTTTCCTAGTCAGTATTTAAAGAAAGGTCGTGCTAACTTTCACGTTTTTATGACACTGGGAAGTTACATAACACAGGGGGTCACTTAATTTTGCACATAGTATTGAATAGTCAAATTGTGACTGCTTTACTTTTCCTATTTACAACCTAAAGAATGCTCATACCAAATGTCACGTTTGTGCGGTACAGATGTGTGGTATTATTTACATTACACAGGGAGTCACATACGTTTGCAATTACAATTGAATAATCAAGTTGCAACCCTTTTACTTTTGCTCTGTGGGACCTAAAGATTGAGCGTGCCAAATTTCAAGTTTGTACGACACCAGGAAATTAGAGAATTAGATTAGGTACATAACATAGGGGTTCTCTTACTTTTGCACTTAGAATTGATAAATCATGTTGCGACCCCTTTACTTTTCCTATGTAGGACATAAAGAAAGCTTGTGCCGAATTCCACGTTTGTACGACACCGGGAAATTACATAACATAAGAGGTCACTTTTGCACTTAGAATTGAATATTGAAGTTGCGACCCCTTTACTCTTCCTATATAGGACCTTAAGAATGCTTGTGCCAAATTTCACATTTGCACAACACCGGTAAGTTAGACAATGAGTGGCAAGTCAGTCAATCAGTCAGTCAGTGAGGGCTTTCACCTTTATATATATAGATGTAGAGCCCCCTATCTTATTTCCAGGGTTGCACAGAACAAGCTCTTACACCATGTGCGTTACCGCTATTTCCTTTTATTCCGTAAGCTCTTGCCAGCTGGCCCTCATTCCTATTGTTGATACTGTATGTTGTATCTTATTTTGTGTATGTTGTCTCTGACTTGTAAAGTGTTGTGGATTACAATGGCGCTATATAAATAAATCATATTACTCTTGGCCACCTGGCCTGTGGGAAAAGGTTGGGGTGGCCTGGCCGTTTCACCGTCCTCAAGCACCAGGCGAAGCGCTGCTAGTCAGACCTTATGTGCCCACCCAATGATAACATAGATCTCTGCTGTATTTATGCGCCACTAGATGCAGAGACTTTGACCTTAGGGAGACGCATGTTTTATACTTACCAGAGGAGAATGGAAAAATATCTAAAATATCTACACAGAATGACTAACTCGCTGCTGAAGAGCCGAATCCCATAGAAAGGGCGAACTAAAATGAATTGTTAGGCGAATTTGATTGACAAGAAATTGCTGTTGGCACCAGCTCATTTGCATAGATTACTGAGCGAGTGCTGTGATTGGCCGACACTGTAGCTTAACGGTTAGTGCAGCACTTCCCATGAGGAGCCTTGTTATAGACATCTCAACATAGTCATAGAGTCCTTCCCTTCTTCCCCTCTGCTCTCTAGCCAGATTTTACCATTTCAACAAGGGAAGGGACACTACTATCAAAAATTACTTTATAACATCTCAACAAGCCTTGTCTAACAAGTAGTCAAAATAAATATATAATTCCTATGACATTGCCTGTTCTGTACAAGATTATACCCAGACCCAGAACAGACCGACATGACTGCTCATCTTCACCCCTTCGAGAGCTGAGCTCAGGGAGATGAAGCCTGCATTTATCACTAGTTTCCCCTCTGTGGGCTCCAAGTCATATAATGGCCAGATCTACTGTAATTACTCGTGCACACAGGATGGCATAGTGTATGACCGCTTTGGCAACATAATAACTAGTTTCTTCGTATGCCATCAGAAAATCTGCCAGCATGTATTGGAAATATCTATCTCTGTAAACCATCTCATAGACAATCATATGGGCTTTTATTTGGAGGAAGAGAGAAAATCATTACACTCCTCAAGCAGTTTGCAGATGTTGCAAAGTTGCGATTCATGGCCGATCTTAGACAGAGTGCGGCGATGGGCAAAATTATAAATGGGGCCCCAAATGCTCAATTATAGTATCAACAACACTGTGATATTCAGTTAATATAGAAGGTGGCACGATCAGATCTGTAGCACTAATTTCCAGCGCTTCCAGAAGTACTGAGGTTTATTGGTACTGAATAAAGACCGCTGTGCAAAGACAAATATTACCCTCATAAAGTGACCATGTAGCAGTAGATACCAGCTCTGACAGGTGCTCTGTAGACAGTCTAAGTGATTACAGTACCGCTATGTATTCAGAGATCGCAGGTGACGTCTGCAAACCCCAGATAGAGAACTGTGGATGAGTCGGGCTGCTTGGTTCATTCTAAGTTATCCTCCTATGACGTTGGACGCCTTTGAATTGTACAATCGTCACCACGTTGTGGGCTTTGACAGTGAACTGCGAAAAGCCAACAGATCAGGGTTGCATCTAGAATGGAGTTGCTCTTGCAGCGCCAACATATAAAATACAATCCCTTAACGAAAAATACAGTCCCTTGTAAAAACCTCAATTCCCCTCCCTTTAGCTCTTTTATCATATCATCCCATGAAAAACTTTAGAGTCCTCTCTTGTTTCCCTCCAGGAGTCCCATTCCAGACACAAGGCAGTACTCCAGCAGTAGGTCACCCTGCCTATACTCTTCCATTGTAATATGGTGTTCATCAGCTGACTGCTCACTAGCTTCAATGAACAGGCAGCGGAATACCTGAAGTAGGAGCTTGGGGCAACTGCCCAGTTTACCGCCCCAACGCCCGGCCCTGGGTGGGATTCAGACCCACAACTCCAATGCTGTGCCAACTGCTGAGTTCCCACTCCCGGCTGCAAGATTTTTCCAGAGCTGCACCAGTTCTGTGCAATGTGCTAACCCAGAGAATCAGGTTTATTCCCAGCACCCAGCATACCCTAAAAACACATCTTTTTAGGGAGGCCTTCCGTCTTCCCCAATTTAACTCTTCTCCATTTACGTTACTTATTCACGCTCCTTTGGAAAGCTGACCCCCTTCTTCCCACTCTATCCCCCACACAGCCTATTGCACCTCTCACCTGTATATACAGAGATATGGCTGGTGACTGCTTCATACAGCTTTATGTAGACACTAGCTGATATAGCCGGCTTTGCCCAAGTTAACTTATTACAGGTGTTTACGTCTTGTTCGCCCAGAAAATGTTATGAAGTCGTGATTACTTCAGAGGAACCAAGAATAAAATATGTATACGCACAGTGGAGCTTTAGATTCTCCTCAGGCTGCATGTACCGATGTCCCTCTGCAGAATGTGCCATCCCTCTCACTCTGCTCACTTTTTACCCTTAAATGTTAAGCCGCTTTTTATTCAGATTTAACCCCAGACTGGGGATTGCAGCCCTTTCTTAGCCTAAGAAGCCATGCTCCATCCATGCAGTCCGTGGCTGCTTCCCTAAATACTTTACAGCCTTTTAACATGCACACAGAGGTCAGTTAGATTGTCCTCAGTATATACAAATAGAGGAGAGATAGATTCTCCTCAGCATACAAATCATTTCCATAGGCTTTACGGTTTCTGAGAAAGCAACTATCCCATGTATAGCAGATTTTTGCAGTTTCTCACACTTTGAATTGAATATTGAAGTTGTGACCCCTTTACTTTTCCTATTTAGGATGTAAAGAATGGTTGTGGCAAATTTCATGTTTGTGCGGTTCAGATGTGTGTTATTAGTTACATAACATAGGGGTCACTTACTTCTGTACTAAGAATTGAACAAACAATTACAAACCTTTACTTTTCCTATGTGGCAACTAAAGAATGGTCATGCCAAATTTCAAGTTTGTACGACCCCAGGAAGTTAGAGATTTAGATTAGGTACATAAAATAGGGGGTCGCTCACTTTTGCTCTTAGAATCGAATGATCAAGTTGCGACCCCTTTACTTTTCCTAGTCAGTAGTTAAAGAAAGGTCGTGCTAACTTTCATGTTTTTATGACACTGGGAAGTTACATAACACAGGGGGTCACTTAATTTTGCACATAGTATTGAATAGTCAAATTGTGACTGCTTTACTTTTCCTATTTACAACCTAAAGAATGCTCATACCAAATGTCACGTTTGTGCGGTACAGATGTGTGGTATTATTTACATTACACAGGGAGTCACATACGTTTGCAATTACAATTGAATAATCAAGTTGCAACCCTTTTACTTTTCGCTCTGTGGGACCTAAAGATTGAGCGTGCCAAATTTCAAGTTTGTACGACACCAGGAAATTAGAGAATAAGATTAGGTACATAACATAGGGGTTCTCTTACTTTTGCACTTAGAATTGATAAATCATGTTGTGACCCCTTTACTTTTCCTATGTAGGACATAAAGAAAGCTTGTGCCGAATTCCACGTTTGTACGACACCGGGAAATTACATAACATAAGAGGTCACTTTTGCACTTAGAATTGAATATTGAAGTTGCGACCCCTTTACTCTTCCTATATAGGACCTTAAGAATGCTTGTGCCAAATTTCACATTTGCACAACACCGGTAAGTTAGACAATGAGTGGCAAGTCAGTCAATCAGTCAGTCAGTGAGGGCTTTCACCTTTATATATATAGATGTAGAGCCCCCTATCTTATTTCCAGGGTTGCACAGAACAAGCTCTTACACCATGTGCGTTACCGCTATTTCCTTTTATTCCGTAAGCTCTTGCCAGCTGGCCCTCATTCCTATTGTTGATACTGTATGTTGTATCTTATTTTGTGTATGTTGTCTCTGACTTGTAAAGTGTTGTGGATTACAATGGCGCTATATAAATAAATCATATTACTCTTGGCCACCCGGCCTGTGGGAAAAGGTTGGGGTGGCCTGGCCGTTTCACAGTCCTCAAGCCCGTTTCACCGTCCTCAAGCACCAGGCGAAGCGCTGCTAGTCAGACCTTATGTGCCCACTAGAGATGAGCGAACGCGTTCGTCCGAGCTTGCTATTCGTGCGAATATTAGGGTGTTCGGGATGTTCGTTATTCGTAACGAACACCATGCGGTGTTCTGGTAAATTAAACTTTCTTCCCTGAGACGTTAGCGCTTTTTTTTGGCCAATATAAAGACAGGGAAGGCATTACAACTTCCCCCTGCAACGTTTAAGCCCTATACCACCCCCCTGCTGTGAGTGGCTGGGGAGATAAGGTGTCCGCCTGATATGAAAGTCTGCCCCTCCCGCTGCTCGCTATGGATGCATTCTATATGCGCTCAATGGGGCCAGCGGCAGCAGCGCTGACCCCATTGAGAACATATAGAAGACAAATCCTTCTTCTCTGGCACAGCTGTAACAGCTGTAGCAGAGAAGAACGATGTTTGCCCATTGAATTCAATGGAACCGGCAATACAGCCGACTCCACTGAATGCAATGGGCTGCCGGCGATCGCAGGATGAATGGTCGGAAAGGGGTTAAATATATAACCCCTTTCCTGCAATTCATCCAGAAATGTGTTACACTAAAAATATATACCGGCGTATAAGGCGACCGGGCGTATAAGACGACCCCCCAACTGTCACCTTATACGCCGGTAATACAGTGGAGAAAAGAATAAAAAGCATTACTTACGTTTTTAGATGATCTGCGGCGCTCCTGCAGGCTGTCGCTCCCTCCTAATCCACGGCAGAGTATTCCTTTCTCCACGAAAGACTTTAAATCCCTGCCTCCAGAAAGACACGTGCCTTCAGCCAATCACAGCCAATGACAATGATGTCATTGAATGGCTGTGATTGGCTGTGTTTCTGGAGGCGGGGATTTCAAGGCTTGAAATCCCCGCCTCCAGAAACACAGCCAATCACAGCCATTCAATGACATCATTGTCATTGGCTGTGATTGGCTGAAGGCACATGTGCTTCTGGAGGCAGGGATTTAAAGTCTTTCGTGGAGAAAGCTTGTCTGCCGTGGACCAGGAGGGAGTGACAGCCTGCAGGAGCGCCGCAGATCATCTAAAAACGTAAGTAATGCTTTTTATTCTTTGCTCCACTGTATTACCGGCGTATAAGGTGACAGTTGGGGGGTCGTCTTATACGCCCCGTCGCCTTATACGCCGGTATATATTTTTAGTGTAACACATTTCTGGATGAATTGCAGGAAAGGGGTTATATATTTAACCCCTTTCCGACCATTCATCCTGCGATCGCCGGCAGCCCATTGCATTCAGTGGAGTCGGCTGTATTGCCGGTTCCATTGAATTCAATGGGCAAACATCGTTCTTCTCTGCTACAGCTGTTACAGCTGTGCCAGAGGAGGACGATCTTTATGCTGACAGTGGGGGGGGGGGGGGGGGGCACTCTTGCCGCTATTGTGGCTTAATAGTGGGACCTGTGAACTTGAGATGCAGCCCACCATGTAGCCCCTCGCCTGCCCTATCCGTCACTGTGTCATTCCCATCACTTTCCTGAATTGCCCAGATTTTCACACATGAAAACCTTAGCGAGCATCGGCGAAATACAAAAATGTTCCGGTCGCCCATTGACTTCAATGGGGTTCGTTGTTCGAAACGAACCCTCGAGCATCACGGGAAGTTCGTTACGAATAACGAACACCCGAACATTTTGGTGTTCGCTCATCTCTAGTGCCCACCCAATGATAACATAGATCTCTGCTGTATTTATGCGCCACTAGATGCAGAGACTTTGACCTTAGGGAGACGCATGTTTTATACTTACCAGAGGAGAATGGAAAAATATCTAAAATATCTACACAGAATGACTAACTCGCTGCTGAAGAGCCGAATCCCATAGAAAGGGCGAACTAAAATGAATTGTTAGGCGAATTTGATTGACAAGAAATTGCTGTTGGCACCAGCTCATTTGCATAGATTACTGAGCGAGTGCTGTGATTGGCCGACACTGTAGCTTAACGGTTAGTGCAGCACTTCCCATGAGGAGCCTTGTTATAGACATCTCAACATAGTCATAGAGTCCTTCCCTTCTTCCCCTCTGCTCTCTAGCCAGATTTTACCATTTCAACAAGGGAAGGGACACTACTATCAAAAATTACTTTATAACATCTCAACAAGCCTTGTCTAACAAGTAGTCAAAATAAATATATAATTCCTATGACATTGCCTGTTCTGTACAAGATTATACCCAGACCCAGAACAGACCGACATGACTGCTCATCTTCACCCCTTCGAGAGCTGAGCTCAGGGAGATGAAGCCTGCATTTATCACTAGTTTCCCCTCTGTGGGCTCCAAGTCATATAATGGCCAGATCTACTGTAATTACTCGTGCACACAGGATGGCATAGTGTATGACCGCTTTGGCAACATAATAACTAGTTTCTTCGTATGCCATCAGAAAATCTGCCAGCATGTATTGGAAATATCTATCTCTGTAAACCATCTCATAGACAATCATATGGGCTTTTATTTGGAGGAAGAGAGAAAATCATTACACTCCTCAAGCAGTTTGCAGATGTTGCAAAGTTGCGATTCATGGCCGATCTTAGACAGAGTGCGGCGATGGGCAAAATTATAAATGGGGCCCCAAATGCTCAATTATAGTATCAACAACACTGTGATATTCAGTTAATATAGAAGGTGGCACGATCAGATCTGTAGCACTAATTTCCAGCGCTTCCAGAAGTACTGAGGTTTATTGGTACTGAATAAAGACCGCTGTGCAAAGACAAATATTACCCTCATAAAGTGACCATGTAGCAGTAGATACCAGCTCTGACAGGTGCTCTGTAGACAGTCTAAGTGATTACAGTACCGCTATGTATTCAGAGATCGCAGGTGACGTCTGCAAACCCCAGATAGAGAACTGTGGATGAGTCGGGCTGCTTGGTTCATTCTAAGTTATCCTCCTATGACGTTGGACGCCTTTGAATTGTACAATCGTCACCACGTTGTGGGCTTTGACAGTGAACTGCGAAAAGCCAACAGATCAGGGTTGCATCTAGAATGGAGTTGCTCTTGCAGCGCCAACATATAAAATACAATCCCTTAACGAAAAATACAGTCCCTTGTAAAAACCTCAATTCCCCTCCCTTTAGCTCTTTTATCATATCATCCCATGAAAAACTTTAGAGTCCTCTCTTGTTTCCCTCCAGGAGTCCCATTCCAGACACAAGGCAGTACTCCAGCAGTAGGTCACCCTGCCTATACTCTTCCATTGTAATATGGTGTTCATCAGCTGACTGCTCACTAGCTTCAATGAACAGGCAGCGGAATACCTGAAGTAGGAGCTTGGGGCAACTGCCCAGTTTACCGCCCCAACGCCCGGCCCTGGGTGGGATTCAGACCCACAACTCCAATGCTGTGCCAACTGCTGAGTTCCCACTCCCGGCTGCAAGATTTTTCCAGAGCTGCACCAGTTCTGTGCAATGTGCTAACCCAGAGAATCAGGTTTATTCCCAGCACCCAGCATACCCTAAAAACACATCTTTTTAGGGAGGCCTTCCGTCTTCCCCAATTTAACTCTTCTCCATTTACGTTACTTATTCACGCTCCTTTGGAAAGCTGACCCCCTTCTTCCCACTCTATCCCCCACACAGCCTATTGCACCTCTCACCTGTATATACAGAGATATGGCTGGTGACTGCTTCATACAGCTTTATGTAGACACTAGCTGATATAGCCGGCTTTGCCCAAGTTAACTTATTACAGGTGTTTACGTCTTGTTCGCCCAGAAAATGTTATGAAGTCGTGATTACTTCAGAGGAACCAAGAATAAAATATGTATACGCACAGTGGAGCTTTAGATTCTCCTCAGGCTGCATGTACCGATGTCCCTCTGCAGAATGTGCCATCCCTCTCACTCTGCTCACTTTTTACCCTTAAATGTTAAGCCGCTTTTTATTCAGATTTAACCCCAGACTGGGGATTGCAGCCCTTTCTTAGCCTAAGAAGCCATGCTCCATCCATGCAGTCCGTGGCTGCTTCCCTAAATACTTTACAGCCTTTTAACATGCACACAGAGGTCAGTTAGATTGTCCTCAGTATATACAAATAGAGGAGAGATAGATTCTCCTCAGCATACAAATCATTTCCATAGGCTTTACGGTTTCTGAGAAAGCAACTATCCCATGTATAGCAGATTTTTGCAGTTTCTCACACTTTGAATTGAATATTGAAGTTGTGACCCCTTTACTTTTCCTATTTAGGATGTAAAGAATGGTTGTGGCAAATTTCATGTTTGTGCGGTTCAGATGTGTGTTATTAGTTACATAACATAGGGGTCACTTACTTCTGTACTAAGAATTGAACAAACAATTACAAACCTTTACTTTTCCTATGTGGCAACTAAAGAATGGTCATGCCAAATTTCAAGTTTGTACGACCCCAGGAAGTTAGAGATTTAGATTAGGTACATAAAATAGGGGGTCGCTCACTTTTGCTCTTAGAATCGAATGATCAAGTTGCGACCCCTTTACTTTTCCTAGTCAGTAGTTAAAGAAAGGTCGTGCTAACTTTCATGTTTTTATGACACTGGGAAGTTACATAACACAGGGGGTCACTTAATTTTGCACATAGTATTGAATAGTCAAATTGTGACTGCTTTACTTTTCCTATTTACAACCTAAAGAATGCTCATACCAAATGTCACGTTTGTGCGGTACAGATGTGTGGTATTATTTACATTACACAGGGAGTCACATACGTTTGCAATTACAATTGAATAATCAAGTTGCAACCCTTTTACTTTTCGCTCTGTGGGACCTAAAGATTGAGCGTGCCAAATTTCAAGTTTGTACGACACCAGGAAATTAGAGAATAAGATTAGGTACATAACATAGGGGTTCTCTTACTTTTGCACTTAGAATTGATAAATCATGTTGTGACCCCTTTACTTTTCCTATGTAGGACATAAAGAAAGCTTGTGCCGAATTCCACGTTTGTACGACACCGGGAAATTACATAACATAAGAGGTCACTTTTGCACTTAGAATTGAATATTGAAGTTGCGACCCCTTTACTCTTCCTATATAGGACCTTAAGAATGCTTGTGCCAAATTTCACATTTGCACAACACCGGTAAGTTAGACAATGAGTGGCAAGTCAGTCAATCAGTCAGTCAGTGAGGGCTTTCACCTTTATATATATAGATGTAGAGCCCCCTATCTTATTTCCAGGGTTGCACAGAACAAGCTCTTACACCATGTGCGTTACCGCTATTTCCTTTTATTCCGTAAGCTCTTGCCAGCTGGCCCTCATTCCTATTGTTGATACTGTATGTTGTATCTTATTTTGTGTATGTTGTCTCTGACTTGTAAAGTGTTGTGGATTACAATGGCGCTATATAAATAAATCATATTACTCTTGGCCACCCGGCCTGTGGGAAAAGGTTGGGGTGGCCTGGCCGTTTCACAGTCCTCAAGCCCGTTTCACCGTCCTCAAGCACCAGGCGAAGCGCTGCTAGTCAGACCTTATGTGCCCACCCAATGATAACATAGATCTCTGCTGTATTTATGCGCCACTAGATGCAGAGACTTTGACCTTAGGGAGACGCATGTTTTATACTTACCAGAGGAGAATGGAAAAATATCTAAAATATCTACACAGAATGACTCACTCGCTGCTGAAGAGCCGAATCCCATAGAAAGGGCGAACTAAAATGAATTGTTAGGCGAATTTGATTGACAAGAAATTGCTGTTGGCACCAGCTCATTTGCATAGATTACTGAGCGAGTGCTGTGATTGGCTGACACTGTAGCTTAACGGTTAGTGCTGCACTTCCCATGAGGAGCCTTGTTATAGACATCTCAACATAGTCATAGAGTCCTTCCCTTCTTCCCCTCTGCTCTCTAGCCAGATTTTACCATTTCAACAAGGGAAGGGACACTACTATCAAAAATTACTTTATAACATCTCAACAAGCCTTGTCTAACAAGTAGTCAAAATAAATATATAATTCCTATGACATTGCCTGTTCTGTACAAGATTATACCCAGACCCAGAACAGACCGACATGACTGCTCATCTTCACCCCTTCGAGAGCTGAGCTCAGGGAGATGAAGCCTGCATTTATCACTAGTTTCCCCTCTGTGGGCTCCAAGTCATATAATGGCCAGATCTACTGTTATTACTCGTGCACACAGGATGGCATAGTGTATGACCGCTTTGGCAACATAATAACTAGTTTCTTCGTATGCCATCAGAAAATCTGCCAGCATGTATTGGAAATATCTATCTCTGTAAACCATCTCATACACAATCATATGGGCTTTTATTTGGAGGAAGAGAGAAAATCATTACACTCCTCAAGCAGTTTGCAGATGTTGCAAAGTTGCGATTCATGGCCGATCTTAGACAGAGTGCGGCGATGGGCAAAATTATAAATGGGGCCCCAAATGCTCAATTATATTATCAACAACACTGATATTCAGTTAATATAGAAGGTGGTACGATCAGATCTGTAGCACTAATTTCCAGTGCTTCCAGAAGTACTGAGGTTTAGTGGTACTGAATAAAGACCGCTGTGCAATGACAAATATTACCCTCATAAAGTGACCATGTAGCAGTAGATACCAGCTCTGACAGGTGCTCTGTAGACAGTCTAAGTGATTACAGTACCGCTATGTATTCAGAGATCGCAGGTGACGTCTGCAAACCCCAGATAGAGAACTGTGGATGAGTCGGGCTGCTTGGTTCATTCTAAGTTATCCTCCTATGACGTTGGACGCCTTTGAATTGTACAATCGTCACCACGTTTTGGGCCTTGACAGTGAACTGCGAAAAGCCAACAGATCAGGGTTGCATCTAGAATGGAGTTGCTCTTGCAGCGCCAACATATAAAATACAATCCCATAACGAAAAATACAGTCCCTTGTAAAAACCTCAATTCCCCTCCCTTTAGCTCTTTTATCATATCATCCCATGAAAAACTTTAGAGTCCTCTCTTGTTTCCCTCCAGGAGTCCCATTCCAGACACAAGGCAGTACTCCAGCAGTAGGTCACCCTGCCTATACTCTTCCATTGTAATATGGTGTTCATCAGCTGACTGCTCACTAGCTTCAATGAACAGGCAGCGGAATACCTGAAGTAGGAGCTTGGGGCAACTGCCCAGTTTACCCCCCCAACGCCCGGCCCTGGGTGGGATTCAGACCCACAACTCCAATGCTGTGCCAACTGCTGAGTTCCCACTCCCGGCTGCAAGATTTTTCCAGAGCTGCACCAGTTCTGTGCAATGTGCTAACCCAGAGAATCAGGTTTATTCCCAGCACCCAGCATACCCTAAAAACACATCTTTTTAGGGAGGCCTTCCGTCTTCCCCAATTTAACTCTTCTCCATTTACGTTACTTATTCACGCTCCTTTGGAAAGCTGACCCCCTTCTTCCCACTCTATCCCCCACACACCCTATTGCACCTCTCACCTGTATATACAGAGATATGGCTGGTGACTGCTTCATACAGCTTTATGTAGACACTAGCTGATATAGCCGGCTTTGCCCAAGTTAACTTATTACAGGTGTTTACGTCTTGTTCGCCCAGAAAATGTTATGAAGTCGTGATTACTTCAGAGGAACCAAGAATAAAATATGTATACGCACAGTGGAGCTTTAGATTCTCCTCAGGCTGCATGTACCGATGTCCCTCTGCAGAATGTGCCATCCCTCTCACTCTGCTCACTTTTTACCCTTAAATGTTAAGCCGCTTTTTATTCAGATTTAACTCCAGACTGGGGATTGCAGCCCTTTCTTAGCCTAAGAAGCCATGCTCCATCCATGCAGTCTGTGGCTGCTTCCCTAAATACTTTACAGCCTTTTAACATGCACACAGAGGTCAGTTAGATTGTCCTCAGTATATACAAATAGAGGAGAGATAGCTTCTCCTCAGCATACAAATCATTTCCATAGGCTTTACGGTTTCTGAGAAAGCAACTATCCCATGTATAGCAGATTTTTGCAGTTTCTCACGCTTTGAATTGAATATTGAAGTTGTGACCCCTTTACTTTTCCTATTTAGGATGTAAAGAATGGTTGTGGCAAATTTCATGTTTGTGCGGTGCAGATGTGTGTTATTAGTTACATAACATAGGGGGTCACTTACTTCTGTACTAAGAATTGAACAAACAATTACAAACCTTTACTTTTCCTATGTGGCAACTAAAGAATGGTCATGCCAAATTTCAAGTTTGTACGACCCCAGGAAGTTAGAGATTTAGATTAGGTACATAAAATAGGGGGTCGCTCACTTTTGCTCTTAGAATCGAATGATCAAGTTGCGACCCCTTTACTTTTCCTAGTCAGTATTTAAAGAAAGGTCGTGCTAACTTTCACGTTTTTATGACACTGGGAAGTTACATAACACAGGGGGTCACTTAATTTTGCACATAGTATTGAATAGTCAAATTGTGACTGCTTTACTTTTCCTATTTACAACCTAAAGAATGCTCATACCAAATGTCACGTTTGTGCGGTACAGATGTGTGGTATTATTTACATTACATAGGGAGTCACATACGTTTGCAATTACAATTGAATAATCAAGGGTCGACCCTTTTACTTTTGCTCTGTGGGACCTAAAGATTGAGCGTGCCAAATTTCAAGTTTGTACGACACCAGGAAATTAGAGAATTAGATTAGGTACATAACATAGGGGTTCTCTTACTTTTGCACTTAGAATTGATAAACCATGTTGTGACCCCTTTACTTTTCCTATGTAGGACATAAAGAAAGCTTGTGCCGAATTCCACGTTTGTACGACACCGGGAAATTACATAACATAAGAGGTCACTTTTGCACTTAGAATTGAATATTGAAGTTGCGACCTCTTTACTCTTCCTATATAGGACCTTAAGTATGCTTGTGCCAAATTTCACATTTGCACAACACCGGTAAGTTAGACAATGAGTGGCAAGTCAGTCAATCAGTCAGTCAGTGAGGGCTTTCACCTTTATATATATAGATGTAGAGCCCCCTATCTTATTTCCAGGATTGCACAGCACAAGCTCTTACACCATGTGCGTTACCGCTATTTCCTTTTATTCCGTAAGCTCTTGCCAGCTGGCCCTCATTCCTATTGTTGATACTGTATGTTGTATCTTATTTTGTGTATGTTGTCTCTGACTTGTAAAGTGTTGTGGATTACAATGGCGCTATATAAATAAATCATATTACTCTTGGCCACCCGGCCTGCGGGAAAAGGTTGGGGTGGCCGGGCCGTTTCACAGTCCTCAAGCCCGTTTCACCGTCCTCAAGCACCAGGCAAAGCGCTGCTAGTCAGACCTTATGTGCCCACCCAATGATAACATAGATCTCTGCTGTATTTATGCACCACTAGATGCAGAGACTTTGACCTTAGGGAGACGCATGTTTTATACTTACCAGAGGAGAATGGAAAAATATCTAAAATATCTACACAGAATGACTCACTCGCTGCTGAAGAGCCGAATCCCATAGAAAGGGCGAACTAAAATGAATTGTTAGGCGAATTTGATTGACAAGAAATTGCTGTTGGCACCAGCTCATTTGCATAGATTACTGAGCGAGTGCTGTGATTGGCCGACACTGTAGCTTAACGGTTAGTGCAGCACTTCCCATGAGGAGCCTTGTTATAGACATCTCAACATAGTCATAGAGTCCTTCCCTTCTTCCCCTCTGCTCTCTAGCCAGATTTTACCATTTCAACAAGGGAAGGGACACTACTATCAAAAATTACTTTATAACATCTCAACAAGCCTTGTCTAACAAGTAGTCAAAATAAATATATAATTCCTATGACATTGCCTGTTCTGTACAAGATTATACCCAGACCCAGAACAGACCGACATGACTGCTCATCTTCACCCCTTCGAGAGCTGAGCTCAGGGAGATGAAGCCTGCATTTATCACTAGTTTCCCCCCTGTGGGCTCCAAGTCATATCATGGCCAGATCTACTGTAATTACTCGTGCACACAGGATGGCATAGTGTATGACCGCTTTGGCAACATAATAACTAGTTTCTTCGTATGCCATCAGAAAATCTGCCAGCATGTATTGGAAATATCTATCTCTGTAAACCATCTCATAGACAATCATATGGGCTTTTATTTGGAGGAAGAGAAATAATCATTACACTCCTCAAGCAGTTTGCAGATGTTGCAAAGTTGCAATTCATGGCCGATCTTAGACAGAGTGCGGCGATGGGCAAAATTATAAATGGGGCCCCAAATGCTCAATTATATTATCAACAACACTGTGATATACAGCTAATATAGAAGGTGGTACGATCAGATCTGTAGCACTAATTTCCAGCGCTTCCAGAAGTACTGAGGTTTAGTGGTACTGAATAAAGACCGCTGTGCAATGACAAATATTACCCTCATAAAGTGACCATGTAGCAGTAGATACCAGCTCTGACAGGTGCTCTGTAGACAGTCTAAGTGATTACAGTACCGCTATGTATTCAGAGATCGCAGGTGACGTCTGCAAACCCCAGATAGAGAACTGTGGATGAGTCGGGCTGCTTGGTTCATTCTAAGTTATCCTCCTATGACGTTGGACGCCTTTGAATTGTACAATCGTCACCACGTTGTGGGCTTTGACAGGGAACTGCGAAAAGCCAACAGATCAGGGTCGCATCTAGAATGGAGTTGCTCTTGCAGCGCCAACATATAAAATACAATCCCATAACGAAAAATACAGTCCCTTGTAAAAACCTCAATTCCCCTCCCTTTAGCTCTTTTATCATATCATCCCATGAAAAACTTTAGAGTCCTCTCTTGTTTCCCTCCAGGAGTCCCATTCCAGACACAAGGCAGTACTCCAGCAGTAGGTCACCCTGCCTATACTCTTCCATTGTAATATGGTGTTCATCAGCTGACTGCTCACTAGCTTCAATGAACAGGCAGCGGAATACCTGAAGTAGGAGCTTGGGGCAACTGCCCAGTTTACCCCCCCAACGCCCGGCCCTGGGTGGGATTCAGACCCACAACTCCAATGCTGTGCCAACTGCTGAGTTCCCACTCCCGGCTGCAAGATTTTTCCAGAGCTGCACCAGTTCTGTGCAATGTGCTAACCCAGAGAATCAGGTTTATTCCCAGCACCCAGCATACCCTAAAAACACATCTTTTTAGGGAGGCCTTCCGTCTTCCCCAAGTTAACTCTTCTCCATTTACGTTACTTATTCACGCTCCTTTGGAAAGCTGACCCCCTTCTTCCCACTCTATCCCCCACACACCCTATTGCACCTCTCACATGTATATACAGAGATATGGCTGGTGACTGCTTCATACAGCTTTATGTAGACACTAGCTGATATAGCCGGCTTTGCCCAAGTTAACTTATTACAGGTGTTTACGTCTTGTTCGCCCAGAAAATGTTATGAAGTCGTGATTACTTCAGAGGAACCAAGAATAAAATATGTATACGCACAGTGGAGCTTTAGATTCTCCTCAGGCTGCATGTACCGATGTCCCTCTGCAGAATGTGCCATCCCTCTCACTCTGCTCACTTTTTACCCTTAAATGTTAAGCCGCTTTTTATTCAGATTTAACCCCAGACTGGGGATTGCAGCCCTTTCTTAGCCTAAGAAGCCATGCTCCATCCATGCAGTCCGTGGCTGCTTCCCTAAATACTTTACAGCCTTTTAACATGCACACAGAGGTCAGTTAGATTGTCCTCAGTATATACAAATAGAGGAGAGATAGATTCTCCTCAGCATACAAATCATTTCCATAGGCTTTACGGTTTCTGAGAAAGCAACTATCCCATGTATAGCAGATTTTTGCAGTTTCTCACGCTTTGAATTGAATATTGAAGTTGTGACCCCTTTACTTTTCCTATTTAGGATGTAAAGAATGGTTGTGGCAAATTTCATGTTTGTGCGGTTCAGATGTGTGTTATTAGTTACATAACATAGGGGGTCACTTACTTCTGTACTAAGAATTGAATAAAATATTACAAACCTTTACTTTTCCTATGTGGCAACTAAAGAATGGTCATGCCAAATTTCAAGTTTGTACGACCCCAGGAAGTTAGAGATTTAGATTAGGTACATAAAATAGGGGGTCGCTCACTTTTGCTCTTAGAATCGAATGATCAAGTTGCGACCCCTTTACTTTTCCTAGTCAGTATTTAAAGAAAGGTCGTGCTAACTTTCACGTTTTTATGACACTGGGAAGTTACATAACACAGGGGGTCACTTAATTTTGCACATAGTATTGAATAGTCAAATTGTGACTGCTTTACTTTTCCTATTTACAACCTAATGAATGCTCATACCAAATTTCACGTTTGTGCGGTACAGATGTGTGGTATTATTTACATTACATAGGGAGTCACATACGTTTGCAATTACAATTGAATAATCAAGTTGCAACCCTTTTACTTTTGCTCTGTGGGACCTTAAGATTGAGCGTGCCAAATTTCAAGTTTGTACGACACCAGGAAATTAGAGAATTAGATTAGGTACATAACATAGGGGTTCTCTTACTTTTGCACTTAGAATTGATAAATCATGTTGTGACCCCTTTACTTTTCCTATGTAAGACATAAAGAAAGCTTGTGCCGAATTCCACGTTTGTACGACACCGGGAAATTACATAACATAAGAGGTCACTTTTGCACTTAGAATTGAATATTGAAGTTGCGACCCCTTTACTCTTCCTATACAGGACCTTAAGAATGCTTGTGCCAAATTTCACATTTGCACAACACCGGTAAGTTAGACAATGAGTGGCAAGTCAGTCAATCAGTCAGTCAGTGAGGGCTTTCACCTTTATATATATAGATGTAGAGCCCCCTATCTTATTTCCAGGGTTGCACAGAACAAGCTCTTACACCATGTGCGTTACCGCTATTTCCTTTTATTCCGTAAGCTCTTGCCAGCTGGCCCTCATTCCTATTGTTGATACTGTATGTTGTATCTTATTTTGTGTATGTTGTCTCTGACTTGTAAAGTGTTGTGGATTACAATGGCGCTATATAAATAAATCATATTACTCTTGGCCACCCGGCCTGTGGGAAAAGGTTGGGGTGGCCTGGCCGTTTCACAGTCCTCAAGCCCGTTTCACCGTCCTCAAGCACCAGGCGAAGCGCTGCTAGTCAGACCTTATGTGCCCACCCAATGATAACATAGATCTCTGCTGTATTTATGCGCCACTAGATGCAGAGACTTTGACCTTAGGGAGACGCATGTTTTATACTTACCAGAGGAGAATGGAAAAATATCTAAAATATCTACACAGAATGACTCACTCGCTGCTGAAGAGCCAAATCCCATAGAAAGGGCGAACTAAAATGAATTGTTAGGCGAATTTGATTGACAAGAAATTGCTGTTGGCACCAGCTCATTTGCATAGATTACTGAGCGAGTGCTGTGATTGGCCGACACTGTAGCTTAACGGTTAGTGCAGCACTTCCCATGAGGAGCCTTGTTATAGACATCTCAACATAGTCATAGAGTCCTTCCCTTCTTCCCCTCTGCTCTCTAGCCAGATTTTACCATTTCAACAAGGGAAGGGACACTACTATCAAAAATTACTTTATAACAGCTCAACAAACCTTGTCTAACAAGTAGTCAAAATAAATATATAATTCCTATGACATTGCCTGTTCTGTACAAGATTATACCCAGACCCAGAACAGACCGACATGACTGCTCATCTTCAACCCTTCGAGAGCTGAGCTCAGGGAGATGAAGCCTGCATTTATCACTAGTTTCCCCTCTGTGGGCTCCAAGTCATATAATGGCCAGATCTACTGTAATTACTCGTGCACACAGGATGGCATAGTGTATGACCGCTTTGGCAACATAATTACTAGTTTCTTCGTATGCCATCAGAAAATCTGCCAGCATGTATTGGAAACATCTATCTCTGTAAACCATCTCATAGACAATCATATGGGCTTTTATTTGGAGGAAGAGAGAAAATCATTACACTCCTCAAGCAGTTTGCAGATGTTGCAAAGTTGCGATTCATGGCCGATCTTAGACAGAGTGCGGCGATGGGCAAAATTATAAATGGGGCCCCAAATGCTCAATTATATTATCAACAACACTGATATTCAGTTAATATAGAAGGTGGTACGATCAGATCTGTAGCACTAATTTCCAGCGCTTCCAGAAGTACTGAGGTTTAGTGGTACTGAATAAAGACCGCTGTGCAATGACAAATATTACCCTCATAAAGTGACCATGTAGCAGTAGATACCAGCTCTGACAGGTGCTCTGTAGACAGTCTAAGTGATTACAGTACCGCTATGTATTCAGAGATCGCAGGTGACATCTGCAAACCCCAGATAGAGAACTGTGGATGAGTCGGGCTGCTTGGTTCATTCTAAGTTATCCTCCTATGACGTTGGACGCCTTTGAATTGTACAATCGTCACCACGTTGTGGGCTTTGACAGTGAACTGCGAAAAGCCAACAGATCAGGGTTGCATCTAGAATGGAGTTGCTCTTGCAGCGCCAACATATAAAATACAATCCCATAACGAAAAATACAGTCCCTTGTAAAAACCTCAATTCCCCTCCCTTTAGCTCTTTTATCATATCATCCCATGAAAAACTTTAGAGTCCTCTCTTGTTTCCCTCCAGGAGTCCCATTCCAGACACAAGGCAGTACTCCAGCAGTAGGTCACCCTGCCTATACTCTTCCATTGTAATATGGTGCTCATCAGCTGACTGCTCACTAGCTTCAATGAACAGGCAGCGGAATACCTGAAGTAGGAGCTTGGGGCAACTGCCCAGTTTACCCCCCCAACGCCCGGCCCTGGGTGGGATTCAGACCCACAACTCCAATGCTGTGCCAACTGCTGAGTTCCCACTCCCGGCTGCAAGATTTTTCCAGAGCTGCACCAGTTCTGTGCAATGTGCTAACCCAGAGAATCAGGTTTATTCCCAGCACCCAGCATACCCTAAAAACACATCTTTTTAGGGAGGCCTTCCGTCTTCCCCAATTTAACTCTTCTCCATTTACGTTACTTATTCACGCTCCTTTGGAAAGCTGACCCCCTTCTTCCCACTCTATCCCCCACACACCCTATTGCACCTCTCACCTGTATATACAGAGATATGGCTGGTGACTGCTTCATACAGCTTTATGTAGACACTAGCTGATATAGCCGGCTTTGCCCAAGTTAACTTATTACAGGTGTTTACGTCTTATTTGCCCAGAAAATGTTATGAAGTCGTGATTACTTCAGAGGAACCAAGAATAAAATATGTATACGCACAGTGGAGCTTTAGATTCTCCTCAGGCTGCATGTACCGATGTCCCTCTGCAGAATGTGCCATCCCTCTCACTCTGCTCACTTTTTACCCTTAAATGTTAAACCGCTTTTTATTCAGATTTAACCCCAGACTGGGGATTGCAGCCCTTTCTTAGCCTAAGAAGCCATGCTCCATCCATGCAGTCCGTGGCTGCTTCCCTAAATACTTTACAGCCTTTTAACATGCACACAGAGGTCAGTTAGATTGTCCTCAGTATATACAAATAGAGGAGAGATAGATTCTCCTCAGCATACAAATCATTTCCATAGGCTTTACGGTTTCTGAGAAAGCAACTATCCCATGTATAGCAGATTTTTGCAGTTTCTCACGCTTTGAATTGAATATTGAAGTTGTGACCCCTTTACTTTTCCTATTTAGGATGTAAAGAATGGTTGTGGCAAATTTCATGTTTGTGCGGTTCAGATGTGTGTTATTAGTTACATAACATAGGGGGTCACTTACTTCTGTACTAAGAATTGAACAAACAATTACAAACCTTTACTTTTCCTATGTGGCAACTAAAGAATGGTCATGCCAAATTTCAAGTTTGTACGACCCCAGGAAGTTAGAGATTTAGATTAGGTACATAAAATAGGGGGTCGCTCACTTTTGCTCTTAGAATCGAATGATCAAGTTGCGACCCCTTTACTTTTCCTAGTCAGTATTTAAAGAAAGGTCGTGCTAACTTTCACGTTTTTATGACACTGGGAAGTTACATAACACAGGGGGTCACTTAATTTTGCACATAGTATTGAATAGTCAAATTGTGACTGCTTTACTTTTCCTATTTACAACCTAAAGAATGCTCATACCAAATGTCACGTTTGTGCGGTACAGATGTGTGGTATTATTTACATTACACAGGGAGTCACATACGTTTGCAATTACAATTGAATAATCAAGTTGCGACCCTTTTACTTTTGCTCTGTGGGACCTAAAGATTGAGCGTGCCAAATTTCAAGTTTGTACGACACCAGGAAATTAGAGAATTAGATTAGGTACATAACATAGGGGTTCTCTTACTTTTGCACTTAGAATTGATAAATCATGTTGTGACCCCTTTACTTTTCCTATGTAGGACATAAAGAAAGCTTGTGCCGAATTCCACGTTTGTACAACACCGGGAAATTACATAACATAAGAGGTCACTTTTGCACTTAGAATTGAATATTGAAGTTGCGACCCCTTTACTCTTCCTATATAGGACCTTAAGAATGCTTGTGCCAAATTTCACATTTGCACAACACCGGTAAGTTAGACAATGAGTGGCAAGTCAGTCAATCAGTCAGTCAGTGAGGGCTTTCACCTTTATATATATAGATGTAGAGCCCCCTATCTTATTTCCAGGGTTGCACAGAACAAGCTCTTACACCATGTGCGTTACCGCTATTTCCTTTTATTCCGTAAGCTCTTGCCAGCTGGCCCTCATTCCTATTGTTGATACTGTATGTTGTATCTTATTTTGTGTATGTTGTCTCTGACTTGTAAAGTGTTGTGGATTACAATGGCGCTATATAAATAAATCATATTACTCTTGGCCACCCGGCCTGTGGGAAAAGGTTGGGGTGGCCTGGCCGTTTCACAGTCCTCAAGCCCGTTTCACCGTCCTCAAGCACCAGGCGAAGCGCTGCTAGTCAGACCTTATGTGCCCACCCAATGATAACATAGATCTCTGCTGTATTTATGCGCCACTAGATGCAGAGACTTTGACCTTAGGGAGACGCATGTTTTATACTTACCAGAGGAGAATGGAAAAATATCTAAAATATCTACACAGAATGACTCACTCGCTGCTGAAGAGCCGAATCCCATAGAAAGGGCGAACTAAAATGAATTGTTAGGCGAATTTGATTGACAAGAAATTGCTGTTGGCACCAGCTCATTTGCATAGATTACTGAGCGAGTGCTGTGATTGGCCGACACTGTAGCTTACCGGTTAGTGCAGCACTTCCTATGAGGAGCCTTGTTATAGACATCTCAACATAGTCATTATGCGCCACTAGATGCAGAGACTTTGACCTTAGGGAGACGCATGTTTTATACTTACCAGAGGAGAATGGAAATATATCTAAAACTAGCGTACCCGTCGCGCGTTGCTGCGAAGACAGACATACATACATACATTCGTTTTTATATATCTAGCCGTTGTATGGAACATCCAATTTATCCGGCTGCTGTGGCTTCTTGGGAAGATAGCCTAGTACATGTTTGTCCACTTCCAACTCCAATGGAGACTGACTGTAAATGGCTGGCGTGCTCTAGTATTTATGGTTTCAAGCTGTACGTGTCATTGCATACAGTCTATCTATATATCTATCTATCTATTTATCTAGGTTATTGCATACAGTCTATCTATCTATCTATCTATGACATCAGGAGAGGAGAGAATTAGATTCCGTACATAAAATTTGAACGCTAATTCTTTGGTGTTTTGAATTGAATAATCGAGTTGGGACCCATTAACTTTTCCTATTTATGACATAATCAATGCTCGTGCCAAATTTCAAGTTTCTATGACATTGGGAAGTGAGAGAATTAAATTCCGTACATAAAATTTGGACGCTAATTCTTTTGCGCTTAGAATTGAATAATCGAGTTGGGATGAGACATAAGGCCTTGCCCATAAGCATTCCCCAACTTCCAAGAACTGAACCTACCTACCTGAATGAGATTTTGTAGGCTGCTGCTTCCCCCTTGCGGGCTGCAGCGATTGTCCTTGTGCTCTGTTGATGGTCATTGCAAAAGCGAGTCGCACCGGAAACGGTAAACGTTTGAATTCAAATGGCATATCTGTTGAGATAATTGGAATCCGTGGCAACAGGACATCTTCCCCTTGAATTTCCCATTCAGAATTGTAGCTTCGATGACATTGTTCATCATCTTTTTCACTGAAAGTCTTGTACCGTTGCAAAGTCGTGGTGGATGGATGTTTCGGAGAAGAATGATAGGCACGCCTATTTTCAATGTTAAAATATGCGGTGTCATACCTGGAAAATCGAGTGAATTCAAGAATTCCGTTGGGTAATTGACAGCTTCATCTTGATTCATCACAGTATCGATGGACTTATACGTTGTCGCTTCGCCTGGTATTCCGTTTTGAATGCTGAAATTGATGGCATTGACATCGTTGTTGGTAGCTGCTAATATAGCTCGTGCGCTGAGCCACTGATGATTTTGGTAATTCCGCGCAATATTTGGGAACACCTTTTGGATCAATTCGTCTTTGGTTGATGTCATCTTTCCAAAGTTTGTTGGCAATGTGATACATTGTGTAGATCTGTCGATAGGCATTTTCCCATTTCCAATATCCAGCAATTGTTTTGCGAAGCGTTCGGCGGATGCATCATTTTGTAGTTGAACACGCATATTGGTTTTCAAAGTCAATTTCTTTACATGTCGCCATAGAACTGACAGCCTTAATGACATCACAATGCAGCTTTATAGAACATGTTGGGGCATGTTCAAGGGCGTCTGATGTTGATGACATCAGTGATGACATCACAATAGCAGGTGGCTTACTTATTCGATCTACGTGGGGGGGTGGTAACTTTCGACGACGCTCGCGCGCGCGCCATTTGTCGTAGGATAGTTTTACTATGCCTAAAATCTTCCCAGGAGTGTACTCAACAACTTCCCAAAGTTTCATGGCGATCGGATGAATGGTGTAGTAGCGCATAAAGGACAAACAGACAGACACGCAGACAGACAGACACGCACGCACGCACGCAGACAGACATACATTCAACTTTATATATATAGATATCTACACAGAATGACTCACTCGCTGCTGAAGAGCCGAATCCCATAGAAAGGGCGAACTAAAATGAATTGTTAGGCGAATTTGATTGACAAGAAATTGCTGTTGGCACCAGCTCATTTGCATAGATTACTGAGCGAGTGCTGTGATTGGCCGACACTGTAGCTTAACGGTTAGTGCAGCACTTCCCATGAGGAGCCTTGTTATAGACATCTCAACATAGTCATAGAGTCCTTCCCTTCTTCCCCTCTGCTCTCTAGCCAGATTTTACCATTTCAACAAGGGAAGGGACACTACTATCAAAAATTACTTTATAACATCTCAACAAGCCTTGTCTAACAAGTAGTCAAAATAAATATATAATTCCTATGACATTGCCTGTTCTGTACAAGATTATACCCAGACCCAGAACAGACCGACATGACTGCTCATCTTCACCCCTTCGAGAGCTGAGCTCAGGGAGATGAAGCCTGCATTTATCACTAGTTTCCCCTCTGTGGGCTCCAAGTCATATAATGGCCAGATCTACTGTAATTACTCGTGCACACAGGATGGCATAGTGTAAGACCGCTTTGGCAACATAATAACTAGTTTCTTCGTATGCCATCAGAAAATCTGCCAGCATGTATTGGAAATATCTATCTCTGTAAACCATCTCATAGACAATCATATGGGCTTTTATTTGGAGGAAGAGAGAAAATCATTACACTCCTCAAGCAGTTTGCAGATGTTGCAAAGTTGCGATTCATGGCCGATCTTAGACAGAGTGCGGCGATGGGCAAAATTATAAATGGGGCCCCAAATGCTCAATTATATTATCAACAACACTGTGATATTCAGTTAATATAGAAGGTGGTACGATCAGATCTGTAGCACTAATTTCCAGCGCTTCCAGAAGTACTGAGGTTTAGTGGTACTGAATAAAGACCGCTGTGCAATGACAAATATTACCCTCATAAAGTGACCATGTAGCAGTAGATACCAGCTCTGACAGGTGCTCTGTAGACAGTCTAAGTGATTACAGTACCGCTATGTATTCAGAGATCGCAGGTGACGTCTGCAAACCCCAGATAGAGAACTGTGGATGAGTCGGGCTGCTTGGTTCATTCTAAGTTATCCTCCTATGACGTTGGACGCCTTTGAATTGTACAATCGTCACCACGTTGTGGGCTTTGACAGTGAACTGCGAAAAGCCAACAGATCAGGGTTGCATCTAGAATGGAGTTGCTCTTGCAGCGCCAACATATAAAATACAATCCCATAACGAAAAATACAGTCCCTTGTAAAAACCTCAATTCCCCTCCCTTAAGCTCTTTTATCATATCATCCTATGAAAAACTTTAGAGTCCTCTCTTGTTTCCCTCCAGGAGTCCCATTCCAGACACAAGGCAGTACTCCAGCAGTAGGTCACCCTGCCTATACTCTTCCATTGTAATATGGTGTTCATCAGCTGACTGCTCACTAGCTTCAATGAACAGGCAGCGGAATACCTGAAGTAGGAGCTTGGGGCAACTGCCCAGTTTACCCCCCCAACGCCCCAACGCCCGGCCCTGGGTGGGATTCAGACCCACAACTCCAATGCTGTGCCAACTGCTGAGTTCCCACTCCCGGCTGCAAGATTTTTCCAGAGCTGCACCAGTTCTGTGCAATGTGCTAACCCAGAGAATCAGGTTTATTCCCAGCACCCAGCATACCCTAAAAACACATCTTTTTAGGGAGGCCTTCCGTCTTCCCCAATTTAACTCTTCTCCATTTACGTTACTTATTCACGCTCCTTTGGAAAGCTGACCCCCTTCTTCCCACTCTATCCCCCACACACCCTATTGCACCTCTCACCTGTATATACAGAGATATGGCTGGTGACTGCTTCATACAGCTTTATGTAGACACTAGCTGATATAGCCGGCTTTGCCCAAGTTAACTTATTACAGGTGTTTACGTCTTGTTCGCCCAGAAAATGTTATGAAGTCGTGATTACTTCAGAGGAACCAAGAATAAAATATGTATACGCACAGTGGAGCTTTAGATTCTCCTCAGGCTGCATGTACCGATGTCCCTCTGCAGAATGTGCCATCCCTCTCACTCTGCTCACTTTTTACCCTTAAATGTTAAGCCGCTTTTTATTCAGATTTAACCCCAGACTGGGGATTGCAGCCCTTTCTTAGCCTAAGAAGCCATGCTCCATCCATGCAGTCCGTGGCTGCTTCCCTAAATACTTTACAGCCTTTTAACATGCACACAGAGGTCAGTTAGATTGTCCTCAGTATATACAAATAGAGGAGAGATAGATTCTCCTCAGCATACAAATCATTTCCATAGGCTTTACGGTTTCTGAGAAAGCAACTATCCCATGTATAGCAGATTTTTGCAGTTTCTCACGCTTTGAATTGAATATTGAAGTTGTGACCCCTTTACTTTTCCTATTTAGGATGTAAAGAATGGTTGTGGCAAATTTCATGTTTGTGCGGTTCAGATGTGTGTTATTAGTTACATAACATAGGGGGTCACTTACTTCTGTACTAAGAATTGAACAAACAATTACAAACCTTTACTTTTCCTATGTGGCAACTAAAGAATGGTCATGCCAAATTTCAAGTTTGTACGACCCCAGGAAGTTAGAGATTTAGATTAGGTACATAAAATAGGGGGTCGCTCACTTTTGCTCTTAGAATCGAATGATCAAGTTGCGACCCCTTTACTTTTTCTAGTCAGTATTTAAAGAAAGGTCGTGCTAACTTTCACGTTTTTATGACACTGGGAAGTTACATAACACAGGGGGTCACTTAATTTTGCACATAGTATTGAATAGTCAAATTGTGACTGCTTTACTTTTCCTATTTACAACCTAAAGAATGCTCATACCAAATGTCACGTTTGTGCGGTACAGATGTGTGGTATTATTTACATTACATAGGGAGTCACATACGTTTGCAATTACAATTGAATAATCAAGTTGCGACCCTTTTACTTTTGCTCTGTGGGACCTAAAGATTGAGCGTGCCAAATTTCAAGTTTGTACGACACCAGGAAATTAGAGAATTAGATTAGGTACATAACATAGGGGTTCTCTTACTTTTGCACTTAGAATTGATAAATCATGTTGCGACCCCTTTACTTTTCCTATGTAGGACATAAAGAAAGCTTGTGCCGAATTCCACGTTTGTACGACACCGGGAAATTACATAACATAAGAGGTTACTTTTGCACTTAGAATTGAATATTGAAGTTGCGACCCCTTTACTCTTCCTATATAGGACCTTAAGAATGCTTGTGCCAAATTTCACATTTGCACAACACCGGTAAGTTAGACAATGAGTGGCAAGTCAGTCAATCAGTCAGTCAGTGAGGGCTTTCACCTTTATATATATAGATGTAGAGCCCCCTATCTTATTTCCAGGGTTGCACAGAACAAGCTCTTACACCATGTGCGTTACCGCTATTTCCTTTTATTCCGTAAGCTCTTGCCAGCTGGCCCTCATTCCTATTGTTGATACTGTATGTTGTATCTTATTTTGTGTATGTTGTCTCTGACTTGTAAAGTGTTGTGGATTGCAATGGCGCTATATAAATAAATCATATTACTCTTGGCCACCCGGCCTGTGGGAAAAGGTTGGGGTGGCCTGGCCGTTTCACAGTCCTCAAGCCCGTTTCACCGTCCTCAAGCACCAGGCGAAGCGCTGCTAGTCAGACCTTATGTGCCCACCCAATGATAACATAGATCTCTGCTGTATTTATGCGCCACTAGATGCAGAGACTTTGACCTTAGGGAGACGCATGTTTTATACTTACCAGAGGAGAATGGAAAAATATCTAAAATATCTACACAGAATGACTCACTCGCTGCTGAAGAGCCGAATCCCATAGAAAGGGCGAACTAAAATGAATTGTTAGGCGAATTTGATTGACAAGAAATTGCTGTTGGCACCAGCTCATTTGCATAGATTACTGAGCGAGTGCTGTGATTGGCCGACACTGTAGCTTAACGGTTAGTGCAGCACTTCCCATGAGGAGCCTTGTTATAGACATCTCAACATAGTCATAGAGTCCTTCCCTTCTTCCCCTCTGCTCTCTAGCCAGATTTTACCATTTCAACAAGGGAAGGGACACTACTATCAAAAATTACTTTATAACATCTCAACAAGCCTTGTCTAACAAGTAGTCAAAATAAATATATAATTCCTATGACATTGCCTGTTCTGTACAAGATTATACCCAGACCCAGAACAGACCGACATGACTGCTCATCTTCACCCCTTCGAGAGCTGAGCTCAGGGAGATGAAGCCTGCATTTATCACTAGTTTCCCCTCTGTGGGCTCCAAGTCATATAATGGCCAGATCTACTGTAATTACTCGTGCACACAGGATGGCATAGTGTATGACCGCTTTGGCAACATAATAACTAGTTTCTTCGTATGCCATCAGAAAATCTGCCAGCATGTATTGGAAATATCTATCTCTGTAAACCATCTCATAGACAATCATATGGGCTTTTATTTGGAGGAAGAGAAATAATCATTACACTCCTCAAGCAGTTTGCAGATGTTGCAAAGTTGCGATTCATGGCCGATCTTAGACAGAGTGCGGCGATGGGCAAAATTATAAATGGGGCCCCAAATGCTCAATTATATTATCAACAACACTGTGATATACAGTTAATATAGAAGGTGGTACGATCAGATCTGTAGCACTAATTTCCAGCGCTTCCAGAAGTACTGAGGTTTAGTGGTACTGAATAAAGACCGCTGTGCAATGACAAATATTACCCTCATAAAGTGACCATGTAGCAGTAGATACCAGCTCTGACAGGTGCTCTGTAGACAGTCTAAGTGATTACAGTACCGCTATGTATTCAGAGATCGCAGGTGACGTCTGCAAACCCCAGATAGAGAACTGTGGATGAGTCGGGCTGCTTGGTTCATTCTAAGTTATCCTCCTATGACGTTGGACGCCTTTGAATTGTACAATCGTCACCACGTTGTGGGCTTTGACAGTGAACTGCGAAAAGCCAACAGATCAGGGTTGCATCTAGAATGGAGTTGCTCTTGCAGCGCCAACATATAAAATACAATCCCATAACGAAAAATACAGTCCCTTGTAAAAACCTCAATTCCCCTCCCTTTAGCTCTTTTATCATATCATCCCATGAAAAACTTTAGAGTCCTCTCTTGTTTCCCTCCAGGAGTCCCATTCCAGACACAAGGCAGTACTCCAGCAGTAGGTCACCCTGCCTATACTCTTCCATTGTAATATGGTGTTCATCAGCTGACTGCTCACTAGCTTCAATGAACAGGCAGCGGAATACCTGAAGTAGGAGCTTGGGGCAACTGCCCAGTTTACCCCCCCAACGCCCGGCCCTGGGTGGGATTCAGACCCACAACTCCAATGCTGTGCCAACTGCTGAGTTCCCACTCCCGGCTGCAAGATTTTTCCAGAGCTGCACCAGTTCTGTGCAATGTGCTAACCCAGAGAATCAGGTTTATTCCCAGCACCCAGCATACCCTAAAAACACATCTTTTTAGGGAGGCCTTCCGTCTTCCCCAAGTTAACTCTTCTCCATTTACGTTACTTATTCACGCTCCTTTGGAAAGCTGACCCCCTTCTTCCCACTCTATCCCCCACACACCCTATTGCACCTCTCACCTGTATATACAGAGATATGGCTGGTGACTGCTTCATACAGCTTTATGTAGACACTAGCTGATATAGCCGGCTTTGCCCAAGTTAACTTATTACAGGTGTTTACGTCTTGTTCGCCCAGAAAATGTTATGAAGTCGTGATTACTTCAGAGGAACCAAGAATAAAATATGTATACGCACAGTGGAGCTTTAGATTCTCCTCAGGCTGCATGTACCGATGTCCCTCTGCAGAATGTGCCATCCCTCTCACTCTGCTCACTTTTTACCCTTAAATGTTAAGCCGCTTTTTATTCAGATTTAACCCCAGACTGGGGATTGCAGCCCTTTCTTAGCCTAAGAAGCCATGCTCCATCCATGCAGTCCGTGGCTGCTTCCCTAAATACTTTACAGCCTTTTAACATGCACACAGAGGTCAGTTAGATTGTCCTCAGTATATACAAATAGAGGAGAGATAGATTCTCCTCAGCATACAAATCATTTCCATAGGCTTTACGGTTTCTGAGAAAGCAACTATCCCATGTATAGCAGATTTTTGCAGTTTCTCACGCTTTGAATTGAATATTGAAGTTGTGACCCCTTTACTTTTCCTATTTAGGATGTAAAGAATGGTTGTGGCAAATTTCATGTTTGTGCGGTTCAGATGTGTGTTATTAGTTACATAACATAGGGGGTCACTTACTTCTGTACTAAGAATTGAACAAACAATTACAAACCTTTACTTTTCCTATGTGGCAACTAAAGAATGGTCATGCCAAATTTCAAGTTTGTACGACCCCAGGAAGTTAGAGATTTAGATTAGGTACATAAAATAGGGGGTCGCTCACTTTTGCTCTTAGAATCGAATGATCAAGTTGCGACCCCTTTACTTTTCCTAGTCAGTATTTAAAGAAAGGTCGTGCTAACTTTCACGTTTTTATGACACTGGGAAGTTACATAACACAGGGGGTCACTTAATTTTGCACATAGTATTGAATAGTCAAATTGTGACTGCTTTACTTTTCCTATTTACAACCTAAAGAATGCTCATACCAAATGTCACGTTTGTGCGGTACAGATGTGTGGTATTATTTACATTACATAGGGAGTCACATACGTTTGCAATTACAATTGAATAATCAAGTTGCGACCCTTTTACTTTTGCTCTGTGGGACCTAAAGATTGAGCGTGCCAAATTTCAAGTTTGTACGACACCAGGAAATTAGAGAATTAGATTAGGTACATAACATAGGGGTTCTCTTACTTTTGCACTTAGAATTGATAAATCATGTTGCGACCCCTTTACTTTTCCTATGTAGGACATAAAGAAAGCTTGTGCCGAATTCCACGTTTGTACGACACCGGGAAATTACATAACATAAGAGGTCACTTTTGCACTTAGAATTGAATATTGAAGTTGCGACCCCTTTACTCTTCCTATATAGGACCTTAAGAATGCTTGTGCCAAATTTCACATTTGCACAACACCGGTAAGTTAGACAATGAGTGGCAAGTCAGTCAATCAGTCAGTCAGTGAGGGCTTTCACCTTTATATATATAGATGTAGAGCCCCCTATCTTATTTCCAGGGTTGCACAGAACAAGCTCTTACACCATGTGCGTTACCGCTATTTCCTTTTATTCCGTAAGCTCTTGCCAGCTGGCCCTCATTCCTATTGTTGATACTGTATGTTGTATCTTATTTTGTGTATGTTGTCTCTGACTTGTAAAGTGTTGTGGATTGCAATGGCGCTATATAAATAAATCATATTACTCTTGGCCACCCGGCCTGTGGGAAAAGGTTGGGGTGGCCTGGCCGTTTCACAGTCCTCAAGCCCGTTTCACCGTCCTCAAGCACCAGGCGAAGCGCTGCTAGTCAGACCTTATGTGCCCACCCAATGATAACATAGATCTCTGCTGTATTTATGCGCCACTAGATGCAGAGACTTTGACCTTAGGGAGACGCATGTTTTATACTTACCAGAGGAGAATGGAAAAATATCTAAAATATCTACACAGAATGACTCACTCGCTGCTGAAGAGCCGAATCCCATAGAAAGGGCCAACTAAAATGAATTGTTAGGCGAATTTGATTGACAAGAAATTGCTGTTGGCACCAGCTCATTTGCATAGATTACTGAGCGAGTGCTGTGATTGGCCGACACTGTAGCTTAACGGTTAGTGCAGCACTTCCCATGAGGAGCCTTGTTATAGACATCTCAACATAGTCATAGAGTCCTTCCCTTCTTCCCCTCTGCTCTCTAGCCAGATTTTACCATTTCAACAAGGGAAGGGACACTACTATCAAAAATTACTTTATAACATCTCAACAAGCCTTGTCTAACAAGTAGTCAAAATAAATATATAATTCCTATGACATTGCCTGTTCTGTACAAGATTATACCCAGACCCAGAACAGACCGACATGACTGCTCATCTTCACCCCTTCGAGAGCTGAGCTCAGGGAGATGAAGCCTGCATTTATCACTAGTTTCCCCTCTGTGGGCTCCAAGTCATATAATGGCCAGATCTACTGTAATTACTCGTGCACACAGGATGGCATAGTGTATGACCGCTTTGGCAACATAATAACTAGTTTCTTCGTATGCCATCAGAAAATCTGCCAGCATGTATTGGAAATATCTATCTCTGTAAACCATCTCATAGACAATCATATGGGCTTTTATTTGGAGGAAGAGAAATAATCATTACACTCCTCAAGCAGTTTGCAGATGTTGCAAAGTTGCGATTCATGGCCGATCTTAGACAGAGTGCGGCGATGGGCAAAATTATAAATGGGGCCCCAAATGCTCAATTATATTATCAACAACACTGTGATATACAGTTAATATAGAAGGTGGTACGATCAGATCTGTAGCACTAATTTCCAGCGCTTCCAGAAGTACTGAGGTTTAGTGGTACTGAATAAAGACCGCTGTGCAATGACAAATATTACCCTCATAAAGTGACCATGTAGCAGTAGATACCAGCTCTGACAGGTGCTCTGTAGACAGTCTAAGTGATTACAGTACCGCTATGTATTCAGAGATCGCAGGTGACGTCTGCAAACCCCAGATAGAGAACTGTGGATGAGTCGGGCTGCTTGGTTCATTCTAAGTTATCCTCCTATGACGTTGGACGCCTTTGAATTGTACAATCGTCACCACGTTGTGGGCTTTGACAGTGAACTGCGAAAAGCCAACAGATCAGGGTTGCATCTAGAATGGAGTTGCTCTTGCAGCGCCAACATATAAAATACAATCCCATAACGAAAAATACAGTCCCTTGTAAAAACCTCAATTCCCCTCCCTTTAGCTCTTTTATCATATCATCCCATGAAAAACTTTAGAGTCCTCTCTTGTTTCCCTCCAGGAGTCCCATTCCAGACACAAGGCAGTACTCCAGCAGTAGGTCACCCTGCCTATACTCTTCCATTGTAATATGGTGTTCATCAGCTGACTGCTCACTAGCTTCAATGAACAGGCAGCGGAATACCTGAAGTAGGAGCTTGGGGCAACTGCCCAGTTTACCCCCCCAACGCCCGGCCCTGGGTGGGATTCAGACCCACAACTCCAATGCTGTGCCAACTGCTGAGTTCCCACTCCCGGCTGCAAGATTTTTCCAGAGCTGCACCAGTTCTGTGCAATGTGCTAACCCAGAGAATCAGGTTTATTCCCAGCACCCAGCATACCCTAAAAACACATCTTTTTAGGGAGGCCTTCCGTCTTCCCCAAGTTAACTCTTCTCCATTTACGTTACTTATTCACGCTCCTTTGGAAAGCTGACCCCCTTCTTCCCACTCTATCCCCCACACACCCTATTGCACCTCTCACCTGTATATACAGAGATATGGCTGGTGACTGCTTCATACAGCTTTATGTAGACACTAGCTGATATAGCCGGCTTTGCCCAAGTTAACTTATTACAGGTGTTTACGTCTTGTTCGCCCAGAAAATGTTATGAAGTCGTGATTACTTCAGAGGAACCAAGAATAAAATATGTATACGCACAGTGGAGCTTTAGATTCTCCTCAGGCTGCATGTACCGATGTCCCTCTGCAGAATGTGCCATCCCTCTCACTCTGCTCACTTTTTACCCTTAAATGTTAAGCCGCTTTTTATTCAGATTTAACCCCAGACTGGGGATTGCAGCCCTTTCTTAGCCTAAGAAGCCATGCTCCATCCATGCAGTCCGTGGCTGCTTCCCTAAATACTTTACAGCCTTTTAACATGCACACAGAGGTCAGTTAGATTGTCCTCAGTATATACAAATAGAGGAGAGATAGATTCTCCTCAGCATACAAATCATTTCCATAGGCTTTACGGTTTCTGAGAAAGCAACTATCCCATGTATAGCAGATTTTTGCAGTTTCTCACGCTTTGAATTGAATATTGAAGTTGTGACCCCTTTACTTTTCCTATTTAGGATGTAAAGAATGGTTGTGGCAAATTTCATGTTTGTGCGGTTCAGATGTGTGTTATTAGTTACATAACATAGGGGGTCACTTACTTCTGTACTAAGAATTGAACAAACAATTACAAACCTTTACTTTTCCTATGTGGCAACTAAAGAATGGTCATGCCAAATTTCAAGTTTGTACGACCCCAGGAAGTTAGAGATTTAGATTAGGTACATAAAATAGGGGGTCGCTCACTTTTGCTCTTAGAATCGAATGATCAAGTTGCGACCCCTTTACTTTTCCTAGTCAGTATTTAAAGAAAGGTCGTGCTAACTTTCACGTTTTTATGACACTGGGAAGTTACATAAGACAGGGGGTCACTTAATTTTGCACATAGTATTGAATAGTCAAATTGTGACTGCTTTACTTTTCCTATTTACAACCTAAAGAATGCTCATACCAAATGTCACGTTTGTGCGGTACAGATGTGTGGTATTATTTACATTACACAGGGAGTCACATACGTTTGCAATTACAATTGAATAATCAAGTTGCAACCCTTTTACTTTTGCTCTGTGGGACCTAAAGATTGAGCGTGCCAAATTTCAAGTTTGTACGACACCAGGAAATTAGAGAATTAGATTAGGTACATAACATAGGGGTTCTCTTACTTTTGCACTTAGAATTGATAAACCATGTTTGACCCCTTTACTTTTCCTATGTAGGACATAAAGAAAGCTTGTGCCGAATTCCACGTTTGTACGACACCGGGAAATTACATAACATAAGAGGTCACTTTTGCACTTAGAATTGAATATTGAAGTTGCGACCCCTTTACTCTTCCTATATAGGACCTTAAGAATGCTTGTGCCAAATTTCACATTTGCACAACACCGGTAAGTTAGACAATGAGTGGCAAGCCAGTCAATCAGTCAGTCAGTGAGGGCTTTCACCTTTATATATATAGATGTAGAGCCCCCTATCTTATTTCCAGGGTTGCACAGCACAAGCTCTTACACCATGTGCGTTACCGCTATTTCCTTTTATTCCGTAAGCTCTTGCCAGCTGGCCCTCATTCCTATTGTTGATACTGTATGTTGTATCTTATTTTGTGTATGTTGTCTCTGACTTGTAAAGTGTTGTGGATTACAATGGCGCTATATAAATAAATCATATTACTCTTGGCCACCCGGCCTGCGGGAAAAGGTTGGGGTGGCCTGGCCGTTTCACAGTCCTCAAGCCCGTTTCACCGTCCTCAAGCACCAGGCGAAGCGCTGCTAGTCAGACCTTATGTGCCCACCCAATGATAACATAGATCTCTGCTGTATTTATGCACCACTAGATGCAGAGACTTTGACCTTAGGGAGACGCATGTTTTATACTTACCAGAGGAGAATGGAAAAATATCTAAAATATCTACACAGAATGACTCACTCGCTGCTGAAGAGCCGAATCCCATAGAAAGGGCGAACTAAAATGAATTGTTAGGCGAATTTGATTGACAAGAAATTGCTGTTGGCACCAGCTCATTTGCATAGATTACTGAGCGAGTGCTGTGATTGGCCGACACTGTAGCTTAACGGTTAGTGCAGCACTTCCCATGAGGAGCCTTGTTATAGACATCTCAACATAGTCATAGAGTCCTTCCCTTCTTCCCCTCTGCTCTCTAGCCAGATTTTACCATTTCAACAAGGGAAGGGACACTACTATCAAAAATTACTTTATAACATCTCAACAAGCCTTGTCTAACAAGTAGTCAAAATAAATATATAATTCCTATGACATTGCCTGTTCTGTACAAGATTATACCCAGACCCAGAACAGACCGACATGACTGCTCATCTTCACCCCTTCGAGAGCTGAGCTCAGGGAGATGAAGCCTGCATTTATCACTAGTTTCCCCTCTGTGGGCTCCAAGTCATATAATGGCCAGATCTACTGTAATTACTCGTGCACACAGGATGGCATAGTGTATGACCGCTTTGGCAACATAATAACTAGTTTCTTCGTATGCCATCAGAAAATCTGCCAGCATGTATTGGAAATATCTATCTCTGTAAACCATCTCATAGACAATCATATGGGCTTTTATTTGGAGGAAGAGAAATAATCATTACACTCCTCAAGCAGTTTGCAGATGTTGCAAAGTTGCGATTCATGGCCGATCTTAGACAGAGTGCGGCGATGGGCAAAATTATAAATGGGGCCCCAAATGCTCAATTATATTATCAACAACACTGTGATATACAGTTAATATAGAAGGTGGTACGATCAGATCTGTAGCACTAATTTCCAGCGCTTCCAGAAGTACTGAGGTTTAGTGGTACTGAATAAAGACCGCTGTGCAATGACAAATATTACCCTCATAAAGTGACCATGTAGCAGTAGATACCAGCTCTGACAGGTGCTCTGTAGACAGTCTAAGTGATTACAGTACCGCTATGTATTCAGAGATCGCAGGTGACGTCTGCAAACCCCAGATAGAGAACTGTGGATGAGTCGGGCTGCTTGGTTCATTCTAAGTTATCCTCCTATGACGTTGGACGCCTTTGAATTGTACAATCGTCACCACGTTGTGGGCTTTGACAGTGAACTGCGAAAAGCCAACAGATCAGGGTTGCATCTAGAATGGAGTTGCTCTTGCAGCGCCAACATATAAAATACAATCCCATAACGAAAAATACAGTCCCTTGTAAAAACCTCAATTCCCCTCCCTTTAGCTCTTTTATCATATCATCCCATGAAAAACTTTAGAGTCCTCTCTTGTTTCCCTCCAGGAGTCCCATTCCAGACACAAGGCAGTACTCCAGCAGTAGGTCACCCTGCCTATACTCTTCCATTGTAATATGGTGTTCATCAGCTGACTGCTCACTAGCTTCAATGAACAGGCAGCGGAATACCTGAAGTAGGAGCTTGGGGCAACTGCCCAGTTTACCCCCCCAACGCCCGGCCCTGGGTGGGATTCAGACCCACAACTCCAATGCTGTGCCAACTGCTGAGTTCCCACTCCCGGCTGCAAGATTTTTCCAGAGCTGCACCAGTTCTGTGCAATGTGCTAACCCAGAGAATCAGGTTTATTCCCAGCACCCAGCATACCCTAAAAACACATCTTTTTAGGGAGGCCTTCCGTCTTCCCCAAGTTAACTCTTCTCCATTTACGTTACTTATTCACGCTCCTTTGGAAAGCTGACCCCCTTCTTCCCACTCTATCCCCCACACACCCTATTGCACCTCTCACCTGTATATACAGAGATATGGCTGGTGACTGCTTCATACAGCTTTATGTAGACACTAGCTGATATAGCCGGCTTTGCCCAAGTTAACTTATTACAGGTGTTTACGTCTTGTTCGCCCAGAAAATGTTATGAAGTCGTGATTACTTCAGAGGAACCAAGAATAAAATATGTATACGCACAGTGGAGCTTTAGATTCTCCTCAGGCTGCATGTACCGATGTCCCTCTGCAGAATGTGCCATCCCTCTCACTCTGCTCACTTTTTACCCTTAAATGTTAAGCCGCTTTTTATTCAGATTTAACCCCAGACTGGGGATTGCAGCCCTTTCTTAGCCTAAGAAGCCATGCTCCATCCATGCAGTCCGTGGCTGCTTCCCTAAATACTTTACAGCCTTTTAACATGCACACAGAGGTCAGTTAGATTGTCCTCAGTATATACAAATAGAGGAGAGATAGATTCTCCTCAGCATACAAATCATTTCCATAGGCTTTACAGTTTCTGAGAAAGCAACTATCCCATGTATAGCAGATTTTTGCAGTTTCTCACGCTTTGAATTGAATATTGAAGTTGTGACCCCTTTACTTTTCCTATTTAGGATGTAAAGAATGGTTGTGGCAAATTTCATGTTTGTGCGGTTCAGATGTGTGTTATTAGTTACATAACATAGGGGGTCACTTACTTCTGTACTAAGAATTGAACAAACAATTACAAACCTTTACTTTTCCTATGTGGCAACTAAAGAATGGTCATGCCAAATTTCAAGTTTGTACGACCCCAGGAAGTTAGAGATTTAGATTAGGTACATAAAATAGGGGGTCGCTCACTTTTGCTCTTAGAATCGAATGATCAAGTTGCGACCCCTTTACTTTTCCTAGTCAGTATTTAAAGAAAGGTCGTGCTAACTTTCACGTTTTTATGACACTGGGAAGTTACATAAGACAGGGGGTCACTTAATTTTGCACATAGTATTGAATAGTCAAATTGTGACTGCTTTACTTTTCCTATTTACAACCTAAAGAATGCTCATACCAAATGTCACGTTTGTGCGGTACAGATGTGTGGTATTATTTACATTACACAGGGAGTCACATACGTTTGCAATTACAATTGAATAATCAAGTTGCAACCCTTTTACTTTTGCTCTGTTGGACCTAAAGATTGAGCGTGCCAAATTTCAAGTTTGTACGACACCAGGAAATTAGAGAATTAGATTAGGTACATAACATAGGGGTTCTCTTACTTTTGCACTTAGAATTGATAAACCATGTTTGACCCCTTTACTTTTCCTATGTAGGACATAAAGAAAGCTTGTGCCGAATTCCACGTTTGTACGACACCGGGAAATTACATAACATAAGAGGTCACTTTTGCACTTAGAATTGAATATTGAAGTTGCGACCCCTTTACTCTTCCTATATAGGACCTTAAGAATGCTTGTGCCAAATTTCACATTTGCACAACACCGGTAAGTTAGACAATGAGTGGCAAGCCAGTCAATCAGTCAGTCAGTGAGGGCTTTCACCTTTATATATATAGATGTAGAGCCCCCTATCTTATTTCCAGGGTTGCACAGAACAAGCTCTTACACCATGTGCGTTACCGCTATTTCCTTTTATTCCGTAAGCTCTTGCCAGCTGGCCCTCATTCCTATTGTTGATACTGTATGTTGTATCTTATTTTGTGTATGTTGTCTCTGACTTGTAAAGTGTTGTGGATTACAATGGCGCTATATAAATAAATCATATTACTCTTGGCCACCCGGCCTGCGGGAAAAGGTTGGGGTGGCCTGGCCGTTTCACAGTCCTCAAGCCCGTTTCACCGTCCTCAAGCACCAGGCGAAGCGCTGCTAGTCAGACCTTATGTGCCCACCCAATGATAACATAGATCTCTGCTGTATTTATGCACCACTAGATGCAGAGACTTTGACCTTAGGGAGACGCATGTTTTATACTTACCAGAGGAGAATGGAAAAATATCTAAAATATCTACACAGAATGACTCACTCGCTGCTGAAGAGCCGAATCCCATAGAAAGGGCGAACTAAAATGAATTGTTAGGCGAATTTGATTGACAAGAAATTGCTGTTGGCACCAGCTCATTTGCATAGATTACTGAGCGAGTGCTGTGATTGGCCGACACTGTAGCTTAACGGTTAGTGCAGCACTTCCCATGAGGAGCCTTGTTATAGACATCTCAACATAGTCATAGAGTCCTTCCCTTCTTCCCCTCTGCTCTCTAGCCAGATTTTACCATTTCAACAAGGGAAGGGACACTACTATCAAAAATTACTTTATAACATCTCAACAAGCCTTGTCTAACAAGTAGTCAAAATAAATATATAATTCCTATGACATTGCCTGTTCTGTACAAGATTATACCCAGACCCAGAACAGACCGACATGACTGCTCATCTTCACCCCTTCGAGAGCTGAGCTCAGGGAGATGAAGCCTGCATTTATCACTAGTTTCCCCTCTGTGGGCTCCAAGTCATATAATGGCCAGATCTACTGTAATTACTCGTGCACACAGGATGGCATAGTGTATGACCGCTTTGGCAACATAATAACTAGTTTCTTCGTATGCCATCAGAAAATCTGCCAGCATGTATTGGAAATATCTATCTCTGTAAACCATCTCATAGACAATCATATGGGCTTTTATTTGGAGGAAGAGAAATAATCATTACACTCCTCAAGCAGTTTGCAGATGTTGCAAAGTTGCGATTCATGGCCGATCTTAGACAGAGTGCGGCGATGGGCAAAATTATAAATGGGGCCCCAAATGCTCAATTATATTATCAACAACACTGTGATATACAGTTAATATAGAAGGTGGTACGATCAGATCTGTAGCACTAATTTCCAGCGCTTCCAGAAGTACTGAGGTTTAGTGGTACTGAATAAAGACCGCTGTGCAATGACAAATATTACCCTCATAAAGTGACCATGTAGCAGTAGATACCAGCTCTGACAGGTGCTCTGTAGACAGTCTAAGTGATTACAGTACCGCTATGTATTCAGAGATCGCAGGTGACGTCTGCAAACCCCAGATAGAGAACTGTGGATGAGTCGGGCTGCTTGGTTCATTCTAAGTTATCCTCCTATGACGTTGGACGCCTTTGAATTGTACAATCGTCACCACGTTGTGGGCTTTGACAGTGAACTGCGAAAAGCCAACAGATCAGGGTTGCATCTAGAATGGAGTTGCTCTTGCAGCGCCAACATATAAAATACAATCCCATAACGAAAAATACAGTCCCTTGTAAAAACCTCAATTCCCCTCCCTTTAGCTCTTTTATCATATCATCCCATGAAAAACTTTAGAGTCCTCTCTTGTTTCCCTCCAGGAGTCCCATTCCAGACACAAGGCAGTACTCCAGCAGTAGGTCACCCTGCCTATACTCTTCCATTGTAATATGGTGTTCATCAGCTGACTGCTCACTAGCTTCAATGAACAGGCAGCGGAATACCTGAAGTAGGAGCTTGGGGCAACTGCCCAGTTTACCCCCCCAACGCCCGGCCCTGGGTGGGATTCAGACCCACAACTCCAATGCTGTGCCAACTGCTGAGTTCCCACTCCCGGCTGCAAGATTTTTCCAGAGCTGCACCAGTTCTGTGCAATGTGCTAACCCAGAGAATCAGGTTTATTCCCAGCACCCAGCATACCCTAAAAACACATCTTTTTAGGGAGGCCTTCCGTCTTCCCCAAGTTAACTCTTCTCCATTTACGTTACTTATTCACGCTCCTTTGGAAAGCTGACCCCCTTCTTCCCACTCTATCCCCCACACACCCTATTGCACCTCTCACCTGTATATACAGAGATATGGCTGGTGACTGCTTCATACAGCTTTATGTAGACACTAGCTGATATAGCCGGCTTTGCCCAAGTTAACTTATTACAGGTGTTTACGTCTTGTTCGCCCAGAAAATGTTATGAAGTCGTGATTACTTCAGAGGAACCAAGAATAAAATATGTATACGCACAGTGGAGCTTTAGATTCTCCTCAGGCTGCATGTACCGATGTCCCTCTGCAGAATGTGCCATCCCTCTCACTCTGCTCACTTTTTACCCTTAAATGTTAAGCCGCTTTTTATTCAGATTTAACCCCAGACTGGGGATTGCAGCCCTTTCTTAGCCTAAGAAGCCATGCTCCATCCATGCAGTCCGTGGCTGCTTCCCTAAATACTTTACAGCCTTTTAACATGCACACAGAGGTCAGTTAGATTGTCCTCAGTATATACAAATAGAGGAGAGATAGATTCTCCTCAGCATACAAATCATTTCCATAGGCTTTACAGTTTCTGAGAAAGCAACTATCCCATGTATAGCAGATTTTTGCAGTTTCTCACGCTTTGAATTGAATATTGAAGTTGTGACCCCTTTACTTTTCCTATTTAGGATGTAAAGAATGGTTGTGGCAAATTTCATGTTTGTGCGGTTCAGATGTGTGTTATTAGTTACATAACATAGGGGGTCACTTACTTCTGTACTAAGAATTGAACAAACAATTACAAACCTTTACTTTTCCTATGTGGCAACTAAAGAATGGTCATGCCAAATTTCAAGTTTGTACGACCCCAGGAAGTTAGAGATTTAGATTAGGTACATAAAATAGGGGGTCGCTCACTTTTTCTCTTAGAATCGAATGATCAAGTTGCGACCCCTTTACTTTTCCTAGTCAGTATTTAAAGAAAGGTCGTGCTAACTTTCACGTTTTTATGACACTGGGAAGTTACATAAGACAGGGGGTCACTTAATTTTGCACATAGTATTGAATAGTCAAATTGTGACTGCTTTACTTTTCCTATTTACAACCTAAAGAATGCTCATACCAAATGTCACGTTTGTGCGGTACAGATGTGTGGTATTATTTACATTACATAGGGAGTCACATACGTTTGCAATTACAATTGAATAATCAAGTTGCAACCCTTTTACTTTTGCTCTGTTGGACCTAAAGATTGAGCGTGCCAAATTTCAAGTTTGTACGACACCAGGAAATTAGAGAATTAGATTAGGTACATAACATAGGGGTTCTCTTACTTTTGCACTTAGAATTGATAAACCATGTTTGACCCCTTTACTTTTCCTATGTAGGACATAAAGAAAGCTTGTGCCGAATTCCACGTTTGTACGACACCGGGAAATTACATAACATAAGAGGTCACTTTTGCACTTAGAATTGAATATTGAAGTTGCGACCCCTTTACTCTTCCTATATAGGACCTTAAGAATGCTTGTGCCAAATTTCACATTTGCACAACACCGGTAAGTTAGACAATGAGTGGCAAGCCAGTCAATCAGTCAGTCAGTGAGGGCTTTCACCTTTATATATATAGATGTAGAGCCCCCTATCTTATTCCAGGGTTGCACAGAACAAGCTCTTACACCATGTGCGTTACCGCTATTTCCTTTTATTCCGTAAGCTCTTGCCAGCTGGCCCTCATTCCTATTGTTGATACTGTATGTTGTATCTTATTTTGTGTATGTTGTCTCTGACTTGTAAAGTGTTGTGGATTACAATGGCGCTATATAAATAAATCATATTACTCTTGGCCACCCGGCCTGCGGGAAAAGGTTGGGGTGGCCTGGCCGTTTCACAGTCCTCAAGCCCGTTTCACCGTCCTCAAGCACCAGGCGAAGCGCTGCTAGTCAGACCTTATGTGCCCACCCAATGATAACATAGATCTCTGCTGTATTTATGCACCACTAGATGCAGAGACTTTGACCTTAGGGAGACGCATGTTTTATACTTACCAGAGGAGAATGGAAAAATATCTAAAATATCTACACAGAATGACTCACTCGCTGCTGAAGAGCCGAATCCCATAGAAAGGGCGAACTAAAATGAATTGTTAGGCGAATTTGATTGACAAGAAATTGCTGTTGGCACCAGCTCATTTGCATAGATTACTGAGCGAGTGCTGTGATTGGCCGACACTGTAGCTTAACGGTTAGTGCAGCACTTCCCATGAGGAGCCTTGTTATAGACATCTCAACATAGTCATAGAGTCCTTCCCTTCTTCCCCTCTGCTCTCTAGCCAGATTTTACCATTTCAACAAGGGAAGGGACACTACTATCAAAAATTACTTTATAACATCTCAACAAGCCTTGTCTAACAAGTAGTCAAAATAAATATATAATTCCTATGACATTGCCTGTTCTGTACAAGATTATACCCAGACCCAGAACAGACCGACATGACTGCTCATCTTCACCCCTTCGAGAGCTGAGCTCAGGGAGATGAAGCCTGCATTTATCACTAGTTTCCCCCCTGTGGGCTCCAAGTCATATCATGGCCAGATCTACTGTAATTACTCGTGCACACAGGATGGCATAGTGTATGACCGCTTTGGCAACATAATAACTAGTTTCTTCGTATGCCATCAGAAAATCTGCCAGCATGTATTGGAAATATCTATCTCTGTAAATCATCTCATAGACAATCATATGGGCTTTTATTTGGAGGAAGAGAAATAATCATTACACTCCTCAAGCAGTTTGCAGATGTTGCAAAGTTGCGATTCATGGCCGATCTTAGACAGAGTGTGGCGATGGGCAAAATTATAAATGGGGCCCCAAATGCTCAATTATATTATCAACAACACTGTGATATACAGTTAATATAGAAGGTGGTACGATCAGATCTGTAGCACTAATTTCCAGCGCTTCCAGAAGTACTGAGGTTTAGTGGTACTGAATAAAGACCGCTGTGCAATGACAAATATTACCCTCATAAAGTGACCATGTAGCAGTAGATACCAGCTCTGACAGGTGCTCTGTAGACAGTCTAAGTGATTACAGTACCGCTATGTATTCAGAGATCGCAGGTGACGTCTGCAAACCCCAGATAGAGAACTGTGGATGAGTCGGGCTGCTTGGTTCATTCTAAGTTATCCTCCTATGACGTTGGACGCCTTTGAATTGTACAATCGTCACCACGTTGTGGGCTTTGACAGTGAACTGCGAAAAGCCAACAGATCAGGGTTGCATCTAGAATGGAGTTGCTCTTGCAGCGCCAACATATAAAATACAATCCCATAACGAAAAATACAGTCCCTTGTAAAAACCTCAATTCCCCTCCCTTTAGCTCTTTTATCATATCATCCCATGAAAAACTTTAGAGTCCTCTCTTGTTTCCCTCCAGGAGTCCCATTCCAGACACAAGGCAGTACTCCAGCAGTAGGTCACCCTGCCTATACTCTTCCATTGTAATATGGTGTTCATCAGCTGACTGCTCACTAGCTTCAATGAACAGGCAGCGGAATACCTGAAGTAGGAGCTTGGGGCAACTGCCCAGTTTACCCCCCCAACGCCCGGCCCTGGGTGGGATTCAGACCCACAACTCCAATGCTGTGCCAACTGCTGAGTTCCCACTCCCGGCTGCAAGATTTTTCCAGAGCTGCACCAGTTCTGTGCAATGTGCTAACCCAGAGAATCAGGTTTATTCCCAGCACCCAGCATACCCTAAAAACACATCTTTTTAGGGAGGCCTTCCGTCTTCCCCAATTTAACTCTTCTCCATTTACGTTACTTATTCACGCTCCTTTGGAAAGCTGACCCCCTTCTTCCCACTCTATCCCCCACACACCCTATTGCACCTCTCACCTGTATATACAGAGATATGGCTGGTGACTGCTTCATACAGCGTTATGTAGACACTAGCTGATATAGCCGGCTTTGCCCAAGTTAACTTATTACAGGTGTTTACGTCTTGTTCGCCCAGAAAATGTTATGAAGTCGTGATTACTTCAGAGGAACCAAGAATAAAATATGTATACGCACAGTGGAGCTTTAGATTCTCCTCAGGCTGCATGTACCGATGTCCCTCTGCAGAATGTGCCATCCCTCTCACTCTGCTCACTTTTTACCCTTAAATGTTAAGCCGCTTTTTATTCAGATTTAACCCCAGACTGGGGATTGCAGCCCTTTCTTAGCCTAAGAAGCCATGCTCCATCCATGCAGTCCGTGGCTGCTTCCCTAAATACTTTACAGCCTTTTAACATGCACACAGAGGTCAGTTAGATTGTCCTCAGTATATACAAATAGAGGAGAGATAGATTCTCCTCAGCATACAAATCATTTCCATAGGCTTTACGGTTTCTGAGAAAGCAACTATCCCATGTATAGCAGATTTTTGCAGTTTCTCACGCTTTGAATTGAATATTGAAGTTGTGACCCCTTTACTTTTCCTATTTAGGATGTAAAGAATGGTTGTGGCAAATTTCATGTTTGTGCGGTTCAGATGTGTGTTATTAGTTACATAACATAGGGGGTCACTTACTTCTGTACTAAGAATTGAACAAACAATTACAAACCTTTACTTTTCCTATGTGGCAACTAAAGAATGGTCATGCCAAATTTCAAGTTTGTACGACCCCAGGAAGTTAGAGATTTAGATTAGGTACATAAAATAGGGGGTCGCTCACTTTTTCTCTTAGAATCGAATGATCAAGTTGCGACCCCTTTACTTTTCCTAGTCAGTATTTAAAGAAAGGTCGTGCTAACTTTCACGTTTTTATGACACTGGGAAGTTACATAAGACAGGGGGTCACTTAATTTTGCACATAGTATTGAATAGTCAAATTGTGACAGCTTTACTTTTCCTATTTACAACCTAAAGAATGCTCATACCAAATGTCACGTTTGTGCGGTACAGATGTGTGGTATTATTTACATTACACAGGGAGTCACATACGTTTGCAATTACAATTGAATAATCAAGTTGCAACCCTTTTACTTTTGCTCTGTGGGACCTAAAGATTGAGCGTGCCAAATTTCAAGTTTGTACGACACCAGGAAATTAGAGAATTAGATTAGGTACATAACATAGGGGTTCTCTTACTTTTGCACTTAGAATTGATAAATCATGTTGCGGCCCCTTTACTTTTCCTATGTAGGACATAAAGAAAGCTTGTGCCGAATTCCACGTTTGTACGACACCGGGAAATTACATAACATAAGAGGTCACTTTTGCACTTAGAATTGAATATTGAAGTTGCGACCCCTTTACTCTTCCTATATAGGACCTTAAGAATGCTTGTGCCAAATTTCACATTTGCACAACACCGGTAAGTTAGACAATGAGTGGCAAGTCAGTCAATCAGTCAGTCAGTGAGGGCTTTCACCTTTATATATATAGATGTAGAGCCCCCTATCTTATTTCCAGGGTTGCACAGAACAAGCTCTTACACCATGTGCGTTACCGCTATTTCCTTTTATTCCGTAAGCTCTTGCCAGCTGGCCCTCATTCCTATTGTTGATACTGTATGTTGTATCTTATTTTGTGTATGTTGTCTCTGACTTGTAAAGTGTTGTGGATTACAATGGCGCTATATAAATAAATCATATTACTCTTGGCCACCCGGCCTGTGGGAAAAGGTTGGGGTGGCCTGGCCGTTTCACAGTCCTCAAGCCCGTTTCACCGTCCTCAAGCACCAGGCGAAGCGCTGCTAGTCAGACCTTATGTGCCCACCCAATGATAACATAGATCTCTGCTGTATTTATGCGCCACTAGATGCAGAGACTTTGACCTTAGGGAGACGCATGTTTTATACTTACCAGAGGAGAATGGAAAAATATCTAAAATATCTACACAGAATGACTCACTCGCTGCTAAAGAGCCGAATCCCATAGAAAGGGCGAACTAAAATGAATTGTTAGGCGAATTTGATTGACAAGAAATTGCTGTTGGCACCAGCTCATTTGCATAGATTACTGAGCGAGTGCTGTGATTGGCCGACACTGTAGCTTAACGGTTAGTGCAGCACTTCCCATGAGGAGCCTTGTTATAGACATCTCAACATAGTCATAGAGTCCTTCCCTTCTTCCCCTCTGCTCTCTAGCCAGATTTTACCATTTCAACAAGGGAAGGGACACTACTATCAAAAATTACTTTATAACATCTCAACAAGCCTTGTCTAACAAGTAGTCAAAATAAATATATAATTCCTATGACATTGCCTGTTCTGTACAAGATTATACCCAGACCCAGAACAGACCGACATGACTGCTCATCTTCACCCCTTCGAGAGCTGAGCTCAGGGAGATGAAGCCTGCATTTATCACTAGTTTCCCCTCTGTGGGCTCCAAGTCATATCATGGCCAGATCTACTGTAATTACTCGTGCACACAGGATGGCATAGTGTATGACCGCTTTGGCAACATAATAACTAGTTTCTTCGTATGCCATCAGAAAATCTGCCAGCATGTATTGGAAATATCTATCTCTGTAAATCATCTCATAGACAATCATATGGGCTTTTATTTGGAGGAAGAGAAATAATCATTACACTCCTCAAGCAGTTTGCAGATGTTGCAAAGTTGCGATTCATGGCCGATCTTAGACAGAGTGCGACGATGGGCAAAATTATAAATGGGGCCCCAAATGCTCAATTATATTATCAACAACACTGTGATATACAGTTAATATAGAAGGTGGTACGATCAGATCTGTAGCACTAATTTCCAGCGCTTCCAGAAGTACTGAGGTTTAGTGGTACTGAATAAAGACCGCTGTGCAATGACAAATATTACCCTCATAAAGTGACCATGTAGCAGTAGATACCAGCTCTGACAGGTGCTCTGTAGACAGTCTAAGTGATTACAGTACCGCTATGTATTCAGAGATCGCAGGTGACGTCTGCAAACCCCAGATAGAGAACTGTGGATGAGTCGGGCTGCTTGGTTCATTCTAAGTTATCCTCCTATGACGTTGGACGCCTTTGAATTGTACAATCGTCACCACGTTGTGGGCTTTGACAGGGAACTGCGAAAAGCCAACAGATCAGGGTTGCATCTAGAATGGAGTTGCTCTTGCAGCGCCAACATATAAAATACAATCCCATAACGAAAAATACAGTCCCTTGTAAAAACCTCAATTCCCCTCCCTTTAGCTCTTTTATCATATCATCCCATGAAAAACTTTAGAGTCCTCTCTTGTTTCCCTCCAGGAGTCCCATTGCAGACACAAGGCAGTACTCCAGCAGTAGGTCACCCTGCCTATACTCTTCCATTGTAATATGGTGTTCATCAGCTGACTGCTCACTAGCTTCAATGAACAGGCAGCGGAATACCTGAAGTAGGAGCTTGGGGCAACTGCCCAGTTTACCCCCCCAACGCCCGGCCCTGGGTGGGATTCAGACCCACAACTCCAATGCTGTGCCAACTGCTGAGTTCCCACTCCCGGCTGCAAGATTTTTCCAGAGCTGCACCAGTTCTGTGCAATGTGCTAACCCAGAGAATCAGGTTTATTCCCAGCACCCAGCATACCCTAAAAACACATCTTTTTAGGGAGGCCTTCCGTCTTCCCCAATTTAACTCTTCTCCATTTACGTTACTTATTCACGCTCCTTTGGAAAGCTGACCCCCTTCTTCCCACTCTATCCCCCACACACCCTATTGCACCTCTCACCTGTATATACAGAGATATGGCTGGTGACTGCTTCATACAGCGTTATGTAGACACTAGCTGATATAGCCGGCTTTGCCCAAGTTAACTTATTACAGGTGTTTACGTCTTGTTCGCCCAGAAAATGTTATGAAGTCGTGATTACTTCAGAGGAACCAAGAATAAAATATGTATACGCACAGTGGAGCTTTAGATTCTCCTCAGGCTGCATGTACCGATGTCCCTCTGCAGAATGTGCCATCCCTCTCACTCTGCTCACTTTTTACCCTTAAATGTTAAGCCGCTTTTTATTCAGATTTAACCCCAGACTGGGGATTGCAGCCCTTTCTTAGCCTAAGAAGCCATGCTCCATCCATGCAGTCCGTGGCTGCTTCCCTAAATACTTTACAGCCTTTTAACATGCACACAGAGGTCAGTTAGATTGTCCTCAGTATATACAAATAGAGGAGAGATAGATTCTCCTCAGCATACAAATCATTTCCATAGGCTTTACGGTTTCTGAGAAAGCAACTATCCCATGTATAGCAGATTTTTGCAGTTTCTCACGCTTTGAATTGAATATTGAAGTTGTGACCCCTTTACTTTTCCTATTTAGGATGTAAAGAATGGTTGTGGCAAATTTCATGTTTGTGCGGTTCAGATGTGTGTTATTAGTTACATAACATAGGGGGTCACTTACTTCTGTACTAAGAATTGAACAAACAATTACAAACCTTTACTTTTCCTATGTGGCAACTAAAGAATGGTCATGCCAAATTTCAAGTTTGTACGACCCCAGGAAGTTAGAGATTTAGATTAGGTACATAAAATAGGGGGTCGCTCACTTTTTCTCTTAGAATCGAATGATCAAGTTGCGACCCCTTTACTTTTCCTAGTCAGTATTTAAAGAAAGGTCGTGCTAACTTTCACGTTTTTATGACACTGGGAAGTTACATAAGACAGGGGGTCACTTAATTTTGCACATAGTATTGAATAGTCAAATTGTGACAGCTTTACTTTTCCTATTTACAACCTAAAGAATGCTCATACCAAATGTCACGTTTGTGCGGTACAGATGTGTGGTATTATTTACATTACATAGGGAGTCACATACGTTTGCAATTACAATTGAATAATCAAGTTGCAACCCTTTTACTTTTGCTCTGTGGGACCTAAAGATTGAGCGTGCCAAATTTCAAGTTTGTACGACACCAGGAAATTAGAGAATTAGATTAGGTACATAACATAGGGGTTCTCTTACTTTTGCACTTAGAATTGATAAACCATGTTTGACCCCTTTACTTTTCCTATGTAGGACATAAAGAAAGCTTGTGCCGAATTCCACGTTTGTACGACACCGGGAAATTACATAACATAAGAGGTCACTTTTGCACTTAGAATTGAATATTGAAGTTGCGACCCCTTTACTCTTCCTATATAGGACCTTAAGAATGCTTGTGCCAAATTTCACATTTGCACAACACCGGTAAGTTAGACAATGAGTGGCAAGTCAGTCAATCAGTCAGTCAGTGAGGGCTTTCACCTTTATATATATAGATGTAGAGCCCCCTATCTTATTTCCAGGGTTGCACAGAACAAGCTCTTACACCATGTGCGTTACCGCTATTTCCTTTTATTCTGTAAGCTCTTGCCAGCTGGCCCTCATTCCTATTGTTGATACTGTATGTTGTATCTTATTTTGTGTATGTTGTCTCTGACTTGTAAAGTGTTGTGGATTACAATGGCGCTATATAAATAAATCATATTACTCTTGGCCACCCGGCCTGCGGGAAAAGGTTGGGGTGGCCTGGCCGTTTCACAGTCCTCAAGCCCGTTTCACCGTCCTCAAGCACCAGGCGAAGCGCTGCTAGTCAGACCTTATGTGCCCACCCAATGATAACATAGATCTCTGCTGTATTTATGCGCCACTAGATGCAGAGACTTTGACCTTAGGGAGACGCATGTTTTATACTTACCAGAGGAGAATGGAAAAATATCTAAAATATCTACACAGAATGACTCACTCGCTGCTGAAGAGCCGAATCCCATAGAAAGGGCGAACTAAAATGAATTGTTAGGCGAATTTGATTGACAAGAAATTGCTGTTGGCACCAGCTCATTTGCATAGATTACTGAGCGAGTGCTGTGATTGGCCGACACTGTAGCTTAACGGTTAGTGCAGCACTTCCCATGAGGAGCCTTGTTATAGACATCTCAACATAGTCATAGAGTCCTTCCCTTCTTCCCCTCTGCTCTCTAGCCAGATTTTACCATTTCAACAAGGGAAGGGACACTACTATCAAAAATTACTTTATAACATCTCAACAAGCCTTGTCTAACAAGTAGTCAAAATAAATATATAATTCCTATGACATTGCCTGTTCTGTACAAGATTATACCCAGACCCAGAACAGACCGACATGACTGCTCATCTTCACCCCTTCGAGAGCTGAGCTCAGGGAGATGAAGCCTGCATTTATCACTAGTTTCCCCCCTGTGGGCTCCAAGTCATATCATGGCCAGATCTACTGTAATTACTCGTGCACACAGGATGGCATAGTGTATGACCGCTTTGGCAACATAATAACTAGTTTCTTCGTATGCCATCAGAAAATCTGCCAGCATGTATTGGAAATATCTATCTCTGTAAATCATCTCATAGACAATCATATGGGCTTTTATTTGGAGGAAGAGAAATAATCATTACACTCCTCAAGCAGTTTGCAGATGTTGCAAAGTTGCGATTCATGGCCGATCTTAGACAGAGTGTGGCGATGGGCAAAATTATAAATGGGGCCCCAAATGCTCAATTATATTATCAACAACACTGTGATATACAGTTAATATAGAAGGTGGTACGATCAGATCTGTAGCACTAATTTCCAGCGCTTCCAGAAGTACTGAGGTTTAGTGGTACTGAATAAAGACCGCTGTGCAATGACAAATATTACCCTCATAAAGTGACCATGTAGCAGTAGATACCAGCTCTGACAGGTGCTCTGTAGACAGTCTAAGTGATTACAGTACCGCTATGTATTCAGAGATCGCAGGTGACGTCTGCAAACCCCAGATAGAGAACTGTGGATGAGTCGGGCTGCTTGGTTCATTCTAAGTTATCCTCCTATGACGTTGGACGCCTTTGAATTGTACAATCGTCACCACGTTGTGGGCTTTGACAGTGAACTGCGAAAAGCCAACAGATCAGGGTTGCATCTAGAATGGAGTTGCTCTTGCAGCGCCAACATATAAAATACAATCCCATAACGAAAAATACAGTCCCTTGTAAAAACCTCAATTCCCCTCCCTTTAGCTCTTTTATCATATCATCCCATGAAAAACTTTAGAGTCCTCTCTTGTTTCCCTCCAGGAGTCCCATTCCAGACACAAGGCAGTACTCCAGCAGTAGGTCACCCTGCCTATACTCTTCCATTGTAATATGGTGTTCATCAGCTGACTGCTCACTAGCTTCAATGAACAGGCAGCGGAATACCTGAAGTAGGAGCTTGGGGCAACTGCCCAGTTTACCCCCCCAACGCCCGGCCCTGGGTGGGATTCAGACCCACAACTCCAATGCTGTGCCAACTGCTGAGTTCCCACTCCCGGCTGCAAGATTTTTCCAGAGCTGCACCAGTTCTGTGCAATGTGCTAACCCAGAGAATCAGGTTTATTCCCAGCACCCAGCATACCCTAAAAACACATCTTTTTAGGGAGGCCTTCCGTCTTCCCCAATTTAACTCTTCTCCATTTACGTTACTTATTCACGCTCCTTTGGAAAGCTGACCCCCTTCTTCCCACTCTATCCCCCACACACCCTATTGCACCTCTCACCTGTATATACAGAGATATGGCTGGTGACTGCTTCATACAGCGTTATGTAGACACTAGCTGATATAGCCGGCTTTGCCCAAGTTAACTTATTACAGGTGTTTACGTCTTGTTCGCCCAGAAAATGTTATGAAGTCGTGATTACTTCAGAGGAACCAAGAATAAAATATGTATACGCACAGTGGAGCTTTAGATTCTCCTCAGGCTGCATGTACCGATGTCCCTCTGCAGAATGTGCCATCCCTCTCACTCTGCTCACTTTTTACCCTTAAATGTTAAGCCGCTTTTTATTCAGATTTAACCCCAGACTGGGGATTGCAGCCCTTTCTTAGCCTAAGAAGCCATGCTCCATCCATGCAGTCCGTGGCTGCTTCCCTAAATACTTTACAGCCTTTTAACATGCACACAGAGGTCAGTTAGATTGTCCTCAGTATATACAAATAGAGGAGAGATAGATTCTCCTCAGCATACAAATCATTTCCATAGGCTTTACGGTTTCTGAGAAAGCAACTATCCCATGTATAGCAGATTTTTGCAGTTTCTCACGCTTTGAATTGAATATTGAAGTTGTGACCCCTTTACTTTTCCTATTTAGGATGTAAAGAATGGTTGTGGCAAATTTCATGTTTGTGCGGTTCAGATGTGTGTTATTAGTTACATAACATAGGGGGTCACTTACTTCTGTACTAAGAATTGAACAAACAATTACAAACCTTTACTTTTCCTATGTGGCAACTAAAGAATGGTCATGCCAAATTTCAAGTTTGTACGACCCCAGGAAGTTAGAGATTTAGATTAGGTACATAAAATAGGGGGTCGCTCACTTTTTCTCTTAGAATCGAATGATCAAGTTGCGACCCCTTTACTTTTCCTAGTCAGTATTTAAAGAAAGGTCGTGCTAACTTTCACGTTTTTATGACACTGGGAAGTTACATAAGACAGGGGGTCACTTAATTTTGCACATAGTATTGAATAGTCAAATTGTGACAGCTTTACTTTTCCTATTTACAACCTAAAGAATGCTCATACCAAATGTCACGTTTGTGCGGTACAGATGTGTGGTATTATTTACATTACACAGGGAGTCACATACGTTTGCAATTACAATTGAATAATCAAGTTGCAACCCTTTTACTTTTGCTCTGTGGGACCTAAAGATTGAGCGTGCCAAATTTCAAGTTTGTACGACACCAGGAAATTAGAGAATTAGATTAGGTACATAACATAGGGGTTCTCTTACTTTTGCACTTAGAATTGATAAATCATGTTGCGGCCCCTTTACTTTTCCTATGTAGGACATAAAGAAAGCTTGTGCCGAATTCCACGTTTGTACGACACCGGGAAATTACATAACATAAGAGGTCACTTTTGCACTTAGAATTGAATATTGAAGTTGCGACCCCTTTACTCTTCCTATATAGGACCTTAAGAATGCTTGTGCCAAATTTCACATTTGCACAACACCGGTAAGTTAGACAATGAGTGGCAAGTCAGTCAATCAGTCAGTCAGTGAGGGCTTTCACCTTTATATATATAGATGTAGAGCCCCCTATCTTATTTCCAGGGTTGCACAGAACAAGCTCTTACACCATGTGCGTTACCGCTATTTCCTTTTATTCCGTAAGCTCTTGCCAGCTGGCCCTCATTCCTATTGTTGATACTGTATGTTGTATCTTATTTTGTGTATGTTGTCTCTGACTTGTAAAGTGTTGTGGATTACAATGGCGCTATATAAATAAATCATATTACTCTTGGCCACCCGGCCTGTGGGAAAAGGTTGGGGTGGCCTGGCCGTTTCACAGTCCTCAAGCCCGTTTCACCGTCCTCAAGCACCAGGCGAAGCGCTGCTAGTCAGACCTTATGTGCCCACCCAATGATAACATAGATCTCTGCTGTATTTATGCGCCACTAGATGCAGAGACTTTGACCTTAGGGAGACGCATGTTTTATACTTACCAGAGGAGAATGGAAAAATATCTAAAATATCTACACAGAATGACTCACTCGCTGCTAAAGAGCCGAATCCCATAGAAAGGGCGAACTAAAATGAATTGTTAGGCGAATTTGATTGACAAGAAATTGCTGTTGGCACCAGCTCATTTGCATAGATTACTGAGCGAGTGCTGTGATTGGCCGACACTGTAGCTTAACGGTTAGTGCAGCACTTCCCATGAGGAGCCTTGTTATAGACATCTCAACATAGTCATAGAGTCCTTCCCTTCTTCCCCTCTGCTCTCTAGCCAGATTTTACCATTTCAACAAGGGAAGGGACACTACTATCAAAAATTACTTTATAACATCTCAACAAGCCTTGTCTAACAAGTAGTCAAAATAAATATATAATTCCTATGACATTGCCTGTTCTGTACAAGATTATACCCAGACCCAGAACAGACCGACATGACTGCTCGTCTTCACCCCTTCGAGAGCTGAGCTCAGGGAGATGAAGCCTGCATTTATCACTAGTTTCCCCTCTGTGGGCTCCAAGTCATATAATGGCCAGATCTACTGTAATTACTCGTGCACACAGGATGGCATAGTGTATGACCGCTTTGGCAACATAATAACTAGTTTCTTCGTATGCCATCAGAAAATCTGCCAGCATGTATTGGAAATATCTATCTCTGTAAATCATCTCATAGACAATCATATGGGCTTTTATTTGGAGGAAGAGAAATAATCATTACACTCCTCAAGCAGTTTGCAGATGTTGCAAAGTTGCGATTCATGGACGATCTTAGACAGAGTGCGGCGATGGGCAAAATTATAAATGGGGCCCCAAATGCTCAATTATATTATCAACAACACTGTGATATACAGTTAATATAGAAGGTGGTACGATCAGATCTGTAGCACTAATTTCCAGCGCTTCCAGAAGTACTGAGGTTTAGTGGTACTGAATAAAGACCGCTGTGCAATGACAAATATTACCCTCATAAAGTGACCATGTAGCAGTAGATACCAGCTCTGACAGGTGCTCTGTAGACAGTCTAAGTGATTACAGTACCGCTATGTATTCAGAGATCGCAGGTGACGTCTGCAAACCCCAGATAGAGAACTGTGGATGAGTCGGGCTGCTTGGTTCATTCTAAGTTATCCTCCTATGACGTTGGACGCCTTTGAATTGTACAATCGTCACCACGTTGTGGGCTTTGACAGTGAACTGCGAAAAGCCAACAGATCAGGGTTGCATCTAGAATGGAGTTGCTCTTGCAGCGCCAACATATAAAATACAATCCCATAACAAAAAATACAGTCCCTTGTAAAAACCTCAATTCCCCTCCCTTTAGCTCTTTTATCATATCATCCCATGAAAAACTTTAGAGTCCTCTCTTGTTTCCCTCCAGGAGTCCCATTGCAGACACAAGGCAGTACTCCAGCAGTAGGTCACCCTGCCTATACTCTTCCATTGTAATATGGTGTTCATCAGCTGACTGCTCACTAGCTTCAATGAACAGGCAGCGGAATACCTGAAGTAGGAGCTTGGGGCAACTGCCCAGTTTACCCCCCCAACGCCCGGCCCTGGGTGGGATTCAGACCCACAACTCCAATGCTGTGCCAACTGCTGAGTTCCCACTCCCGGCTGCAAGATTTTTCCAGAGCTGCACCAGTTCTGTGCAATGTGCTAACCCAGAGAATCAGGTTTATTCCCAGCACCCAGCATACCCTAAAAACACATCTTTTTAGGGAGGCCTTCCGTCTTCCCCAATTTAACTCTTCTCCATTTACGTTACTTATTCACGCTCCTTTGGAAAGCTGACCCCCTTCTTCCCACTCTATCCCCCACACACCCTATTGCACCTCTCACCTGTATATACAGAGATATGGCTGGTGACTGCTTCATACAGCTTTATGTAGACACTAGCTGATATAGCCGGCTTTGCCCAAGTTAACTTATTACAGGTGTTTACGTCTTGTTCGCCCAGAAAATGTTATGAAGTCGTGATTACTTCAGAGGAACCAAGAATAAAATATGTATACGCACAGTGGAGCTTTAGATTCTCCTCAGGCTGCATGTACCGATGTCCCTCTGCAGAATGTGCCATCCCTCTCACTCTGCTCACTTTTTACCCTTAAATGTTAAGCCGCTTTTTATTCAGATTTAACCCCAGACTGGGGATTGCAGCCCTTTCTTAGCCTAAGAAGCCATGCTCCATCCATGCAGTCCGTGGCTGCTTCCCTAAATACTTTACAGCCTTTTAACATGCACACAGAGGTCAGTTAGATTGTCCTCAGTATATACAAATAGAGGAGAGATAGATTCTCCTCAGCATACAAATCATTTCCATAGGCTTTACGGTTTCTGAGAAAGCAACTATCCCATGTATAGCAGATTTTTGCAGTTTCTCACGCTTTGAATTGAATATTGAAGTTGTGACCCCTTTACTTTTCCTATTTAGGATGTAAGGAATGGTTGTGGCAAATTTCATGTTTGTGCGGTTCAGATGTGTGTTATTAGTTACATAACATAGGGGGTCACTTACTTCTGTACTAAGAATTGAACAAACAATTACAAACCTTTACTTTTCCTATGTGGCAACTAAAGAATGGTCATGCCAAATTTCAAGTTTGTACGACCCCAGGAAGTTAGAGATTTAGATTAGGTACATAAAATAGGGGGTCGCTCACTTTTGCTCTTAGAATCGAATGATCAAGTTGCGACCCCTTTACTTTTCCTAGTCAGTATTTAAAGAAAGGTCGTGCTAACTTTCACGTTTTTATGACACTGGGAAGTTACATAACACAGGGGGTCACTTAATTTTGCACATAGTATTGAATAGTCAAATTGTGACTGCTTTACTTTTCCTATTTACAACCTAAAGAATGCTCATACCAAATGTCACGTTTGTGCGGTACAGATGTGTGGTATTATTTACATTACATAGGGAGTCACATACGTTTGCAATTACAATTGAATAATCAAGTTGCGACCCTTTTACTTTTGCTCTGTGGGACCTAAAGATTGAGCGTGCCAAATTTCAAGTTTGTACGACACCAGGAAATTAGAGAATTAGATTAGGTACATAACATAGGGGTTCTCTTACTTTTGCACTTAGAATTGATAAATCATGTTGTGACCCCTTTACTTTTCCTATGTAGGACATAAAGAAAGCTTGTGCCGAATTCCACGTTTGTACGACACCGGGAAATTACATAACATAAGAGGTCACTTTTGCACTTAGAATTGAATATTGAAGTTGCGACCCCTTTACTCTTCCTATATAGGACCTTAAGAATGCTTGTGCCAAATTTCACATTTGCACAACACCGGTAAGTTAGACAATGAGTGGCAAGCCAGTCAATCAGTCAGTCAGTGAGGGCTTTCACCTTTATATATATAGATGTAGAGCCCCCTATCTTATTTCCAGGGTTGCACAGAACAAGCTCTTACACCATGTGCGTTACCGCTATTTCCTTTTATTCCGTAAGCTCTTGCCAGCTGGCCCTCATTCCTATTGTTGATACTGTATGTTGTATCTTATTTTGTGTATGTTGTCTCTGACTTGTAAAGTGTTGTGGATTGCAATGGCGCTATATAAATAAATCATATTACTCTTGGCCACCCGGCCTGCGGGAAAAGGTTGGGGTGGCCTGGCCGTTTCACAGTCCTCAAGCCCGTTTCACCGTCCTCAAGCACCAGGCGAAGCGCTGCTAGTCAGACCTTATGTGCCCACCCAATGATAACATAGATCTCTGCTGTACTTATGCGCCACTAGATGCAGAGACTTTGACCTTAGGGAGACGCATGTTTTATACTTACCAGAGGAGAATGGAAAAATATCTAAAATATCTACACAGAATGACTCACTCGCTGCTGAAGAGCCGAATCCCATAGAAAGGGCGAACTAAAATGAATTGTTAGGCGAATTTGATTGACAAGAAATTGCTGTTGGCACCAGCTCATTTGCATAGATTACTGAGCGAGTGCTGTGATTGGCCGACACTGTAGCTTAACGGTTAGTGCAGCACTTCCCATGAGGAGCCTTGTTATAGACATCTCAACATAGTCATAGAGTCCTTCCCTTCTTCCCCTCTGCTCTCTAGCCAGATTTTACCATTTCAACAAGGGAAGGGACACTACTATCAAAAATTACTTTATAACATCTCAACAAGCCTTGTCTAACAAGTAGTCAAAATAAATATATAATTCCTATGACATTGCCTGTTCTGTACAAGATTATACCCAGACCCAGAACAGACCGACATGACTGCTCATCTTCACCCCTTCGAGAGCTGAGCTCAGGGAGATGAAGCCTGCATTTATTACTAGTTTCCCCTCTGTGGGCTCCAAGTCATATAATGGCCAGATCTACTGTAATTACTCGTGCACACAGGATGGCATAGTGTATGACCGCTTTGGCAACATAATAACTAGTTTCTTCGTATGCCATCAGAAAATCTGCCAGCATGTATTGGAAATATCTATCTCTGTAAACCATCTCATAGACAATCATATGGGCTTTTATTTGGAGGAAGAGAAATAATCATTACACTCCTCAAGCAGTTTGCAGATGTTGCAAAGTTGCGATTCATGGCCGATCTTAGACAGAGTGCGGCGATGGGCAAAATTATAAATGGGGCCCCAAATGCTCAATTATATTATCAACAACACTGTGATATACAGTTAATATAGAAGGTGGTACGATCAGATCTGTAGCACTAATTTCCAGCGCTTCCAGAAGTACTGAGGTTTAGTGGTACTGAATAAAGACCGCTGTGCAATGACAAATATTACCCTCATAAAGTGACCATGTAGCAGTAGATACCAGCTCTGACAGGTGCTCTGTAGACAGTCTAAGTGATTACAGTACCGCTATGTATTCAGAGATCGCAGGTGACGTCTGCAAACCCCAGATAGAGAACTGTGGATGAGTCGGGCTGCTTGGTTCATTCTAAGTTATCCTCCTATGACGTTGGACGCCTTTGAATTGTACAATCGTCACCACGTTGTGGGCTTTGACAGTGAACTGCGAAAAGCCAACAGATCAGGGTTGCATCTAGAATGGAGTTGCTCTTGCAGCGCCAACATATAAAATACAATCCCATAACGAAAAATACAGTCCCTTGTAAAAACCTCAATTCCCCTCCCTTTAGCTCTTTTATCATATCATCCCTTGAAAAACTTTAGAGTCCTCTCTTGTTTCCCTCCAGGAGTCCCATTCCAGACACAAGGCAGTACTCCAGCAGTAGGTCACCCTGCCTATACTCTTCCATTGTAATATGGTGTTCATCAGCTGACTGCTCACTAGCTTCAATGAACAGGCAGCGGAATACCTGAAGTAGGAGCTTGGGGCAACTGCCCAGTTTACCCCCCCAACGCCCGGCCCTGGGTGGGATTCAGACCCACAACTCCAATGCTGTGCCAACTGCTGAGTTCCCACTCCCGGCTGCAAGATTTTTCCAGAGCTGCACCAGTTCTGTGCAATGTGCTAACCCAGAGAATCAGGTTTATTCCCAGCACCCAGCATACCCTAAAAACACATCTTTTTAGGGAGGCCTTCCGTCTTCCCCAAGTTAACTCTTCTCCATTTACGTTACTTATTCACGCTCCTTTGGAAAGCTGACCCCCTTCTTCCCACTCTATCCCCCACACACCCTATTGCACCTCTCACCTGTATATACAGAGATATGGCTGGTGACTGCTTCATACAGCTTTATGTAGACACTAGCTGATATAGCCGGCTTTGCCCAAGTTAACTTATTACAGGTGTTTACGTCTTGTTCGCCCAGAAAATGTTATGAAGTCGTGATTACTTCAGAGGAACCAAGAATAAAATATGTATACGCACAGTGGAGCTTTAGATTCTCCTCAGGCTGCATGTACCGATGTCCCTCTGCAGAATGTGCCATCCCTCTCACTCTGCTCACTTTTTACCCTTAAATGTTAAGCCGCTTTTTATTCAGATTTAACCCCAGACTGGGGATTGCAGCCCTTTCTTAGCCTAAGAAGCCATGCTCCATCCATGCAGTCCGTGGCTGCTTCCCTAAATACTTTACAGCCTTTTAACATGCACACAGAGGTCAGTTAGATTGTCCTCAGTATATACAAATAGAGGAGAGATAGATTCTCCTCAGCATACAAATCATTTCCATAGGCTTTACGGTTTCTGAGAAAGCAACTATCCCATGTATAGCAGATTTTTGCAGTTTCTCACGCTTTGAATTGAATATTGAAGTTGTGACCCCTTTACTTTTCCTATTTAGGATGTAAGGAATGGTTGTGGCAAATTTCATGTTTGTGCGGTTCAGATGTGTGTTATTAGTTACATAACATAGGGGGTCACTTACTTCTGTACTAAGAATTGAACAAACAATTACAAACCTTTACTTTTCCTATGTGGCAACTAAAGAATGGTCATGCCAAATTTCAAGTTTGTACGACCCCAGGAAGTTAGAGATTTAGATTAGGTACATAAAATAGGGGGTCGCTCACTTTTGCTCTTAGAATCGAATGATCAAGTTGCGACCCCTTTACTTTTCCTAGTCAGTATTTAAAGAAAGGTCGTGCTAACTTTCACGTTTTTATGACACTGGGAAGTTACATAACACAGGGGGTCACTTAATTTTGCACATAGTATTGAATAGTCAAATTGTGACTGCTTTACTTTTCCTATTTACAACCTAAAGAATGCTCATACCAAATGTCACGTTTGTGCGGTACAGATGTGTGGTATTATTTACATTACACAGGGAGTCACATACGTTTGCAATTACAATTGAATAATCAAGTTGCGACCCTTTTACTTTTGCTCTGTGGGACCTAAAGATTGAGCGTGCCAAATTTCAAGTTTGTACGACACCAGGAAATTAGAGAATTAGATTAGGTACATAACATAGGGGTTCTCTTACTTTTGCACTTAGAATTGATAAATCATGTTGTGACCCCTTTACTTTTCCTATGTAGGACATAAAGAAAGCTTGTGCCGAATTCCACGTTTGTACGACACCGGGAAATTACATAACATAAGAGGTCACTTTTGCACTTAGAATTGAATATTGAAGTTGCGACCCCTTTACTCTTCCTATATAGGACCTTAAGAATGCTTGTGCCAAATTTCACATTTGCACAACACCGGTAAGTTAGACAATGAGTGGCAAGCCAGTCAATCAGTCAGTCAGTGAGGGCTTTCACCTTTATATATATAGATGTAGAGCCCCCTATCTTATTTCCAGGGTTGCACAGAACAAGCTCTTACACCATGTGCGTTACCGCTATTTCCTTTTATTCCGTAAGCTCTTGCCAGCTGGCCCTCATTCCTATTGTTGATACTGTATGTTGTATCTTATTTTGTGTATGTTGTCTCTGACTTGTAAAGTGTTGTGGATTGCAATGGCGCTATATAAATAAATCATATTACTCTTGGCCACCCGGCCTGCGGGAAAAGGTTGGGGTGGCCTGGCCGTTTCACAGTCCTCAAGCCCGTTTCACCGTCCTCAAGCACCAGGCGAAGCGCTGCTAGTCAGACCTTATGTGCCCACCCAATGATAACATAGATCTCTGCTGTACTTATGCGCCACTAGATGCAGAGACTTTGACCTTAGGGAGACGCATGTTTTATACTTACCAGAGGAGAATGGAAAAATATCTAAAATATCTACACAGAATGACTCACTCGCTGCTGAAGAGCCGAATCCCATAGAAAGGGCGAACTAAAATGAATTGTTAGGCGAATTTGATTGACAAGAAATTGCTGTTGGCACCAGCTCATTTGCATAGATTACTGAGCGAGTGCTGTGATTGGCCGACACTGTAGCTTAACGGTTAGTGCAGCACTTCCCATGAGGAGCCTTGTTATAGACATCTCAACATAGTCATAGAGTCCTTCCCTTCTTCCCCTCTGCTCTCTAGCCAGATTTTACCATTTCAACAAGGGAAGGGACACTACTATCAAAAATTACTTTATAACATCTCAACAAGCCTTGTCTAACAAGTAGTCAAAATAAATATATAATTCCTATGACATTGCCTGTTCTGTACAAGATTATACCCAGACCCAGAACAGACCGACATGACTGCTCATCTTCACCCCTTCGAGAGCTGAGCTCAGGGAGATGAAGCCTGCATTTATTACTAGTTTCCCCTCTGTGGGCTCCAAGTCATATAATGGCCAGATCTACTGTAATTACTCGTGCACACAGGATGGCATAGTGTATGACCGCTTTGGCAACATAATAACTAGTTTCTTCGTATGCCATCAGAAAATCTGCCAGCATGTATTGGAAATATCTATCTCTGTAAACCATCTCATAGACAATCATATGGGCTTTTATTTGGAGGAAGAGAAATAATCATTACACTCCTCAAGCAGTTTGCAGATGTTGCAAAGTTGCGATTCATGGCCGATCTTAGACAGAGTGCGGCGATGGGCAAAATTATAAATGGGGCCCCAAATGCTCAATTATATTATCAACAACACTGTGATATACAGTTAATATAGAAGGTGGTACGATCAGATCTGTAGCACTAATTTCCAGCGCTTCCAGAAGTACTGAGGTTTAGTGGTACTGAATAAAGACCGCTGTGCAATGACAAATATTACCCTCATAAAGTGACCATGTAGCAGTAGATACCAGCTCTGACAGGTGCTCTGTAGACAGTCTAAGTGATTACAGTACCGCTATGTATTCAGAGATCGCAGGTGACGTCTGCAAACCCCAGATAGAGAACTGTGGATGAGTCGGGCTGCTTGGTTCATTCTAAGTTATCCTCCTATGACGTTGGACGCCTTTGAATTGTACAATCGTCACCACGTTGTGGGCTTTGACAGTGAACTGCGAAAAGCCAACAGATCAGGGTTGCATCTAGAATGGAGTTGCTCTTGCAGCGCCAACATATAAAATACAATCCCATAACGAAAAATACAGTCCCTTGTAAAAACCTCAATTCCCCTCCCTTTAGCTCTTTTATCATATCATCCCTTGAAAAACTTTAGAGTCCTCTCTTGTTTCCCTCCAGGAGTCCCATTCCAGACACAAGGCAGTACTCCAGCAGTAGGTCACCCTGCCTATACTCTTCCATTGTAATATGGTGTTCATCAGCTGACTGCTCACTAGCTTCAATGAACAGGCAGCGGAATACCTGAAGTAGGAGCTTGGGGCAACTGCCCAGTTTACCCCCCCAACGCCCGGCCCTGGGTGGGATTCAGACCCACAACTCCAATGCTGTGCCAACTGCTGAGTTCCCACTCCCGGCTGCAAGATTTTTCCAGAGCTGCACCAGTTCTGTGCAATGTGCTAACCCAGAGAATCAGGTTTATTCCCAGCACCCAGCATACCCTAAAAACACATCTTTTTAGGGAGGCCTTCCGTCTTCCCCAAGTTAACTCTTCTCCATTTACGTTACTTATTCACGCTCCTTTGGAAAGCTGACCCCCTTCTTCCCACTCTATCCCCCACACACCCTATTGCACCTCTCACCTGTATATACAGAGATATGGCTGGTGACTGCTTCATACAGCTTTATGTAGACACTAGCTGATATAGCCGGCTTTGCCCAAGTTAACTTATTACAGGTGTTTACGTCTTGTTCGCCCAGAAAATGTTATGAAGTCGTGATTACTTCAGAGGAACCAAGAATAAAATATGTATACGCACAGTGGAGCTTTAGATTCTCCTCAGGCTGCATGTACCGATGTCCCTCTGCAGAATGTGCCATCCCTCTCACTCTGCTCACTTTTTACCCTTAAATGTTAAGCCGCTTTTTATTCAGATTTAACCCCAGACTGGGGATTGCAGCCCTTTCTTAGCCTAAGAAGCCATGCTCCATCCATGCAGTCCGTGGCTGCTTCCCTAAATACTTTACAGCCTTTTAACATGCACACAGAGGTCAGTTAGATTGTCCTCAGTATATACAAATAGAGGAGAGATAGATTCTCCTCAGCATACAAATCATTTCCATAGGCTTTACGGTTTCTGAGAAAGCAACTATCCCATGTATAGCAGATTTTTGCAGTTTCTCACGCTTTGAATTGAATATTGAAGTTGTGACCCCTTTACTTTTCCTATTTAGGATGTAAAGAATGGTTGTGGCAAATTTCATGTTTGTGCGGTTCAGATGTGTGTTATTAGTTACATAACATAGGGGGTCACTTACTTCTGTACTAAGAATTGAACAAACAATTACAAACCTTTACTTTTCCTATGTGGCAACTAAAGAATGGTCATGCCAAATTTCAAGTTTGTACGACCCCAGGAAGTTAGAGATTTAGATTAGGTACATAAAATAGGGGGTCGCTCACTTTTTCTCTTAGAATCGAATGATCAAGTTGCGACCCCTTTACTTTTCCTAGTCAGTATTTAAAGAAAGGTCGTGCTAACTTTCACGTTTTTATGACACTGGGAAGTTACATAAGACAGGGGGTCACTTAATTTTGCACATAGTATTGAATAGTCAAATTGTGACAGCTTTACTTTTCCTATTTACAACCTAAAGAATGCTCATACCAAATGTCACGTTTGTGCGGTACAGATGTGTGGTATTATTTACATTACATAGGGAGTCACATACGTTTGCAATTACAATTGAATAATCAAGTTGCAACCCTTTTACTTTTGCTCTGTGGGACCTAAAGATTGAGCGTGCCAAATTTCAAGTTTGTACGACACCAGGAAATTAGAGAATTAGATTAGGTACATAACATAGGGGTTCTCTTACTTTTGCACTTAGAATTGATAAACCATGTTTGACCCCTTTACTTTTCCTTTGTAGGACATAAAGAAAGCTTGTGCCGAATTCCACGTTTGTACGACACCGGGAAATTACATAACATAAGAGGTCACTTTTGCACTTAGAATTGAATATTGAAGTTGCGACCCCTTTACTCTTCCTATATAGGACCTTAAGAATGCTTGTGCCAAATTTCACATTTGCACAACACCGGTAAGTTAGACAATGAGTGGCAAGTCAGTCAATCAGTCAGTCAGTGAGGGCTTTCACCTTTATATATATAGATGTAGAGCCCCCTATCTTATTTCCAGGGTTGCACAGAACAAGCTCTTACACCATGTGCGTTACCGCTATTTCCTTTTATTCCGTAAGCTCTTGCCAGCTGGCCCTCATTCCTATTGTTGATACTGTATGTTGTATCTTATTTTGTGTATGTTGTCTCTGACTTGTAAAGTGTTGTGGATTACAATGGCGCTATATAAATAAATCATATTACTCTTGGCCACCCGGCCTGCGGGAAAAGGTTGGGGTGGCCTGGCCGTTTCACAGTCCTCAAGCCCGTTTCACCGTCCTCAAGCACCAGGCGAAGCGCTGCTAGTCAGACCTTATGTGCCCACCCAATGATAACATAGATCTCTGCTGTACTTATGCGCCACTAGATGCAGAGACTTTGACCTTAGGGAGACGCATGTTTTATACTTACCAGAGGAGAATGGAAAAATATCTAAAATATCACACAGAATGACTCACTCGCTGCTGAAGAGCCGAATCCCATAGAAAGGGCGAACTAAAATGAATTGTTAGGCGAATTTGATTGACAAGAAATTGCTGTTGGCACCAGCTCATTTGCATAGATTACTGAGCGAGTGCTGTGATTGGCCGACACTGTAGCTTAACGGTTAGTGCAGCACTTCCCATGAGGAGCCTTGTTATAGACATCTCAACATAGTCATAGAGTCCTTCCCTTCTTCCCCTCTGCTCTCTAGCCAGATTTTACCATTTCAACAAGGGAAGGGACACTACTATCAAAAATTACTTTATAACATCTCAACAAGCCTTGTCTAACAAGTAGTCAAAATAAATATATAATTCCTATGACATTGCCTGTTCTGTACAAGATTATACCCAGACCCAGAACAGACCGACATGACTGCTCATCTTCACCCCTTCGAGAGCTGAGCTCAGGGAGATGAAGCCTGCATTTGTCACTAGTTTCCCCCCTGTGGGCTCCAAGTCATGTCATGGCCAGATCTACTGTAATTACTCGTGCACACAGGATGGCATAGTGTATGACCGCTTTGGCAACATAATAACTAGTTTCTTCGTATGCCATCAGAAAATCTGCCAGCATGTATTGGAAATATCCATCTCTGTAAACCATCTCATAGACAATCATATGGGCTTTTATTTGGAGGAAGAGAAATAATCATTACACTCCTCAAGCAGTTTGCAGATGTTGCAAAGTTGCGATTCATGGCCGATCTTAGACAGAGTGCGGCGATGGGCAAAATTATAAATGGGGCCCCAAATGCTCAATTATATTATCAACAACACTGTGATATACAGTTAATATAGAAGGTGGTACGATCAGATCTGTAGCACTAATTTCCAGAGCTTCCAGAAGTACTGAGGTTTAGTGGTACTGAATAAAGACCGCTGTGCAATGACAAATATTACCCTCATAAAGTGACCATGTAGCAGTAGATACCAGCTCTGACAGGTGCTCTGTAGACAGTCTAAGTGATTACAGTACCGCTATGTATTCAGAGATCGCAGGTGACGTCTGCAAACCCCAGATAGAGAACTGTGGATGAGTCGGGCTGCTTGGTTCATTCTAAGTTATCCTCCTATGACGTTGGACGCCTTTGAATTGTACAATCGTCACCACGTTGTTGGCTTTGACAGGGAACTGCGAAAAGCCAACAGATCAGGGTTGCATCTAGAATGGAGTTGCTCTTGCAGCGCCAACATATAAAATACAATCCCATAACGAAAAATACAGTCCCTTGTAAAAACCTCAATTCCCCTCCCTTTAGCTCTTTTATCATATCATCCCATGAAAAACTTTAGAGTCCTCTCTTGTTTCCCTCCAGGAGTCCCATTCCAGACACAAGGCAGTACTCCAGCAGTAGGTCACCCTGCCTATACTCTTCCATTGTAATATGGTGTTCATCAGCTGACTGCTCACTAGCTTCAATGAACAGGCAGCGGAATACATGAAGTAGGAGCTTGGGGCAACTGCCCAGTTTACCCCCCCAACGCCCGGCCCTGGGTGGGATTCAGACCCACAACTCCAATGCTGTGCCAACTGCTGAGTTCCCACTCCCGGCTGCAAGATTTTTCCAGAGCTGCACCAGTTCTGTGCAATGTGCTAAACCAGAGAATCAGGTTTTTTCCCAGCACCCAGCATACCCTAAAAACACATCTTTTTAGGGAGGCCTTCCGTCTTCCCCAATTTAACTCTTCTCCATTTACGCTACTTATTCACGCTCCTTTGGAAAGCTGACCCCCTTCTTCCCACTCTATCCCCCACACACCCTATTGCACCTCTCACCTGTATATACAGAGATATGGCTGGTGACTGCTTCATACAGCTTTATGTAGACACTAGCTGATATAGCCGGCTTTGCCCAAGTTAACTTATTACAGGTGTTTACGTCTTGTTCGCCCAGAAAATGTTATGAAGTCGTGATTACTTCAGAGGAACCAAGAATAAAATATGTATACGCACAGTGGAGCTTTAGATTCTCCTCAGGCTGCATGTACCGATGTCCCTCTGCAGAATGTGCCATCCCTCTCACTCTGCTCACTTTTTACCCTTAAATGTTAAGCCGCTTTTTATTCAGATTTAACCCCAGACTGGGGATTGCAGCCCTTTCTTAGCCTAAGAAGCCATGCTCCATCCATGCAGTCCGTGGCTGCTTCCCTAAATACTTTACAGCCTTTTAACATGCACACAGAGGTCAGTTAGATTGTCCTCAGTATATACAAATAGAGGAGAGATAGATTCTCCTCAGCATACAAATCATTTCCATAGGCTTTACGGTTTCTGAGAAAGCAACTATCCCATGTATAGCAGATTTTTGCAGTTTCTCACGCTTTGAATTGAATATTGAAGTTGTGACCCCTTTACTTTTCCTATTTAGGATGTAAAGAATGGTTGTGGCAAATTTCATGTTTGTGCGGTTCAGATGTGTGTTATTAGTTACATAACATAGGGGGTCACTTACTTCTGTACTAAGAATTGAACAAACAATTACAAACCTTTACTTTTCCTATGTGGCAACTAAAGAATGGTCATGCCAAATTTCAAGTTTGTACGACCCCAGGAAGTTAGAGATTTAGATTAGGTACATAAAATAGGGGGTCGCTCACTTTTTCTCTTAGAATCGAATGATCAAGTTGCGACCCCTTTACTTTTCCTAGTCAGTATTTAAAGAAAGGTCGTGCTAACTTTCACGTTTTTATGACACTGGGAAGTTACATAAGACAGGGGGTCACTTAATTTTGCACATAGTATTGAATAGTCAAATTGTGACAGCTTTACTTTTCCTATTTACAACCTAAAGAATGCTCATACCAAATGTCACGTTTGTGCGGTACAGATGTGTGGTATTATTTACATTACATAGGGAGTCACATACGTTTGCAATTACAATTGAATAATCAAGTTGCAACCCTTTTACTTTTGCTCTGTGGGACCTAAAGATTGAGCGTGCCAAATTTCAAGTTTGTACGACACCAGGAAATTAGAGAATTAGATTAGGTACATAACATAGGGGTTCTCTTACTTTTGCACTTAGAATTGATAAACCATGTTTGACCCCTTTACTTTTCCTATGTAGGACATAAAGAAAGCTTGTGCTGAATTCCACGTTTGTACGACACCGGGAAATTACATAACATAAGAGGTCACTTTTGCACTTAGAATTGAATATTGAAGTTGCGACCCCTTTACTCTTCCTATATAGGACCTTAAGAATGCTTGTGCCAAATTTCACATTTGCACAACACCGGTAAGTTAGACAATGAGTGGCAAGTCAGTCAATCAGTCAGTCAGTGAGGGCTTTCACCTTTATATATATAGATGTAGAGCCCCCTATCTTATTTCCAGGGTTGCACAGAACAAGCTCTTACACCATGTGCGTTACCGCTATTTCCTTTTATTCCGTAAGCTCTTGCCAGCTGGCCCTCATTCCTATTGTTGATACTGTATGTTGTATCTTATTTTGTGTATGTTGTCTCTGACTTGTAAAGTGTTGTGGATTACAATGGCGCTATATAAATAAATCATATTACTCTTGGCCACCCGGCCTGCGGGAAAAGGTTGGGGTGGCCTGGCCGTTTCACAGTCCTCAAGCCCGTTTCACCGTCCTCAAGCACCAGGCGAAGCGCTGCTAGTCAGACCTTATGTGCCCACCCAATGATAACATAGATCTCTGCTGTACTTATGCGCCACTAGATGCAGAGACTTTGACCTTAGGGAGACGCATGTTTTATACTTACCAGAGGAGAATGGAAAAATATCTAAAATATCTACACAGAATGACTCACTCGCTGCTGAAGAGCCGAATCCCATAGAAAGGGCGAACTAAAATGAATTGTTAGGCGAATTTGATTGACAAGAAATTGCTGTTGGCACCAGCTCATTTGCATAGATTACTGAGCGAGTGCTGTGATTGGCCGACACTGTAGCTTAAGGGTTAGTGCAGCACTTCCCATGAGGAGCCTTGTTATAGACATCTCAACATAGTCATAGAGTCCTTCCCTTCTTCCCCTCTGCTCTCTAGCCAGATTTTACCATTTCAACAAGGGAAGGGACACTACTATCAAAAATTACTTTATAACATCTCAACAAGCCTTGTCTAACAAGTAGTCAAAATAAATATATAATTCCTATGACATTGCCTGTTCTGTACAAGATTATACCCAGACCCAGAACAGACCGACATGACTGCTCATCTTCACCCCTTCGAGAGCTGAGCTCAGGGAGATGAAGCCTGCATTTGTCACTAGTTTCCCCCCTGTGGGCTCCAAGTCATGTCATGGCCAGATCTACTGTAATTACTCGTGCACACAGGATGGCATAGTGTATGACCGCTTTGGCAACATAATAACTAGTTTCTTCGTATGCCATCAGAAAATCTGCCAGCATGTATTGGAAATATCTATCTCTGTAAACCATCTCATAGACAATCATATGGGCTTTTATTTGGAGGAAGAGAAATAATCATTACACTCCTCAAGCAGTTTGCAGATGTTGCAAAGTTGCGATTCATGGCCGATCTTAGACAGAGTGCGGCGATGGGCAAAATTATAAATGGGGCCCCAAATGCTCAATTATATTATCAACAACACTGTGATATACAGTTAATATAGAAGGTGGTACGATCAGATCTGTAGCACTAATTTCCAGAGCTTCCAGAAGTACTGAGGTTTAGTGGTACTGAATAAAGACCGCTGTGCAATGACAAATATTACCCTCATAAAGTGACCATGTAGCAGTAGATACCAGCTCTGACAGGTGCTCTGTAGACAGTCTAAGTGATTACAGTACCGCTATGTATTCAGAGATCGCAGGTGACGTCTGCAAACCCCAGATAGAGAACTGTGGATGAGTCGGGCTGCTTGGTTCATTCTAAGTTATCCTCCTATGACGTTGGACGCCTTTGAATTGTACAATCGTCACCACGTTGTGGGCTTTGACAGGGAACTGCGAAAAGCCAACAGATCAGGGTTGCATCTAGAATGGAGTTGCTCTTGCAGCGCCAACATATAAAATACAATCCCATAACGAAAAATACAGTCCCTTGTAAAAACCTCAATTCCCCTCCCTTTAGCTCTTTTATCATATCATCCCATGAAAAACTTTAGAGTCCTCTCTTGTTTCCCTCCAGGAGTCCCATTCCAGACACAAGGCAGTACTCCAGCAGTAGGTCACCCTGCCTATACTCTTCCATTGTAATATGGTGTTCATCAGCTGACTGCTCACTAGCTTCAATGAACAGGCAGCGGAATACCTGAAGTAGGAGCTTGGGGCAACTGCCCAGTTTACCCCCCCAACGCCCGGCCCTGGGTGGGATTCAGACCCACAACTCCAATGCTGTGCCAACTGCTGAGTTCCCACTCCCGGCTGCAAGATTTTTCCAGAGCTGCACCAGTTCTGTGCAATGTGCTAACCCAGAGAATCAGGTTTATTCCCAGCACCCAGCATACCCTAAAAACACATCTTTTTAGGGAGGCCTTCCGTCTTCCCCAATTTAACTCTTCTCCATTTACGTTACTTATTCACGCTTCTTTGGAAAGCTGACCCCCTTCTTCCCACTCTATCCCCCACACACCCTATTGCACCTCTCACCTGTATATACAGAGATATGGCTGGTGACTGCTTCATACAGCTTTATGTAGACACTAGCTGATATAGCCGGCTTTGCCCAAGTTAACTTATTACAGGTGTTTACGTCTTGTTCGCCCAGAAAATGTTATGAAGTCGTGATTACTTCAGAGGAACCAAGAATAAAATATGTATACGCACAGTGGAGCTTTAGATTCTCCTCAGGCTGCATGTACCGATGTCCCTCTGCAGAATGTGCCATCCCTCTCACTCTGCTCACTTTTTACCCTTAAATGTTAAGCCGCTTTTTATTCAGATTTAACCCCAGACTGGGGATTGCAGCCCTTTCTTAGCCTAAGAAGCCATGCTCCATCCATGCAGTCCGTGGCTGCTTCCCTAAATACTTTACAGCCTTTTAACATGCACACAGAGGTCAGTTAGATTGTCCTCAGTATATACAAATAGAGGAGAGATAGATTCTCCTCAGCATACAAATCATTTCCATAGGCTTTACAGTTTCTGAGAAAGCAACTATCCCATGTATAGCAGATTTTTGCAGTTTCTCACGCTTTGAATTGAATATTGAAGTTGTGACCCCTTTACTTTTCCTATTTAGGATGTAAAGAATGGTTGTGGCAAATTTCATGTTTGTGCGGTTCAGATGTGTGTTATTAGTTACATAACATAGGGGGTCACTTACTTCTGTACTAAGAATTGAACAAACAATTACAAACCTTTACTTTTCCTATGTGGCAACTAAAGAATGGTCATGCCAAATTTCAAGTTTGTACGACCCCAGGAAGTTAGAGATTTAGATTAGGTACATAAAATAGGGGGTCGCTCACTTTTTCTCTTAGAATCGAATGATCAAGTTGCGACTTCTTTACTTTTCCTAGTCAGTATTTAAAGAAAGGTCGTGCTAACTTTCACGTTTTTATGACACTGGGAAGTTACATAAGACAGGGGGTCACTTAATTTTGCACATAGTATTGAATAGTCAAATTGTGACAGCTTTACTTTTCCTATTTACAACCTAAAGAATGCTCATACCAAATGTCACGTTTGTGCGGTACAGATGTGTGGTATTATTTACATTACATAGGGAGTCACATACGTTTGCAATTACAATTGAATAATCAAGTTGCAACCCTTTTACTTTTGCTCTGTGGGACCTAAAGATTGAGCGTGCCAAATTTCAAGTTTGTACGACACCAGGAAATTAGAGAATTAGATTAGGTACATAACATAGGGGTTCTCTTACTTTTGCACTTAGAATTGATAAACCATGTTTGACCCCTTTACTTTTCCTATGTAGGACATAAAGAAAGCTTGTGCCGAATTCCACGTTTGTACGACACCGGGAAATTACATAACATAAGAGGTCACTTTTGCACTTAGAATTGAATATTGAAGTTGCGACCCCTTTACTCTTCCTATATAGGACCTTAAGAATGCTTGTGCCAAATTTCACATTTGCACAACACCGGTAAGTTAGACAATGAGTGGCAAGTCAGTCAATCAGTCAGTCAGTGAGGGCTTTCACCTTTATATATATATAGATGTAGAGCCCCCTATCTTATTTCCAGGGTTGCACAGAACAAGCTCTTACACCATGTGCGTTACCGCTATTTCCTTTTATTCCGTAAGCTCTTGCCAGCTGGCCCTCATTCCTATTGTTGATACTGTATGTTGTATCTTATTTTGTGTATGTTGTCTCTGACTTGTAAAGTGTTGTGGATTACAATGGCGCTATATAAATAAATCATATTACTCTTGGCCACCCGGCCTGCGGGAAAAGGTTGGGGTGGCCTGGCCGTTTCACAGTCCTCAAGCCCGTTTCACCGTCCTCAAGCACCAGGCGAAGCGCTGCTAGTCAGACCTTATGTGCCCACCCAATGATAACATAGATCTCTGCTGTACTTATGCGCCACTAGATGCAGAGACTTTGACCTTAGGGAGACGCATGTTTTATACTTACCAGAGGAGAATGGAAAAATATCTAAAATATCTACACAGAATGACTCACTCGCTGCTGAAGAGCCGAATCCCATAGAAAGGGCGAACTAAAATGAATTGTTAGGCGAATTTGATTGACAAGAAATTGCTGTTGGCACCAGCTCATTTGCATAGATTACTGAGCGAGTGCTGTGATTGGCCGACACTGTAGCTTAACGGTTAGTGCAGCACTTCCCATGAGGAGCCTTGTTATAGACATCTCAACATAGTCATAGAGTCCTTCCCTTCTTCCCCTCTGCTCTCTAGCCAGATTTTACCATTTCAACAAGGGAAGGGACACTACTATCAAAAATTACTTTATAACATCTCAACAAGCCTTGTCTAACAAGTAGTCAAAATAAATATATAATTCCTATGACATTGCCTGTTCTGTACAAGATTATACCCAGACCCAGAACAGACCGACATGACTGCTCATCTTCACCCCTTCGAGAGCTGAGCTCAGGGAGATGAAGCCTGCATTTATCACTAGTTTCCCCCCTGTGGGCTCCAAGTCATATCATGGCCAGATCTACTGTAATTACTCGTGCACACAGGATGGCATAGTGTATGACCGCTTTGGCAACATAATAACTAGTTTCTTCGTATGCCATCAGAAAATCTGCCAGCATGTATTGGAAATATCTATCTCTGTAAATCATCTCATAGACAATCATATGGGCTTTTATTTGGAGGAAGAGAAATAATCATTACACTCCTCAAGCAGTTTGCAGATGTTGCAAAGTTGCGATTCATGGCCGATCTTAGACAGAGTGCGGCGATGGGCAAAATTATAAATGGGGCCCCAAATGCTCAATTATATTATCAACAACACTGTGATATACAGTTAATATAGAAGGTGGTACGATCAGATCTGTAGCACTAATTTCCAGCGCTTCCAGAAGTACTGAGGTTTAGTGGTACTGAATAAAGACCGCTGTGCAATGACAAATATTACCCTCATAAAGTGACCATGTAGCAGTAGATACCAGCTCTGACAGGTGCTCTGTAGACAGTCTAAGTGAATACAGTACCGCTATGTATTCAGAGATCGCAGGTGACGTCTGCAAACCCCAGATAGAGAACTGTGGATGAGTCGGGCTGCTTGGTTCATTCTAAGTTATCCTCCTATGACGTTGGACGCCTTTGAATTGTACAATCGTCACCACGTTGTGGGCTTTGACAGGGAACTGCGAAAAGCCAACAGATCAGGGTTGCATCTAGAATGGAGTTGCTCTTGCAGCGCCAACATATAAAATACAATCCCATAACGAAAAATACAGTCCCTTGTAAAAACCTCAATTCCCCTCCCTTTAGCTCTTTTATCATATCATCCCATGAAAAACTTTAGAGTCCTCTCTTGTTTCCCTCCAGGAGTCCCATTCCAGACACAAGGCAGTACTCCAGCAGTAGGTCACCCTGCCTATACTCTTCCATTGTAATATGGTGTTCATCAGCTGACTGCTCACTAGCTTCAATGAACAGGCAGCGGAATACCTGAAGTAGGAGCTTGGGGCAACTGCCCAGTTTACCCCCCCAACGCCCGGCCCTGGGTGGGATTCAGACCCACAACTCCAATGCTGTGCCAACTGCTGAGTTCCCACTCCCGGCTGCAAGATTTTTCCAGAGCTGCACCAGTTCTGTGCAATGTGCTAACCCAGAGAATCAGGTTTATTCCCAGCACCCAGCATACCCTAAAAACACATCTTTTTAGGGAGGCCTTCCGTCTTCCCCAATTTAACTCTTCTCCATTTACGTTACTTATTCACGCTTCTTTGGAAAGCTGACCCCCTTCTTCCCACTCTATCCCCCACACACCCTATTGCACCTCTCACCTGTATATACAGAGATATGGCTGGTGACTGCTTCATACAGCTTTATGTAGACACTAGCTGATATAGCCGGCTTTGCCCAAGTTAACTTATTACAGGTGTTTACGTCTTGTTCGCCCAGAAAATGTTATGAAGTCGTGATTACTTCAGAGGAACCAAGAATAAAATATGTATACGCACAGTGGAGCTTTAGATTCTCCTCAGGCTGCATGTACCGATGTCCCTCTGCAGAATGTGCCATCCCTCTCACTCTGCTCACTTTTTACCCTTAAATGTTAAGCCGCTTTTTATTCAGATTTAACCCCAGACTGGGGATTGCAGCCCTTTCTTAGCCTAAGAAGCCATGCTCCATCCATGCAGTCCGTGGCTGCTTCCCTAAATACTTTACAGCCTTTTAACATGCACACAGAGGTCAGTTAGATTGTCCTCAGTATATACAAATAGAGGAGAGATAGATTCTCCTCAGCATACAAATCATTTCCATAGGCTTTACGGTTTCTGAGAAAGCAACTATCCCATGTATAGCAGATTTTTGCAGTTTCTCACGCTTTGAATTGAATATTGAAGTTGTGACCCCTTTACTTTTCCTATTTAGGATGTAAAGAATGGTTGTGGCAAATTTCATGTTTGTGCGGTTCAGATGTGTGTTATTAGTTACATAACATAGGGGGTCACTTACTTCTGTACTAAGAATTGAACAAACAATTACAAACCTTTACTTTTCCTATGTGGCAACTAAAGAATGGTCATGCCAAATTTCAAGTTTGTACGACCCCAGGAAGTTAGAGATTTAGATTAGGTACATAAAATAGGGGGTCGCTCACTTTTTCTCTTAGAATCGAATGATCAAGTTGCGACCCCTTTACTTTTCCTAGTCAGTATTTAAAGAAAGGTCGTGCTAACTTTCACGTTTTTATGACACTGGGAAGTTACATAAGACAGGGGGTCACTTAATTTTGCACATAGTATTGAATAGTCAAATTGTGACAGCTTTACTTTTCCTATTTACAACCTAAAGAATGCTCATACCAAATGTCACGTTTGTGCGGTACAGATGTGTGGTATTATTTACATTACATAGGGAGTCACATACGTTTGCAATTACAATTGAATAATCAAGTTGCAACCCTTTTACTTTTGCTCTGTGGGACCTAAAGATTGAGCGTGCCAAATTTCAAGTTTGTACGACACCAGGAAATTAGAGAATTAGATTAGGTACATAACATAGGGGTTCTCTTACTTTTGCACTTAGAATTGATAACCCATGTTGTGACCCCTTTACTTTTCCTATGTAGGACATAAAGAAAGCTTGTGCCGAATTCCACGTTTGTACAACACCGGGAAATTACATAACATAAGAGGTCACTTTTGCACTTAGAATTGAATATTGAAGTTGCGACCCCTTTACTCTTCCTATATAGGACCTTAAGAATGCTTGTGCCAAATTTCACATTTGCACAACACCGGTAAGTTAGACAATGAGTGGCAAGTCAGTCAATCAGTCAGTCAGTGAGGGCTTTCACCTTTATATATATAGATGTAGAGCCCCCTATCTTATTTCCAGGGTTGCACAGAACAAGCTCTTACACCATGTGCGTTACCGCTATTTCCTTTTATTCCGTAAGCTCTTGCCAGCTGGCCCTCATTCCTATTGTTGATACTGTATGTTGTATCTTATTTTGTGTATGTTGTCTCTGACTTGTAAAGTGTTGTGGATTACAATGGCGCTATATAAATAAATCATATTACTCTTGGCCACCCGGCCTGCGGGAAAAGGTTGGGGTGGCCTGGCCGTTTCACAGTCCTCAAGCCCGTTTCACCGTCCTCAAGCACCAGGCGAAGCGCTGCTAGTCAGACCTTATGTGCCCACCCAATGATAACATAGATCTCTGCTGTACTTATGCGCCACTAGATGCAGAGACTTTGACCTTAGGGAGACGCATGTTATATACTTACCAGAGGAGAATGGAAAAATATCTAAAATATCTACACAGAATGACTCACTCGCTGCTGAAGAGCCGAATCCCATAGAAAGGGCGAACTAAAATGAATTGTTAGGCGAATTTGATTGACAAGAAATTGCTGTTGGCACCAGCTCATTTGCATAGATTACTGAGCGAGTGCTGTGATTGGCCGACACTGTAGCTTAACGGTTAGTGCAGCACTTCCCATGAGGAGCCTTGTTATAGACATCTCAACATAGTCATAGAGTCCTTCCCTTCTTCCCCTCTGCTCTCTAGCCAGATTTTACCATTTCAACAAGGGAAGGGACACTACTATCAAAAATTACTTTATAACATCTCAACAAGCCTTGTCTAACAAGTAGTCAAAATAAATATATAATTCCTATGACATTGCCTGTTCTGTACAAGATTATACCCAGACCCAGAACAGACCGACATGACTGCTCATCTTCACCCCTTCGAGAGCTGAGCTCAGGGAGATGAAGCCTGCATTTATCACTAGTTTCCCCCCTGTGGGCTCCAAGTCATATCATGGCCAGATCTACTGTAATTACTCGTGCACACAGGATGGCATAGTGTATGACCGCTTTGGCAACATAATAACTAGTTTCTTCGTATGCCATCAGAAAATCTGCCAGCATGTATTGGAAATATCTATCTCTGTAAATCATCTCATAGACAATCATATGGGCTTTTATTTGGAGGAAGAGAAATAATCATTACACTCCTCAAGCAGTTTGCAGATGTTGCAAAGTTGCGATTCATGGCCGATCTTAGACAGAGTGCGGCGATGGGCAAAATTATAAATGGGGCCCCAAATGCTCAATTATATTATCAACAACACTGTGATATACAGTTAATATAGAAGGTGGTACGATCAGATCTGTAGCACTAATTTCCAGCGCTTCCAGAAGTACTGAGGTTTAGTGGTACTGAATAAAGACCGCTGTGCAATGACAAATATTACCCTCATAAAGTGACCATGTAGCAGTAGATACCAGCTCTGACAGGTGCTCTGTAGACAGTCTAAGTGATTACAGTACCGCTATGTATTCAGAGATCGCAGGTGACGTCTGCAAACCCCAGATAGAGAACTGTGGATGAGTCGGGCTGCTTGGTTCATTCTAAGTTATCCTCCTATGACGTTGGACGCCTTTGAATTGTACAATCGTCACCACGTTGTGGGCTTTGACAGGGAACTGCGAAAAGCCAACAGATCAGGGTTGCATCTAGAATGGAGTTGCTCTTGCAGCGCCAACATATAAAATACAATCCCATAACGAAAAATACAGTCCCTTGTAAAAACCTCAATTCCCCTCCCTTTAGCTCTTTTATCATATCATCCCATGAAAAACTTTAGAGTCCTCTCTTGTTTCCCTCCAGGAGTCCCATTCCAGACACAAGGCAGTACTCCAGCAGTAGGTCACCCTGCCTATACTCTTCCATTGTAATATGGTGTTCATCAGCTGACTGCTCACTAGCTTCAATGAACAGGCAGCGGAATACCTGAAGTAGGAGCTTGGGGCAACTGCCCAGTTTACCCCCCCAACGCCCGGCCCTGGGTGGGATTCAGACCCACAACTCCAATGCTGTGCCAACTGCTGAGTTCCCACTCCCGGCTGCAAGATTTTTCCAGAGCTGCACCAGTTCTGTGCAATGTGCTAACCCAGAGAATCAGGTTTATTCCCAGCACCCAGCATACCCTAAAAACACATCTTTTTAGGGAGGCCTTCCGTCTTCCCCAATTTAACTCTTCTCCATTTACGTTACTTATTCACGCTTCTTTGGAAAGCTGACCCCCTTCTTCCCACTCTATCCCCCACACACCCTATTGCACCTCTCACCTGTATATACAGAGATATGGCTGGTGACTGCTTCATACAGCTTTATGTAGACACTAGCTGATATAGCCGGCTTTGCCCAAGTTAACTTATTACAGGTGTTTACGTCTTGTTCGCCCAGAAAATGTTATGAAGTCGTGATTACTTCAGAGGAACCAAGAATAAAATATGTATACGCACAGTGGAGCTTTAGATTCTCCTCAGGCTGCATGTACCGATGTCCCTCTGCAGAATGTGCCATCCCTCTCACTCTGCTCACTTTTTACCCTTAAATGTTAAGCCGCTTTTTATTCAGATTTAACCCCAGACTGGGGATTGCAGCCCTTTCTTAGCCTAAGAAGCCATGCTCCATCCATGCAGTCCGTGGCTGCTTCCCTAAATACTTTACAGCCTTTTAACATGCACACAGAGGTCAGTTAGATTGTCCTCAGTATATACAAATAGAGGAGAGATAGATTCTCCTCAGCATACAAATCATTTCCATAGGCTTTACGGTTTCTGAGAAAGCAACTATCCCATGTATAGCAGATTTTTGCAGTTTCTCACGCTTTGAATTGAATATTGAAGTTGTGACCCCTTTACTTTTCCTATTTAGGATGTAAAGAATGGTTGTGGCAAATTTCATGTTTGTGCGGTTCAGATGTGTGTTATTAGTTACATAACATAGGGGGTCACTTACTTCTGTACTAAGAATTGAACAAACAATTACAAACCTTTACTTTTCCTATGTGGCAACTAAAGAATGGTCATGCCAAATTTCAAGTTTGTACGACCCCAGGAAGTTAGAGATTTAGATTAGGTACATAAAATAGGGGGTCGCTCACTTTTTCTCTTAGAATCGAATGATCAAGTTGCGACCCCTTTACTTTTCCTAGTCAGTATTTAAAGAAAGGTCGTGCTAACTTTCACGTTTTTATGACACTGGGAAGTTACATAAGACAGGGGGTCACTTAATTTTGCACATAGTATTGAATAGTCAAATTGTGACAGCTTTACTTTTCCTATTTACAACCTAAAGAATGCTCATACCAAATGTCACGTTTGTGCGGTACAGATGTGTGGTATTATTTACATTACATAGGGAGTCACATACGTTTGCAATTACAATTGAATAATCAAGTTGCAACCCTTTTACTTTTGCTCTGTGGGACCTAAAGATTGAGCGTGCCAAATTTCAAGTTTGTACGACACCAGGAAATTAGAGAATTAGATTAGGTACATAACATAGGGGTTCTCTTACTTTTGCACTTAGAATTGATAAACCATGTTTGACCCCTTTACTTTTCCTATGTAGGACATAAAGAAAGCTTGTGCCGAATTCCACGTTTGTACGACACCGGGAAATTACATAACATAAGAGGTCACTTTTGCACTTAGAATTGAATATTGAAGTTGCGACCCCTTTACTCTTCCTATATAGGACCTTAAGAATGCTTGTGCCAAATTTCACATTTGCACAACACCGGTAAGTTAGACAATGAGTGGCAAGTCAGTCAATCAGTCAGTCAGTGAGGGCTTTCACCTTTATATATATAGATGTAGAGCCCCCTATCTTATTTCCAGGGTTGCACAGAACAAGCTCTTACACCATGTGCGTTACCGCTATTTCCTTTTATTCCGTAAGCTCTTGCCAGCTGGCCCTCATTCCTATTGTTGATACTGTATGTTGTATCTTATTTTGTGTATGTTGTCTCTGACTTGTAAAGTGTTGTGGATTACAATGGCGCTATATAAATAAATCATATTACTCTTGGCCACCCGGCCTGCGGGAAAAGGTTGGGGTGGCCTGGCCGTTTCACAGTCCTCAAGCCCGTTTCACCGTCCTCAAGCACCAGGCGAAGCGCTGCTAGTCAGACCTTATGTGCCCACCCAATGATAACATAGATCTCTGCTGTACTTATGCGCCACTAGATGCAGAGACTTTGACCTTAGGGAGACGCATGTTTTATACTTACCAGAGGAGAATGGAAAAATATCTAAAATATCTACACAGAATGACTCACTCGCTGCTGAAGAGCCGAATCCCATAGAAAGGGCGAACTAAAATGAATTGTTAGGCGAATTTGATTGACAAGAAATTGCTGTTGGCACCAGCTCATTTGCATAGATTACTGAGCGAGTGCTGTGATTGGCCGACACTGTAGCTTAACGGTTAGTGCAGCACTTCCCATGAGGAGCCTTGTTATAGACATCTCAACATAGTCATAGAGTCCTTCCCTTCTTCCCCTCTGCTCTCTAGCCAGATTTTACCATTTCAACAAGGGAAGGGACACTACTATCAAAAATTACTTTATAACATCTCAACAAGCCTTGTCTAACAAGTAGTCAAAATAAATATATAATTCCTATGACATTGCCTGTTCTGTACAAGATTATACCCAGACCCAGAACAGACCGACATGACTGCTCATCTTCACCCCTTCGAGAGCTGAGCTCAGGGAGATGAAGCCTGCATTTATCACTAGTTTCCCCCCTGTGGGCTCCAAGTCATATCATGGCCAGATCTACTGTAATTACTCGTGCACACAGGATGGCATAGTGTATGACCGCTTTGGCAACATAATAACTAGTTTCTTCGTATGCCATCAGAAAATCTGCCAGCATGTATTGGAAATATCTATCTCTGTAAATCATCTCATAGACAATCATATGGGCTTTTATTTGGAGGAAGAGAAATAATCATTACACTCCTCAAGCAGTTTGCAGATGTTGCAAAGTTGCGATTCATGGCCGACCTTAGACAGAGTGCGGCGATGGGCAAAATTATAAATGGGGCCCCAAATGCTCAATTATATTATCAACAACACTGTGATATACAGTTAATATAGAAGGTGGTACGATCAGATCTGTAGCACTAATTTCCAGCGCTTCCAGAAGTACTGAGGTTTAGTGGTACTGAATAAAGACCGCTGTGCAATGACAAATATTACCCTCATAAAGTGACCATGTAGCAGTAGATACCAGCTCTGACAGGTGCTCTGTAGACAGTCTAAGTGATTACAGTACCGCTATGTATTCAGAGATCGCAGGTGACGTCTGCAAACCCCAGATAGAGAACTGTGGATGAGTCGGGCTGCTTGGTTCATTCTAAGTTATCCTCCTATGACGTTGGACGCCTTTGAATTGTACAATCGTCACCACGTTGTGGGCTTTGACAGTGAACTGCGAAAAGCCAACAGATCAGGGTTGCATCTAGAATGGAGTTGCTCTTGCAGCGCCAACATATAAAATACAATCCCATAACGAAAAATACAGTCCCTTGTAAAAACCTCAATTCCCCTCCCTTTAGCTCTTTTATCATATCATCCCATGAAAAACTTTAGAGTCCTCTCTTGTTTCCCTCCAGGAGTCCCATTCCAGACACGAGGCAGTACTCCAGCAGTAGGTCACCCTGCCTATACTCTTCCATTGTAATATGGTGTTCATCAGCTGACTGCTCACTAGCTTCAATGAACAGGCAGCGGAATACCTGAAGTAGGAGCTTGGGGCAACTGCCCAGTTTACCCCCCCAACGCCCGGCCCTGGGTGGGATTCAGACCCACAACTCCAATGCTGTGCCAACTGCTGAGTTCCCACTCCCGGCTGCAAGATTTTTCCAGAGCTGCACCAGTTCTGTGCAATGTGCTAACCCAGAGAATCAGGTTTATTCCCAGCACCCAGCATACCCTAAAAACACATCTTTTTAGGGAGGCCTTCCGTCTTCCCCAATTTAACTCTTCTCCATTTACGTTACTTATTCACGCTCCTTTGGAAAGCTGACCCCCTTCTTCCCACTCTATCCCCCACACACCCTATTGCACCTCTCACCTGTATATACAGAGATATGGCTGGTGACTGCTTCATACAGCTTTATGTAGACACTAGCTGATATAGCCGGCTTTGCCCAAGTTAACTTATTACAGGTGTTTACGTCTTGTTCGCCCAGAAAATGTTATGAAGTCGTGATTACTTCAGAGGAACCAAGAATAAAATATGTATACGCACAGTGGAGCTTTAGATTCTCCTCAGGCTGCATGTACCGATGTCCCTCTGCAGAATGTGCCATCCCTCTCACTCTGCTCACTTTTTACCCTTAAATGTTAAGCCGCTTTTTATTCAGATTTAACCCCAGACTGGGGATTGCAGCCCTTTCTTAGCCTAAGAAGCCATGCTCCATCCATGCAGTCCGTGGCTGCTTCCCTAAATACTTTAAAGCCTTTTAACATGCACACAGAGGTCAGTTAGATTGTCCTCAGTATATACAAATAGAGGAGAGATAGATTCTCCTCAGCATACAAATCATTTCCATAGGCTTTACGGTTTCTGAGAAAGCAACTATCCCATGTATAGCAGATTTTTGCAGTTTCTCACGCTTTGAATTGAATATTGAAGTTGTGACCCCTTTACTTTTCCTATTTAGGATGTAAAGAATGGTTGTGGCAAATTTCATGTTTGTGCGGTTAAGATATCTGTTATTAGTTACATAACATAGGGGGTCACTTACTTCTGTACTAAGAATTGAACAAACAATTACAAACCTTTACTTTTCCTATGTGGCAACTAAAGAATGGTCATGCCAAATTTCAAGTTTGTACGACCCCAGGAAGTTAGAGATTTAGATTAGGTACATAAAATAGGGGGTCGCTCACTTTTTCTCTTAGAATCGAATGATCAAGTTGCGACCCCTTTACTTTTCCTAGTCAGTATTTAAAGAAAGGTCGTGCTAACTTTCACGTTTTTATGACACTGGGAAGTTACATAAGACAGGGGGTCACTTAATTTTGCACATAGTATTGAATAGTCAAATTGTGACAGCTTTACTTTTCCTATTTACAACCTAAAGAATGCTCATACCAAATGTCACGTTTGTGCGGTACAGATGTGTGGTATTATTTACATTACATAGGGAGTCACATACGTTTGCAATTACAATTGAATAATCAAGTTGCAACCCTTTTACTTTTGCTCTGTGGGACCTAAAGATTGAGCGTGCCAAATTTCAAGTTTGTACGACACCAGGAAATTAGAGAATTAGATTAGGTACATAACATAGGGGTTCTCTTACTTTTGCACTTAGAATTGATAAACCATGTTTGACCCCTTTACTTTTCCTATGTAGGACATAAAGAAAGCTTGTGCCGAATTCCACGTTTGTACGACACCGGGAAATTACATAACATAAGAGGTCACTTTTGCACTTAGAATTGAATATTGAAGTTGCGACCCCTTTACTCTTCCTATATAGGACCTTAAGAATGCTTGTGCCAAATTTCACATTTGCACAACACCGGTAAGTTAGACAATGAGTGGCAAGTCAGTCAATCAGTCAGTCAGTGAGGGCTTTCACCTTTATATATATAGATGTAGAGCCCCCTATCTTATTTCCAGGGTTGCACAGAACAAGCTCTTACACCATGTGCGTTACCGCTATTTCCTTTTATTCCGTAAGCTCTTGCCAGCTGGCCCTCATTCCTATTGTTGATACTGTATGTTGTATCTTATTTTGTGTATGTTGTCTCTGACTTGTAAAGTGTTGTGGATTACAATGGCGCTATATAAATAAATCATATTACTCTTGGCCACCCGGCCTGCGGGAAAAGGTTGGGGTGGCCTGGCCGTTTCATAGTCCTCAAGCCCGTTTCACCGTCCTCAAGCACCAGGCGAAGCGCTGCTAGTCAGACCTTATGTGCCCACCCAATGATAACATAGATCTCTGCTGTACTTATGCGCCACTAGATGCAGAGACTTTGACCTTAGGGAGACGCATGTTTTATACTTACCAGAGGAGAATGGAAAAATATCTAAAATATCTACACAGAATGACTCACTCGCTGCTGAAGAGCCGAATCCCATAGAAAGGGCGAACTAAAATGAATTGTTAGGCGAATTTGATTGACAAGAAATTGCTGTTGGCACCAGCTCATTTGCATAGATTACTGAGCGAGTGCTGTGATTGGCCGACACTGTAGCTTAACGGTTAGTGCAGCACTTCCCATGAGGAGCCTTGTTATAGACATCTCAACATAGTCATAGAGTCCTTCCCTTCTTCCCCTCTGCTCTCTAGCCAGATTTTACCATTTCAACAAGGGAAGGGACACTACTATCAAAAATTACTTTATAACATCTCAACAAGCCTTGTCTAACAAGTAGTCAAAATAAATATATAATTCCTATGACATTGCCTGTTCTGTACAAGATTATACCCAGACCCAGAACAGACCGACATGACTGCTCATCTTCACCCCTTCGAGAGCTGAGCTCAGGGAGATGAAGCCTGCATTTATCACTAGTTTCCCCCCTGTGGGCTCCAAGTCATATCATGGCCAGATCTACTGTAATTACTCGTGCACACAGGATGGCATAGTGTATGACCACTTTGGCAACATAATAACTAGTTTCTTCGTATGCCATCAGAAAATCTGCCAGCATGTATTGGAAATATCTATCTCTGTAAATCATCTCATAGACAATCATATGGGCTTTTATTTGGAGGAAGAGAAATAATCATTACACTCCTCAAGCAGTTTGCAGATGTTGCAAAGTTGCGATTCATGGCCGACCTTAGACAGAGTGCGGCGATGGGCAAAATTATAAATGGGGCCCCAAATGCTCAATTATATTATCAACAACACTGTGATATACAGTTAATATAGAAGGTGGTACGATCAGATCTGTAGCACTAATTTCCAGCGCTTCCAGAAGTACTGAGGTTTAGTGGTACTGAATAAAGACCGCTGTGCAATGACAAATATTACCCTCATAAAGTGACCATGTAGCAGTAGATACCAGCTCTGACAGGTGCTCTGTAGACAGTCTAAGTGATTACAGTACCGCTATGTATTCAGAGATCGCAGGTGACGTCTGCAAACCCCAGATAGAGAACTGTGGATGAGTCGGGCTGCTTGGTTCATTCTAAGTTATCCTCCTATGACGTTGGACGCCTTTGAATTGTACAATCGTCACCACGTTGTGGGCTTTGACAGGGAACTGCGAAAAGCCAACAGATCAGGGTTGCATCTAGAATGGAGTTGCTCTTGCAGCGCCAACATATAAAATACAATCCCATAACGAAAAATACAGTCCCTTGTAAAAACCTCAATTCCCCTCCCTTTAGCTCTTTTATCATATCATCCCATGAAAAACTTTAGAGTCCTCTCTTGTTTCCCTCCAGGAGTCCCATTCCAGACACGAGGCAGTACTCCAGCAGTAGGTCACCCTGCCTATACTCTTCCATTGTAATATGGTGTTCATCAGCTGACTGCTCACTAGCTTCAATGAACAGGCAGCGGAATACCTGAAGTAGGAGCTTGGGGCAACTGCCCAGTTTACCCCCCCAACGCCCGGCCCTGGGTGGGATTCAGACCCACAACTCCAATGCTGTGCCAACTGCTGAGTTCCCACTCCCGGCTGCAAGATTTTTCCAGAGCTGCACCAGTTCTGTGCAATGTGCTAACCCAGAGAATCAGGTTTATTCCCAGCACCCAGCATACCCTAAAAACACATCTTTTTAGGGAGGCCTTCCGTCTTCCCCAATTTAACTCTTCTCCATTTACGTTACTTATTCACGCTCCTTTGGAAAGCTGACCCCCTTCTTCCCACTCTATCCCCCACACACCCTATTGCACCTCTCACCTGTATATACAGAGATATGGCTGGTGACTGCTTCATACAGCTTTATGTAGACACTAGCTGATATAGCCGGCTTTGCCCAAGTTAACTTATTACAGGTGTTTACGTCTTGTTCGCCCAGAAAATGTTATGAAGTCGTGATTACTTCAGAGGAACCAAGAATAAAATATGTATACGCACAGTGGAGCTTTAGATTCTCCTCAGGCTGCATGTACCGATGTCCCTCTGCAGAATGTGCCATCCCTCTCACTCTGCTCACTTTTTACCCTTAAATGTTAAGCCGCTTTTTATTCAGATTTAACCCCAGACTGGGGATTGCAGCCCTTTCTTAGCCTAAGAAGCCATGCTCCATCCATGCAGTCCGTGGCTGCTTCCCTAAATACTTTACAGCCTTTTAACATGCACACAGAGGTCAGTTAGATTGTCCTCAGTATATACAAATAGAGGAGAGATAGATTCTCCTCAGCATACAAATCATTTCCATAGGCTTTACGGTTTCTGAGAAAGCAACTATCCCATGTATAGCAGATTTTTGCAGTTTCTCACGCTTTGAATTGAATATTGAAGTTGTGACCCCTTTACTTTTCCTATTTAGGATGTAAAGAATGGTTGTGGCAAATTTCATGTTTGTGCGGTTCAGATGTGTGTTATTAGTTACATAACATAGGGGGTCACTTACTTCTGTACTAAGAATTGAACAAACAATTACAAACCTTTACTTTTCCTATGTGGCAACTAAAGAATGGTCATGCCAAATTTCAAGTTTGTACGACCCCAGGAAGTTAGAGATTTAGATTAGGTACATAAAATAGGGGGTCGCTCACTTTTTCTCTTAGAATCGAATGATCAAGTTGCGACCCCTTTACTTTTCCTAGTCAGTATTTAAAGAAAGGTCGTGCTAACTTTCACGTTTTTATGACACTGGGAAGTTACATAAGACAGGGGGTCACTTAATTTTGCACATAGTATTGAATAGTCAAATTGTGACAGCTTTACTTTTCCTATTTACAACCTAAAGAATGCTCATACCAAATGTAACGTTTGTGCGGTACAGATGTGTGGTATTATTTACATTACATAGGGAGTCACATACGTTTGCAATTACAATTGAATAATCAAGTTGCAACCCTTTTACTTTTGCTCTGTGGGACCTAAAGATTGAGCGTGCCAAATTTCAAGTTTGTACGACACCAGGAAATTAGAGAATTAGATTAGGTACATAACATAGGGGTTCTCTTACTTTTGCACTTAGAATTGATAAACCATGTTTGACCCCTTTACTTTTCCTATGTAGGACATAAAGAAAGCTTGTGCCGAATTCCACGTTTGTACGACACCGGGAAATTACATAACATAAGAGGTCACTTTTGCACTTAGAATTGAATATTGAAGTTGCGACCCCTTTACTCTTCCTATATAGGACCTTAAGAATGCTTGTGCCAAATTTCACATTTGCACAACACCGGTAAATTAGACAATGAGTGGCAAGTCAGTCAATCAGTCAGTCAGTGAGGGCTTTCACCTTTATATATATAGATGTAGAGCCCCCTATCTTATTTCCAGGGTTGCACAGAACAAGCTCTTACACCATGTGCGTTACCGCTATTTCCTTTTATTCCGTAAGCTCTTGCCAGCTGGCCCTCATTCCTATTGTTGATACTGTATGTTGTATCTTATTTTGTGTATGTTGTCTCTGACTTGTAAAGTGTTGTGGATTACAATGGCGCTATATAAATAAATCATATTACTCTTGGCCACCCGGCCTGCGGGAAAAGGTTGGGGTGGCCTGGCCGTTTCACAGTCCTCAAGCCCGTTTCACCGTCCTCAAGCACCAGGCGAAGCGCTGCTAGTCAGACCTTATGTGCCCACCCAATGATAACATAGATCTCTGCTGTATTTATGCGCCACTAGATGCAGAGACTTTGACCTTAGGGAGACGCATGTTTTATACTTACCAGAGGAGAATGGAAAAATATCTAAAATATCTACACAGAATGACTCACTCGCTGCTGAAGAGCCGAATCCCATAGAAAGGGTGAACTAAAATGAATTGTTAGGCGAATTTGATTGACAAGAAATTGCTGTTGGCACCAGCTCATTTGCATAGATTACTGAGCGAGTGCTGTGATTGGCCGACACTGTAGCTTAACGGTTAGTGCAGCACTTCCCATGAGGAGCCTTGTTATAGACATCTCAACATAGTCATAGAGTCCTTCCCTTCTTCCCCTCTGCTCTCTAGCCAGATTTTACCATTTCAACAAGGGAAGGGACACTACTATCAAAAATTACTTTATAACATCTCAACAAGCCTTGTCTAACAAGTAGTCAAAATAAATATATAATTCCTATGACATTGCCTGTTCTGTACAAGATTATACCCAGACCCAGAACAGACCGACATGACTGCTTGTCTTCACCCCTTCGAGAGCTGAGCTCAGGGAGATGAAGCCTGCATTTATCACTAGTTTCCCCCCTGTGGGCTCCAAGTCATATCATGGCCAGATCTACTGTAATTACTCGTGCACACAGGATGGCATAGTGTATGACCGCTTTGGCAACATAATAACTAGTTTCTTCGTATGCCATCAGAAAATCTGCCAGCATGTATTGGAAATATCTATCTCTGTAAATCATCTCATAGACAATCATATGGGCTTTTATTTGGAGGAAGAGAAATAATCATTACACTCCTCAAGCAGTTTGCAGATGTTGCAAAGTTGCGATTCATGGCCGATCTTAGACAGAGTGCGGCGATGGGCAAAATTATAAATGGGGCCCCAAATGCTCAATTATATTATCAACAACACTGTGATATACAGTTAATATAGAAGGTGGTACGATCAGATCTGTAGCACTAATTTCCAGCGCTTCCAGAAGTACTGAGGTTTAGTGGTACTGAATAAAGACCGCTGTGCAATGACAAATATTACCCTCATAAAGTGACCATGTAGCAGTAGATACCAGCTCTGACAGGTGCTCTGTAGACAGTCTAAGTGATTACAGTACCGCTATGTATTCAGAGATCGCAGGTGACGTCTGCAAACCCCAGATAGAGAACTGTGGATGAGTCGGGCTGCTTGGTTCATTCTAAGTTATCCTCCTATGACGTTGGACGCCTTTGAATTGTACAATCGTCACCACGTTGTGGGCTTTGACAGGGAACTGCGAAAAGCCAACAGATCAGGGTTGCATCTAGAATGGAGTTGCTCTTGCAGCGCCAACATATAAAATACAATCCCATAACGAAAAATACAGTCCCTTGTAAAAACCTCAATTCCCCTCCCTTTAGCTCTTTTATCATATCATCCCATGAAAAACTTTAGAGTCCTCTCTTGTTTCCCTCCAGGAGTCCCATTCCAGACACGAGGCAGTACTCCAGCAGTAGGTCACCCTGCCTATACTCTTCCATTGTAATATGGTGTTCATCAGCTGACTGCTCACTAGCTTCAATGAACAGGCAGCGGAATACCTGAAGTAGGAGCTTGGGGCAACTGCCCAGTTTACCCCCCAACGCCCGGCCCTGGGTGGGATTCAGACCCACAACTCCAATGCTGTGCCAACTGCTGAGTTCCCACCCCCGGCTGCAAGATTTTTCCAGAGCTGCACCAGTTCTGTGCAATGTGCTAACCCAGAGAATCAGGTTTATTCCCAGCACCCAGCATACCCTAAAAACACATCTTTTTAGGGAGGCCTTCCGTCTTCCCCAATTTAACTCTTCTCCATTTACGTTACTTATTCACGCTCCTTTGGAAAGCTGACCCCCTTCTTCCCACTCTATCCCCCACACACCCTATTGCACCTCTCACCTGTATATACAGAGATATGGCTGGTGACTGCTTCATACAGCTTTATGTAGACACTAGCTGATATAGCCGGCTTTGCCCAAGTTAACTTATTACAGGTGTTTACGTCTTGTTCGCCCAGAAAATGTTATGAAGTCGTGATTACTTCAGAGGAACCAAGAATAAAATATGTATACGCACAGTGGAGCTTTAGATTCTCCTCAGGCTGCATGTACCGATGTCCCTCTGCAGAATGTGCCATCCCTCTCACTCTGCTCACTTTTTACCCTTAAATGTTAAGCCACTTTTTATTCAGATTTAACCCCAGACTGGGGATTGCAGCCCTTTCTTAGCCTAAGAAGCCATGCTCCATCCATGCAGTCCGTGGCTGCTTCCCTAAATACTTTACAGCCTTTTAACATGCACACAGAGGTCAGTTAGATTGTCCTCAGTATATACAAATAGAGGAGAGATAGATTCTCCTCAGCATACAAATCATTTCCATAGGCTTTACGGTTTCTGAGAAAGCAACTATCCCATGTATAGCAGATTTTTGCAGTTTCTCACGCTTTGAATTGAATATTGAAGTTGTGACCCCTTTACTTTTCCTATTTAGGATGTAAAGAATGGTTGTGGCAAATTTCATGTTTGTGCGGTTCAGATGTGTGTTATTAGTTACATAACATAGGGGGTCACTTACTTCTGTACTAAGAATTGAACAAACAATTACAAACCTTTACTTTTCCTATGTGGCAACTAAAGAATGGTCATGCCAAATTTCAAGTTTGTACGACCCCAGGAAGTTAGAGATTTAGATTAGGTACATAAAATAGGGGGTCGCTCACTTTTTCTCTTAGAATCGAATGATCAAGTTGCGACCCCTTTACTTTTCCTAGTCAGTATTTAAAGAAAGGTCGTGCTAACTTTCACGTTTTTATGACACTGGGAAGTTACATAAGACAGGGGGTCACTTAATTTTGCACATAGTATTGAATAGTCAAATTGTGACAGCTTTACTTTTCCTATTTACAACCTAAAGAATGCTCATACCAAATGTCACGTTTGTGCGGTACAGATGTGTGGTATTATTTACATTACATAGGGAGTCACATACGTTTGCAATTACAATTGAATAATCAAGTTGCAACCCTTTTACTTTTGCTCTGTGGGACCTAAAGATTGAGCGTGCCAAATTTCAAGTTTGTACGACACCAGGAAATTAGAGAATTAGATTAGGTACATAACATAGGGGTTCTCTTACTTTTGCACTTAGAATTGATAAACCATGTTTGACCCCTTTACTTTTCCTATGTAGGACATAAAGAAAGCTTGTGCCGAATTCCACGTTTGTACGACACCGGGAAATTACATAACATAAGAGGTCACTTTTGCACTTAGAATTGAATATTGAAGTTGCGACCCCTTTACTCTTCCTATATAGGACCTTAAGAATGCTTGTGCCAAATTTCACATTTGCACAACACCGGTAAGTTAGACAATGAGTGGCAAGTCAGTCAATCAGTCAGTCAGTGAGGGCTTTCACCTTTATATATATAGATGTAGAGCCCCCTATCTTATTTCCAGGGTTGCACAGAACAAGCTCTTACACCATGTGCGTTACCGCTATTTCCTTTTATTCCGTAAGCTCTTGCCAGCTGGCCCTCATTCCTATTGTTGATACTGTATGTTGTATCTTATTTTGTGTATGTTGTCTCTGACTTGTAAAGTGTTGTGGATTACAATGGCGCTATATAAATAAATCATATTACTCTTGGCCATCCGGCCTGCGGGAAAAGGTTGGGGTGGCCTGGCCGTTTCACAGTCCTCAAGCCCGTTTCACCGTCCTCAAGCACCAGGCGAAGCGCTGCTAGTCAGACCTTATGTGCCCACCCAATGATAACATAGATCTCTGCTGTACTTATGCGCCACTAGATGCAGAGACTTTGACCTTAGGGAGACGCATGTTTTATACTTACCAGAGGAGAATGGAAAAATATCTAAAATATCTACACAGAATGACTCACTCGCTGCTGAAGAGCCGAATCCCATAGAAAGGGCGAACTAAAATGAATTGTTAGGCGAATTTGATTGACAAGAAATTGCTGTTGGCACCAGCTCATTTGCATAGATTACTGAGCGAGTGCTGTGATTGGCCGACACTGTAGCTTAACGGTTAGTGCAGCACTTCCCATGAGGAGCCTTGTTATAGACATCTCAACATAGTCATAGAGTCCTTCCCTTCTTCCCCTCTGCTCTCTAGCCAGATTTTACCATTTCAACAAGGGAAGGGACACTACTATCAAAAATTACTTTATAACATCTCAACAAGCCTTGTCTAACAAGTAGTCAAAATAAATATATAATTCCTATGACATTGCCTGTTCTGTACAAGATTATACCCAGACCCAGAACAGACCGACATGACTGCTCATCTTCACCCCTTCGAGAGCTGAGCTCAGGGAGATGAAGCCTGCATTTATCACTAGTTTCCCCTCTGTGGGCTCCAAGTCATATCATGGCCAGATCTACTGTAATTACTCGTGCACACAGGATGGCATAGTGTATGACCGCTTTGGCAACATAATAACTAGTTTCTTCGTATGCCATCAGAAAATCTGCCAGCATGTATTGGAAATATCTATCTCTGTAAATCATCTCATAGACAATCATATGGGCTTTTATTTGGAGGAAGAGAAATAATCATTACACTCCTCAAGCAGTTTGCAGATGTTGCAAAGTTGCGATTCATGGCCGATCTTAGACAGAGTGCGGCGATGGGCAAAATTATAAATGGGGCCCCAAATGCTCAATTATATTATCAACAACACTGTGATATACAGTTAATATAGAAGGTGGTACGATCAGATCTGTAGCACTAATTTCCAGCGCTTCCAGAAGTACTGAGGTTTAGTGGTACTGAATAAAGACCGCTGTGCAATGACAAATATTACCCTCATAAAGTGACCATGTAGCAGTAGATACCAGCTCTGACAGGTGCTCTGTAGACAGTCTAAGTGATTACAGTACCGCTATGTATTCAGAGATCGCAGGTGACGTCTGCAAACCCCAGATAGAGAACTGTGGATGAGTCGGGCTGCTTGGTTCATTCTAAGTTATCCTCCTATGACGTTGGACGCCTTTGAATTGTACAATCGTCACCACGTTGTGGGCTTTGACAGTGAACTGCGAAAAGCCAACAGATCAGGGTTGCATCTAGAATGGAGTTGCTCTTGCAGCGCCAACATATAAAATACAATCCCATAACGAAAAATACAGTCCCTTGTAAAAACCTCAATTCCCCTCCCTTTAGCTCTTTTATCATATCATCCCATGAAAAACTTTAGAGTCCTCTCTTGTTTCCCTCCAGGAGTCCCATTCCAGACACAAGGCAGTACTCCAGCAGTAGGTCACCCTGCCTATACTCTTCCATTGTAATATGGTGTTCATCAGCTGACTGCTCACTAGCTTCAATGAACAGGCAGCGGAATACCTGAAGTAGGAGCTTGGGGCAACTGCCCAGTTTACCCCCCCAACGCCCGGCCCTGGGTGGGATTCAGACCCACAACTCCAATGCTGTGCCAACTGCTGAGTTCCCACTCCCGGCTGCAAGATTTTTCCAGAGCTGCACCAGTTCTGTGCAATGTGCTAACCCAGAGAATCAGGTTTATTCCCAGCACCCAGCATACCCTAAAAACACATCTTTTTAGGGAGGCCTTCCGTCTTCCCCAATTTAACTCTTCTCCATTTACGTTACTTATTCACGCTCCTTTGGAAAGCTGACCCCCTTCTTCCCACTCTATCCCCCACACACCCTATTGCACCTCTCACCTGTATATACAGAGATATGGCTGGTGACTGCTTCATACAGCTTTATGTAGACACTAGCTGATATAGCCGGCTTTGCCCAAGTTAACTTATTACAGGTGTTTACGTCTTGTTCGCCCAGAAAATGTTATGAAGTCGTGATTACTTCAGAGGAACCAAGAATAAAATATGTATACGCACAGTGGAGCTTTAGATTCTCCTCAGGCTGCATGTACCGATGTCCCTCTGCAGAATGTGCCATCCCTCTCACTCTGCTCACTTTTTACCCTTAAATGTTAAGCCGCTTTTTATTCAGATTTAACCCCAGACTGGGGATTGCAGCCCTTTCTTAGCCTAAGAAGCCATGCTCCATCCATGCAGTCCGTGGCTGCTTCCCTAAATACTTTACAGCCTTTTAACATGCACACAGAGGTCAGTTAGATTGTCCTCAGTATATACAAATAGAGGAGAGATAGATTCTCCTCAGCATACAAATCATTTCCATAGGCTTTACGGTTTCTGAGAAAGCAACTATCCCATGTATAGCAGATTTTTGCAGTTTCTCACGCTTTGAATTGAATATTGAAGTTGTGACCCCTTTACTTTTCCTATTTAGGATGTAAAGAATGGTTGTGGCAAATTTCATGTTTGTGCGGTTCAGATGTGTGTTATTAGTTACATAACATAGGGGGTCACTTACTTCTGTACTAAGAATTGAACAAACAATTACAAACCTTTACTTTTCCTATGTGGCAACTAAAGAATGGTCATGCCAAATTTCAAGTTTGTACGAGCCCAGGAAGTTAGAGATTTAGATTAGGTACATAAAATAGGGGGTCGCTCACTTTTGCTCTTAGAATCGAATGATCAAGTTGCGACCCCTTTACTTTTCCTAGTCAGTATTTAAAGAAAGGTCGTGCTAACTTTCACGTTTTTATGACACTGGGAAGTTACATAACACAGGGGGTCACTTAATTTTGCACATAGTATTGAATAGTCAAATTGTGACTGCTTTACTTTTCCTATTTACAACCTAAAGAATGCTCATACCAAATGTCACGTTTGTGCGGTACAGATGTGTGGTATTATTTACATTACACAGGGAGTCACATACGTTTGCAATTACAATTGAATAATCAAGTTGCAACCCTTTTACTTTTGCTCTGTGGGACCTTAAGATTGAGCGTGCCAAATTTCAAGTTTGTACGACACCTGGAAATTAGAGAATTAGATTAGGTACATAACATAGGGGTTCTCTTACTTTTGCACTTAGAATTGATAAATCATGTTGTGACCCCTTTACTTTTCCTATGTAGGACATAAAGAAAGCTTGTGCCGAATTCCACGTTTGTACGACACCGGGAAATTACATAACATAAGAGGTCACTTTTGCACTTAGAATTGAATATTGAAGTTGCGACCCCTTTACTCTTCCTATATAGGACCTTAAGAATGCTTGTGCCAAATTTCACATTTGCACAACACCGGTAAGTTAGACAATGAGTGGCAAGTCAGTCAATCAGTCAGTCAGTGAGGGCTTTCACCTTTATATATATAGATGTAGAGCCCCCTATCTTATTTCCAGGGTTGCACAGAACAAGCTCTTACACCATGTGCGTTACCGCTATTTCCTTTTATTCCGTAAGCTCTTGCCAGCTGGCCCTCATTCCTATTGTTGATACTGTATGTTGTATCTTATTTTGTGTATGTTGTCTCTGACTTGTAAAGTGTTGTGGATTACAATGGCGCTATATAAATAAATCATATTACTCTTGGCCACCCGGCCTGCGGGAAAAGGTTGGGGTGGCCTGGCCGTTTCACAGTCCTCAAGCCCGTTTCACCGTCCTCAAGCACCAGGCGAAGCGCTGCTAGTCAGACCTTATGTGCCCACCCAATGATAACATAGATCTCTGCTGTACTTATGCGCCACTAGATGCAGAGACTTTGACCTTAGGGAGACGCATGTTTTATACTTACCAGAGGAGAATGGAAAAATATCTAAAATATCTACACAGAATGACTCACTCGCTGCTGAAGAGCCGAATCCCATAGAAAGGGCGAACTAAAATGAATTGTTAGGCGAATTTGATTGACAAGAAATTGCTGTTGGCACCAGCTCATTTGCATAGATTACTGAGCGAGTGCTGTGATTGGCCGACACTGTAGCTTAACGGTTAGTGCAGCACTTCCCATGAGGAGCCTTGTTATAGACATCTCAACATAGTCATAGAGTCCTTCCCTTCTTCCCCTCTGCTCTCTAGCCAGATTTTACCATTTCAACAAGGGAAGGGACACTACTATCAAAAATTACTTTATAACATCTCAACAAGCCTTGTCTAACAAGTAGTCAAAATAAATATATAATTCCTATGACATTGCCTGTTCTGTACAAGATTATACCCAGACCCAGAACAGACCGACATGACTGCTCATCTTCACCCCTTCGAGAGCTGAGCTCAGGGAGATGAAGCCTGCATTTATCACTAGTTTCCCCTCTGTGGGCTCCAAGTCATATCATGGCCAGATCTACTGTAATTACTCGTGCACACAGGATGGCATAGTGTATGACCGCTTTGGCAACATAATAACTAGTTTCTTCGTATGCCATCAGAAAATCTGCCAGCATGTATTGGAAATATCTATCTCTGTAAATCATCTCATAGACAATCATATGGGCTTTTATTTGGAGGAAGAGAAATAATCATTACACTCCTCAAGCAGTTTGCAGATGTTGCAAAGTTGCGATTCATGGCCGATCTTAGACAGAGTGCGGCGATGGGCAAAATTATAAATGGGGCCCCAAATGCTCAATTATATTATCAACAACACTGTGATATACAGTTAATATAGAAGGTGGTACGATCAGATCTGTAGCACTAATTTCCAGCGCTTCCAGAAGTACTGAGGTTTAGTGGTACTGAATAAAGACCGCTGTGCAATGACAAATATTACCCTCATAAAGTGACCATGTAGCAGTAGATACCAGCTCTGACAGGTGCTCTGTAGACAGTCTAAGTGATTACAGTACCGCTATGTATTCAGAGATCGCAGGTGACGTCTGCAAACCCCAGATAGAGAACTGTGGATGAGTCGGGCTGCTTGGTTCATTCTAAGTTATCCTCCTATGACGTTGGACGCCTTTGAATTGTACAATCGTCACCACGTTGTGGGCTTTGACAGGGAACTGCGAAAAGCCAACAGATCAGGGTTGCATCTAGAATGGAGTTGCTCTTGCAGCGCCAACATATAAAATACAATCCCATAACGAAAAATACAGTCCCTTGTAAAAACCTCAATTCCCCTCCCTTTAGCTCTTTTATCATATCATCCCATGAAAAACTTTAGAGTCCTCTCTTGTTTCCCTCCAGGAGTCCCATTCCAGACACAAGGCAGTACTCCAGCAGTAGGTCACCCTGCCTATACTCTTCCATTGTAATATGGTGTTCATCAGCTGACTGCTCACTAGCTTCAATGAACAGGCAGCGGAATACCTGAAGTAGGAGCTTGGGGCAACTGCCCAGTTTACCCCCCCAACGCCCGGCCCTGGGTGGGATTCAGACCCACAACTCCAATGCTGTGCCAACTGCTGAGTTCCCACTCCCGGCTGCAAGATTTTTCCAGAGCTGCACCAGTTCTGTGCAATGTGCTAACCCAGAGAATCAGGTTTATTCCCAGCACCCAGCATACCCTAAAAACACATCTTTTTAGGGAGGCCTTCCGTCTTCCCCAATTTAACTCTTCTCCATTTACGTTACTTATTCACGCTCCTTTGGAAAGCTGACCCCCTTCTTCCCACTCTATCCCCCACGCACCCTATTGCACCTCTCACCTGTATATACAGAGATATGGCTGGTGACTGCTTCATACAGCGTTATGTAGACACTAGCTGATATAGCCGGCTTTGCCCAAGTTAACTTATTACAGGTGTTTACGTCTTGTTCGCCCAGAAAATGTTATGAAGTCGTGATTACTTCAGAGGAACCAAGAATAAAATATGTATACGCACAGTGGAGCTTTAGATTCTCCTCAGGCTGCATGTACCGATGTCCCTCTGCAGAATGTGCCATCCCTCTCACTCTGCTCACTTTTTACCCTTAAATGTTAAGCCGCTTTTTATTCAGATTTAACCCCAGACTGGGGATTGCAGCCCTTTCTTAGCCTAAGAAGCCATGCTCCATCCATGCAGTCCGTGGCTGCTTCCCTAAATACTTTACAGCCTTTTAACATGCACACAGAGGTCAGTTAGATTGTCCTCAGTATATACAAATAGAGGAGAGATAGATTCTCCTCAGCATACAAATCATTTCCATAGGCTTTACGGTTTCTGAGAAAGCAACTATCCCATGTATAGCAGATTTTTGCAGTTTCTCACGCTTTGAATTGAATATTGAAGTTGTGACCCCTTTACTTTTCCTATTTAGGATGTAAAGAATGGTTGTGGCAAATTTCATGTTTGTGCGGTTCAGATGTCTGTTATTAGTTACATAACATAGGGGGTCACTTACTTCTGTACTAAGAATTGAACAAACAATTACAAACCTTTACTTTTCCTATGTGGCAACTAAAGAATGGTCATGCCAAATTTCAAGTTTGTACGACCCCAGGAAGTTAGAGATTTAGATTAGGTACATAAAATAGGGGGTCGCTCACTTTTTCTCTTAGAATCGAATGATCAAGTTGCGACCCCTTTACTTTTCCTAGTCAGTATTTAAAGAAAGGTCGTGCTAACTTTCACGTTTTTATGACACTGGGAAGTTACATAAGACAGGGGGTCACTTAATTTTGCACATAGTATTGAATAGTCAAATTGTGACAGCTTTACTTTTCCTATTTACAACCTAAAGAATGCTCATACCAAATGTCACGTTTGTGCGGTACAGATGTGTGGTATTATTTACATTACATAGGGAGTCACATACGTTTGCAATTACAATTGAATAATCAAGTTGCAACCCTTTTACTTTTGCTCTGTGGGACCTAAAGATTGAGCGTGCCAAATTTCAAGTTTGTACGACACCAGGAAATTAGAGAATTAGATTAGGTACATAACATAGGGGTTCTCTTACTTTTGCACTTAGAATTGATAAACCATGTTTGACCCCTTTACTTTTCCTATGTAGGACATAAAGAAAGCTTGTGCCGAATTCCACGTTTGTACGACACCGGGAAATTACATAACATAAGAGGTCACTTTTGCACTTAGAATTGAATATTGAAGTTGCGACCCCTTTACTCTTCCTATATAGGACCTTAAGAATGCTTGTGCCAAATTTCACATTTGCACAACACCGGTAAGTTAGACAATGAGTGGCAAGTCAGTCAATCAGTCAGTCAGTGAGGGCTTTCACCTTTATATATATAGATGTAGAGCCCCCTATCTTATTTCCAGGGTTGCACAGAACAAGCTCTTACACCATGTGCGTTACCGCTATTTCCTTTTATTCCGTAAGCTCTTGCCAGCTGGCCCTCATTCCTATTGTTGATACTGTATGTTGTATCTTATTTTGTGTATGTTGTCTCTGACTTGTAAAGTGTTGTGGATTACAATGGCGCTATATAAATAAATCATATTACTCTTGGCCACCCGGCCTGTGGGAAAAGGTTGGGGTGGCCTGGCCGTTTCACAGTCCTCAAGCCCGTTTCACCGTCCTCAAGCAGCAGGCGAAGCGCTGCTAGTCAGACCTTATGTGCCCACCCAATGATAACATAGATCTCTGCTGTATTTATGCGCCACTAGATGCAGAGACTTTGACCTTAGGGAGACGCATGTTTTATACTTACCAGAGGAGAATGGAAAAATATCTAAAATATCTACACAGAATGACTCACTCGCTGCTGAAGAGCCGAATCCCATAGAAAGGGCGAACTAAAATGAATTGTTAGGCGAATTTGATTGACAAGAAATTGCTGTTGGCACCAGCTCATTTGCATAGATTACTGAGCGAGTGCTGTGATTGGCCGACACTGTAGCTTAATGGTTAGTGCTGCACTTCCCATGAGGAGCCTTGTTATAGACATCTCAACATAGTCATAGAGTCCTTCCCTTCTTCCCCTCTGCTCTCTAGCCAGATTTTACCATTTCAACAAGGGAAGGGACACTACTATCAAAAATTACTTTATAACATCTCAACAAGCCTTGTCTAACAAGTAGTCAAAATAAATATATAATTCCTATGACATTGCCTGTTCTGTACAAGATTATACCCAGACCCAGAACAGACCGACATGACTGCTCATCTTCACCCCTTCGAGAGCTGAGCTCAGGGAGATGAAGCCTGCATTTATCACTAGTTTCCCCTCTGTGGGCTCCAAGTCATATAATGGCCAGATCTACTGTAATTACTCGTGCACACAGGATGGCATAGTGTATGACCGCTTTGGCAACATAATAACTAGTTTCTTCGTATGCCATCAGAAAATCTGCCAGCATGTATTGGAAATATCTATCTCTGTAAACCATCTCATAGACAATCATATGGGCTTTTATTTGGAGGAAGAGAGAAAATCATTACACTCCTCAAGCAGTTTGCAGATGTTGCAAAGTTGCGATTCATGGCCGATCTTAGACAGAGTGCGGCGATGGGCAAAATTATAAATGGGGCCCCAAATGCTCAATTATATTATCAACAACACAGTGATATTCAGTTAATATAGAAGGTGGTACGATCACATCTGTAGCACTAATTTCCAGCGCTTCCAGAAGTACTGAGGTTTAGTGGTACTGAATAAAGACCGCTGTGCAATGACAAATATTACCCTCATAAAGTGACCATGTAGCAGTAGATACCAGCTCTGACAGGTGCTCTGTAGACAGTCTAAGTGATTACAGTACCGCTATGTATTCAGAGATCGCAGGTGACGTCTGCAAACCCCAGATAGAGAACTGTGGATGAGTCGGGCTGCTTGGTTCATTCTAAGTTATCCTCCTATGACGTTGGACGCCTTTGAATTGTACAATCGTCACCACGTTGTGGGCTTTGACAGTGAACTGCGAAAAGCCAACAGATCAGGGTTGCATCTAGAATGGAGTTGCTCTTGCAGCGCCAACATATAAAATACAATCCCATAACGAAAAATACAGTCCCTTGTAAAAACCTCAATTCCCCTCCCTTTAGCTCTTTTATCATATCATCCCATGAAAAACTTTAGAGTCCTCTCTTGTTTCCCTCCAGGAGTCCCATTCCAGACACAAGGCAGTACTCCAGCAGTAGGTCACCCTGCCTATACTCTTCCATTGTAATATGGTGTTCATCAGCTGATTGCTCACTAGCTTCAATGAACAGGCAGCGGAATACCTGAAGTAGGGGCTTGGGGCAACTGCCCAGTTTACCCCCCCAACGCCCGGCCCTGGGTGGGATTCAGACCCACAACTCCAATGCTGTGCCAACTGCTGAGTTCCCACTCCCGGCTGCAAGATTTTTCCAGAGCTGCACCAGTTCTGTGCAATGTGCTAACCCAGAGAATCAGGTTTATTCCCAGCACCCAGCATACCCTAAAAACACATCTTTTTAGGGAGGCCTTCCGTCTTCCCCAATTTAACTCTTCTCCATTTACGTTACTTATTCACGCTCCTTTGGAAAGCTGACCCCCTTCTTCCCACTCTATCCCCCACACACCCTATTGCACCTCTCACCTGTATATACAGAGATATGGCTGGTGACTGCTTCATACAGCTTTATGTAGACACTAGCTGATATAGCCGGCTTTGCCCAAGTTAACTTATTACAGGTGTTTACGTCTTGTTCGCCCAGAAAATGTTATGAAGTCGTGATTACTTCAGAGGAACCAAGAATAAAATATGTATACGCACAGTGGAGCTTTAGATTCTCCTCAGGCTGCATGTACCGATGTCCCTCTGCAGAATGTGCCATCCCTCTCACTCTGCTCACTTTTTACCCTTAAATGTTAAGCCGCTTTTTATTCAGATTTAACCCCAGACTGTGGATTGCAGCCCTTTCTTAGCCTAAGAAGCCATGCTCCATCCATGCAGTCTGTGGCTGCTTCCCTAAATACTTTACAGCCTTTTAACATGCACACAGAGGTCAGTTAGATTGTCCTCAGTATATACAAATAGAGGAGAGATAGATTCTCCTCAGCATACAAATCATTTCCATAGGCTTTACGGTTTCTGAGAAAGCAACTATCCCATGTATAGCAGATTTTTGCAGTTTCTCACGCTTTGAATTGAATATTGAAGTTGTGACCCCTTTACTTTTCCTATTTAGGATGTAAAGAATGGTTGTGGCAAATTTCATGTTTGTGCGGTGCAGATGTGTGTTATTAGTTACATAACATAGGGGGTCACTTACTTCTGTACAAAGAATTGAACAAACAATTACAAACCTTTACTTTTCCTATGTGGCAACTAAAGAATGGTCATGCCAAATTTCAAGTTTGTACGACCCCAGGAAGTTAGAGATTTAGATTAGGTACATAAAATAGGGGGTCGCTCACTTTTGCTCTTAGAATCGAATGATCAAGTTGCGACCCCTTTACTTTTCCTAGTCAGTATTTAAAGAAAGGTCGTGCTAACTTTCACGTTTTTATGACACTGGGAAGTTACATAACACAGGGGGTCACTTAATTTTGCACATAGTATTGAATAGTCAAATTGTGACTGCTTTACTTTTCCTATTTACAACCTAAAGAATGCTCATACCAAATGTCACGTTTGTGCGGTACAGATGTGTGGTATTATTTACATTACATAGGGAGTCACATACGTTTGCAATTACAATTGAATAATCAAGTTGCGACCCTTTTACTTTTGCTCTGTGGGACCTAAAGATTGAGCATGCCAAATTTCAAGTTTGTACGACACCAGGAAATTAGAGAATTAGATTAGGTACATAACATAGGGGTTCTCTTACTTTTGCATTTAGAATTGATAAACCATGTTGTGACCCCTTTACTTTTCCTATGTAGGACATAAAGAAAGCTTGTGCCGAATTCCACGTTTGTACGACACCGGGAAATTACATAACATAAGAGGTCACTTTTGCACTTAGAATTGAATATTGAAGTTGCGACCCCTTTACTCTTCCTATATAGGACCTTAAGTATGCTTGTGCCAAATTTCACATTTGCACAACACCGGTAAGTTAGACAATGAGTGGCAAGTCAGTCAATCAGTCAGTCAGTGAGGGCTTTCACCTTTATATATATAGATGTAGAGCCCCCTATCTTATTTCCAGGGTTGCACAGAACAAGCTCTTACACCATGTGCGTTACCGCTATTTCCTTTTATTCCGTAAGCTCTTGCCAGCTGGCCCTCATTCCTATTGTTGATACTGTATGTTGTATCTTATTTTGTGTATGTTGTCTCTGACTTGTAAAGTGTTGTGGATTACAATGGCGCTATATAAATAAATCATATTACTCTTGGCCACCCGGCCTGTGGGAAAAGGTTGGGGTGGCCTGGCCGTTTCACAGTCCTCAAGCCCGTTTCACCGTCCTCAAGCACCAGGCGAAGCGCTGCTAGTCAGACCTTATGTGCCCACCCAATGATAACATAGATCTCTGCTGTATTTATGCACCACTAGATGCAGAGACTTTGACCTTAGGGAGACGCATGTTTTATACTTACCAGAGGAGAATGGAAAAATATCTAAAATATCTACACAGAATGACTCACTCGCTGCTGAAGAGCCGAATCCCATAGAAAGGGCGAACTAAAATGAATTGTTAGGCGAATTTGATTGACAAGAAATTGCTGTTGGCACCAGCTCATTTGCATAGATTACTGAGCGAGCGCTGTGATTGGCCGACACTGTAGCTTAACGGTTATTGCAGCACTTCCCATGAGGAGCCTTGTTATAGACATCTCAACATAGTCATAGAGTCCTTCCCTTCTTCCCCTCTGCTCTCTAGCCAGATTTTACCATTTCAACAAGGGAAGGGACACTACTATCAAAAATTACTTTATAACATCTCAACAAGCCTTGTCTAACAAGTAGTCAAAATAAATATATAATTCCTATGACATTGCCTGTTCTGTACAAGATTATACCCAGACCCAGAACAGACCGACATGACTGCTCATCTTCACCCCTTCGAGAGCTGAGCTCAGGGAGATGAAGCCTGCATTTATCACTAGTTTCCCCTCTGTGGGCTCCAAGTCATATAATGGCCAGATCTACTGTAATTACTCGTGCACACAGGATGGCATAGTGTATGACCGCTTTGGCAACATAATAACTAGTTTCTTCGTATGCCATCAGAAAATCTGCCAGCATGTATTGGAAATATCTATCTCTGTAAACCATCTCATAGACAATCATATGGGCTTTTATTTGGAGGAAGAGAGAAAATCATTACACTCCTCAAGCAGTTTGCAGATGTTGCAAAGTTGCGATTCATGGCCGATCTTAGACAGAGTGCGGCGATGGGCAAAATTATAAATGGGGCCCCAAATGCTCAATTATATTATCAACAACACTGTGATATACAGTTAATATAGAAGGTGGTATGATCAGATCTGTAGCACTAATTTCCAGCGCTTCCAGAAGTACTGAGGTTTAGTGGTACTGAATAAAGACCGCTGTGCAATGACAAATATTACCCTCATAAAGTGACCATGTAGCAGTAGATACCAGCTCTGACAGGTGCTCTGTAGACAGTCTAAGTGATTACAGTACCGCTATGTATTCAGAGATCGCAGGTGACATCTGCAAACCCCAGATAGAGAACTGTGGATGAGTGGGGCTGCTTGGTTCATTCTAAGTTATCCTCCTATGACGTTGGACGCCTTTGAATTGTACAATCGTCACCACGTTGTGGGCTTTGACAGTGAACTGCGAAAAGCCGACAGATCAGGGTTGCATCTAGAATGGAGTTGCTCTTGCAGCGCCAACATATAAAATACAATCCCATAACGAAAAATACAGTCCCTTGTAAAAACCTCAATTCCCCTCCCTTTAGCTCTTTTATCATATCATCCCATGAAAAACTTTAGAGTCCTCTCTTGTTTCCCTCCAGGAGTCCCATTCCAGACACAAGGCAGTACTCCAGCAGTAGGTCACCCTGCCTATACTCTTCCATTGTAATATGGTGTTCATCAGCTGACTGCTCACTAGCTTCAATGAACAGGCAGCGGAATACCTGAAGTAGGAGCTTGGGGCAACTGCCCAGTTTACCCCCCCAACGCCCGGCCCTGGGTGGGATTCAGACCCACAACTCCAATGCTGTGCCAACTGCTGAGTTCCCACTCCCGGCTGCAAGATTTTTCCAGAGCTGCACCAGTTCTGTGCAATGTGCTAACCCAGAGAATCAGGTTTATTCCCAGCACCCAGCATACCCTAAAAACACATCTTTTTAGGGAGGCCTTCCGTCTTCCCCAATTTAACTCTTCTCCATTTACGTTACTTATTCACGCTCCTTTGGAAAGCTGACCCCCTTCTTCCCACTCTATCCCCCACACACCCTATTGCACCTCTCACCTGTATATACAGAGATATGGCTGGTGACTGCTTCATACAGCTTTATGTAGACACTAGCTGATATAGCCGGCTTTGCCCAAGTTAACTTATTACAGGTGTTTACGTCTTGTTCGCCCAGAAAATGTTATGAAGTCGTGATTACTTCAGAGGAACCAAGAATAAAATATGTATACGCACAGTGGAGCTTTAGATTCTCCTCAGGCTGCATGTACCGATGTCCCTCTGCAGAATGTGCCATCCCTCTCACTCTGCTCACTTTTTACCCTTAAATGTTAAGCCGCTTTTTATTCAGATTTAACCCCAGACTGTGGATTGCAGCCCTTTCTTAGCCTAAGAAGCCATGCTCCATCCATGCAGTCTGTGGCTGCTTCCCTAAATACTTTACAGCCTTTTAACATGCACACAGAGGTCAGTTAGATTGTCCTCAGTATATACAAATAGAGGAGAGATAGATTCTCCTCAGCATACAAATCATTTCCATAGGCTTTACGGTTTCTGAGAAAGCAACTATCCCATGTATAGCAGATTTTTGCAGTTTCTCACGCTTTGAATTGAATATTGAAGTTGTGACCCCTTTACTTTTCCTATTTAGGATGTAAAGAATGGTTGTGGCAAATTTCATGTTTGTGCGGTGCAGATGTGTGTTATTAGTTACATAACATAGGGGGTCACTTACTTCTGTACTAAGAATTGAACAAACAATTACAAACCTTTACTTTTCCTATGTGGCAACTAAAGAATGGTCATGCCAAATTTCAAGTTTGTACGACCCCAGGAAGTTAGAGATTTAGATTAGGTACATAAAATAGGGGGTCGCTCACTTTTACTCTTAGAATCGAATGATCAAGTTGCGACCCCTTTACTTTTCCTAGTCAGTATTTAAAGAAAGGTCGTGCTAACTTTCACGTTTTTATGACACTGGGAAGTTACATAAGACAGGGGGTCACTTAATTTTGCACATAGTATTGAATAGTCAAATTGTGACAGCTTTACTTTTCCTATTTACAACCTAAAGAATGCTCATACCAAATGTCACGTTTGTGCGGTACAGATGTGTGGTATTATTTACATTACACAGGGAGTCACATACGTTTGCAATTACAATTGAATAATCAAGTTGCGACCCTTTTACTTTTGCTCTGTGGGACCTAAAGATTGAGCGTGCCAAATTTCAAGTTTGTACGACACCAGGAAATTAGAGAATTAGATTAGGTACATAACATAGGGGTTCTCTTACTTTTGCACTTAGAATTGATAAATCATGTTGTGACCCCTTTACTTTTCCTATGTAGGACATAAAGAAAGCTTGTGCCGAATTCCACGTTTGTACGACACCGGGAAATTACATAACATAAGAGGTCACTTTTGCACTTAGAATTGAATATTGAAGTTGCGACCCCTTTACTCTTCCTATATAGGACCTTAAGAATGCTTGTGCCAAATTTCACATTTGCACAACACCGGTAAGTTAGACAATGAGTGGCAAGTCAGTCAATCAGTCAGTCAGTGAGGGCTTTCACCTTTATATATATAGATGTAGAGCCCCCTATCTTATTTCCAGGGTTGCACAGAACAAGCTCTTACACCATGTGCGTTACCGCTATTTCCTTTTATTCCGTAAGCTCTTGCCAGCTGGCCCTCATTCCTATTGTTGATACTGTATGTTGTATCTTATTTTGTGTATGTTGTCTCTGACTTGTAAAGTGTTGTGGATTACAATGGCGCTATATAAATAAATCATATTACTCTTGGCCTCCCGACCTGTGGGAAAAGGTTGGGGTGGCCTGGCCGTTTCACAGTCCTCAAGCCCGTTTCACCGTCCTCAAGCACCAGGCGAAGCGCTGCTAGTCAGACCTTATGTGCCCACCCAATGATAACATAGATCTCTGCTGTATTTATGTGCCACTAGATGCAGAGACTTTGACCTTAGGGAGACGCATGTTTTATACTTACCAGAGGAGAATGGAAAAATATCTAAAATATCTATACAGAATGACTCACTCGCTGCTGAAGAGCCGAATCCCATAGAAAGGGCGAACTAAAATGAATTGTTAGGCGAATTTTTTTTTTTTTTTTTTTTTTTTAAACACATTTTTATTAGAGTTTTACATTAGATATCACATTCCTTTTGCCCTAAGACCAAACACATAGTAAGTTAATAACAAACGGTGGCCGCTGAGGAATCAAATTAAGGAAGAAGAGGATTGATACTACCACTCAACGGTCTATGGCATATAAATGTAACCTAACAGTAGCATTAAGACTACTTATAATAACAATATTGTAAGGCATAGAAAAAACAGGAAACTTCTTTCTCTCACCGCTACGGGCGGCGCGCCCCTTGCCGAGGCGGCTTGGCGTCTTTTTGGCGGGGGTGTAGGCACCCCCTCCAGTGCACCTAGCCCGTGGGAGAAAGGTAAAACATATTAAGACTCTGCACAGTTCTTGTAGTAAGGAGGGGGGGTTGTGGGGGGGGGGGGATGGGGAAGAATTAGGTAAGTGGGGAGGGGAGGGGGATGTTGATGGTTCGGTCCGTCTGTGTCTTAGTTTGGTCCAGGGGGGATTACCTCCTGTCAAGAGACGTGTGGTTTATTGCCTCCTCATCCAGGTACTCACTCTCCGAGCTCAGCCCGTCTCTCCAGTGGGTGTAAGACGCCGCGAAGCCACTCGCCACTCTCTCCTGACCACTTCCATACCTAGTCCTGGACTCCAGAAGGGTCACACTCCAGACCTGAGCCGATATGTGTGGGGAGTCGGTCCCTATGAGAACTCAGGGGGATTTCGCTCCTGTATCGCTTGGCTCCATAGTCCTTCCTCCCGGGACTCCTTCCAATGTATGTTAGTGTGTGTTTAATTGCCTCCAGGGGTGCCAAGTTTTTATGAATCCCTCGTGTGAGTCCGTGTTCCAGCTATGTAGCTCCTCCATATTATAGATTGCCTCCACTTTGGTTTTCCAGAGCGCCAGGTTGGGTGGTGCTCTCTGCATCCAAAGGGAGGGAATCAGTGCTTTGGCTGCGTCTAACAGGAATGCCAACAACTTGTCTCTAAGGGGGTGGAAGTTGGCTGAGGGCTTCCAAAGAAAGAGGATTTCTGGTGTGATTCGGAAGTTAGGTTTAAGTAGACATAATACCTCCTCCACATCCTTCCAGAACGTGGTGAGTGCATCGCACTCCCACCAAATGTGGTTATAAGAGCCTGTTGCTACCTCGCATCTCCAGCATTTGTCCTGTTTAGCTAACTTATGTGAATAAAGCCACTGCGGAGTCCTATACCATCTGGCTAAGACTTTGTAATGACTTTCTTGAAGTAAGATGCAAGGGGATAAGCCAAATGAAGTCTGTAGGATTAGTTTTATATCAGATGTGGAGAGGGTTATTTTAAGTTCCTTTTCCCACGATGATAAGAACGCCGGTTTATAAGGGGCTGTGGGTGCCATAAACCTGTTACGAATACTGGAAATGGAACTATAATTAGGGTGAGTTTTGATCGTTTTTTCAAACGGGGTCTCTGGTCTCGTTGACCTGGAGAGTCTCTGAAATTCGCCGAATGTTTGCGTTATTTGGGCCTTATGCAGGAACGATATCGAGAGCTGCGGCGCCAACGCTTCTAGGATGTCTGCTGGTTTGTTATGAGTTTGTGTTTGTAGGTCGCCGAAATTAAGAGGCGCGAATCTCTTCCAGAGGTTTCTAGAGACGCTATCGGCTGGCCGATTAAGGAACCTATTAATGGTGCTCAGTGAGGCCAGGGGGGAAGGATCTGGCGCCAGGGAGTGTTTGTATCTGTCCCAGGCCTCGCATGGACCCCTTAGGAGCGGATTGAACTTTTTAGATCTATAGTTAATTTTGGAAGGAAACCCGAGCTCCTCCAGAAAAAGGTCTCCCTCACATCCCCTGGCCAGGGCGCGCAAAATGTCATCCCCCCTGGGGGATGCTAGGTCAAGCCAGTACCTCAATTGGACCGCCTGGAAAAAGTCGTGGACGCACGGCAGCCCAATCCCCCCCTCGTTCCTCCTTTTAATCATGAGGCTAAAGGCCATATGAGGCCTCTTTTGTCTCCAAGTGTATCCCGAAAAGGCGGAGCGTAAAGCTTTGAAAAACGTCTGAGGTAGGTGTATGGGCACCATCCTAAGTTTGTACAAAATTTGGGGGAGGACGTAGGCCTTTAGTATATTTTTCCTGCCTAGCCAAGAGGCGCACGGGATGTCGTACTTCTGAAGTAAGAGTTTAATCTGCGTCAGTAGGGGTGCAAAGTTAGCTTTGTACAGATCGTCAATGTTTTTGGTGATCTTCACTCCCAAATAGTCTATGGAGGTGTCCGACCATTCGAAGGGTGAGCTGGACCTAAGCTGGATCCACCGAGCTGGGGGAATCGATACGTTGAAGATGGTAGATTTGGTGAAGTTTATCTTAAAATTAGAGATGGAGCCAAAGTTATCCAGTAGGGTAACCAGGTTGGGGATTCCTGAGTCTGGTTCGGTGATTATGAACATAATATCGTCCGCAAAAGCTGCCGCGCTCAAACCAACCGAATCCACCTCCAGACCCTTAATGTCCGGGGCTAGTCTAACCGTCCTCAGCAAAGGTTCTAGTGTGAGGATGAAAAGAGACGGCGAGAGCGGGGAGCCCTGGCGGGTGCCGTTCCTGATATCAAATGGCGGAGAAAGTGAGTTGCTTATTTTAAGTCTTGCGTAGGGTTCCTTATATAGGGAAAAGATGGCTGCGATAAAGGTGGGCGGGAAGTTAAAATGGTTCAGGACTCTTTCCATATAGGTCCAGCTCACCCTATCGAACGCCTTCTCGGCGTCGGTACCAACTAACGGCAACTCTATGTTGTGGGACTGCGCATATCTAATAGCATGGAGCAATCTGTAACAGTTGTCCCTGCCCTCCCTATTTTTGACAAATCCCGACTGTTCTTTGTCTATCAGGCGTGGGATGATATCCTCTAGCCTTTTTGACAGAAGTTTTGCCCAAAATTTTACATCCACATTAATGAGGGAAATGGGCCTGTAGCTGCCACAGAGCTCCGGGTTTTTATTATCCTTGTGAATGAGCGTTATGTGCGCCTCTTGTGCCTGTTTAGGGAGTTGTTCTCCTGACATGAGTGCGTTCATCACGTCTCTCAATTTGGGGGCCAGCGTGCCTGTAAATGATTTATAATATATTGCTGGGAGGCCGTCTGGGCCGGGGCTCTTCCCGCTAGGGCTGTTCTTGATTATGTCCTCTACTTCCTCTAGGGAGATAGGTTGTAGTAAACTCGCTGTCTCTGTATCCCTCAGCTTGGGAAGGCTAGCGGAGGAGAGGAAGTGGTCTATCTGTGCTATGGTGTTATCCCGATCTATGGGGGAATGCGAGTTATTGAGGTTGTAAAGCTCCGCGTAGAACCTTTGAAAGGTCTCCGCAATTTCTTTTGATGTGGATTTGGATACTCCTAGATGGTCTCTAATGGATGTGATGTGGTTCCTGGATTTGGCCTTTTTAATTAAAGAGGTAAGTAGCTTGCTTCCCTTGTTGCCATGCGCATAGAACTTATATTGGAGATAGAGATGTTTTTTGTTATATCTAGATTCTAGTAAGCGTTTAAGTTCCCGCCTAAGGTCTAGCAGCTCATCCATGCTATTTTTGATTTGAGATAGTTTGTGGAGTTGTTCTAGTTTCGCAATTTGGTTTAAGAGGTTATCTATTTTGAGCTGGTTTTGTTTTTTAAGTTTGGCACCCAGAGAGATGAACAAGCCCCTCATGTACGCTTTGTGGGCCTCCCACACAACCGGGGTGCTAACGTCACCCGTGTCGTTGAGTAGAAAGAACTCATCCAGCAAACCTGTGAGGCGGTCCCTCTCCAATTCCGAGTCCAGCAAGGAGGTATTTAATTTCCAAATCCATTCTCTATGTCCTTCTCCGGACAATCTGAGATCTATATGTATGGGTGAGTGATCCGAGATGGTGATTGCTTCTATTTTAGCTTTCGCCACCCTATTCAGGATCTCCCCGGAGACATAAATATGGTCCAGTCTCTGGAACGAGTTATGTACTTGTGAAAAGTACGTATAGTCTTTTACTGTGGGATTAATGGCTCTCCATGCGTCCACGACCTTCAATTCCTGAAGCATTTTATGCACTCTCTGTATTTGTCTCTGGGAGATCCAAGATCTACCCTTTGACGAGTCCAAAAGGGGGTTAAGGAACAGGTTAAAGTCCCCTCCTAATACAATGGGGCCTTCAGCAAATTCTTTCAGAATTCTCAACTGTTCTAACAGCCACTCTACTTGGTTCGAATTAGGGGCGTAAAGGTTTGCGATTGTTATTTTTCCCTTATTGATGGAACCTTTTATGAAAAGCGTTCTCCCCAGTTCGTCAGAATACCTGGCTTTCAGGGAGAACACGATAGACTTGTGTAGCGCAATTGACACTCCTTTAGAGGCAGAAACGGGATGTGTGCTATGGTAACACTGAGGAAAATTTTTCCCCGGGAGGGGACTATGTTTGTTGGCCTTAAAGTGTGTCTCCTGGAGTAACAGGATCTTGGTGTTGTATTTTTTGACTAACTGTGATATGCTGTACCTTTTTTGAGGAGAGTTCATTCCCCGGACATTGAACGATGTGACTCTGAGCGGCTCCGCGGCGTCCGGTCCTTCCATCGCGCCCTGGTGAGACTGAATGAGGCTTTTACGAGCGCTAGGGAATGAGAATGTCAAAGACAAAAGACAGCACACAGATTAGTCACACAGCAAATCTCCAAGGCACTAAAAATATTGACAGGCGACACCTTCTGGACCTTGTCTCCGTTACCTGGAACTGTTAGTGTTGGAGGTTAAGGTGGGGGGAGGGTTTAGGAAAGAGAAAGGGGAAGAGGGCGAGGGGTGGGTGGGTTGAACAGTTGATGAAAAACTGTTGATAAGTTGGGTTAGTTAGCAAATCAGCACTTTCAGTGCTGTACGAGATACGAATGGGCTCCGTAAAACAACTGGAGCGCAAACGTATACTCCGGGCGGTTGGAAAATTTTTCAACTGTAAACTAGAAAAGTTTAGCTAAAGCCTAACCGGGGGCGCACAATAGGGCTCTATTTTTAAGGGGGGGCATAGTAAGGGGGGACCGACTGGTGAATTGCAACAATAATGTCCAAGCGGCGGAATCTGGCTGCCATGTCCGAGCTCTGTTAACCGGTGAACTTTTCTTTTCGTGCCCGGTAGGAAGTCCTCCGGGTCTCACCAGCGGAACCTTATACCTCTCAGGAATTCACCTGATTCTTTAACCATAACTATGGAAACAGCAAAGTCCTTGTCTTTTGACATCAGGTGGTTTCGTCGGTGTTTTCCTCTCTTTGTTTCTTTTTCTGCTTGCTACGGGGAGATTTCGCGTTGGCGACTACGTGCCATCTGTCTTGCGAAGGCAATGTGGGCAGGGTCGGGAGCCTTGGCAGCTCCGGGAGAGGGAGCCAAGTGGGGAGGTTTATGGGTTCAAGGCCCAAAAAGTGCCAGCTTTCTTGTAAGTCCTCTGGGGATCTAATATTAATCCTCCTTCCTTTGTGTGTGATCCCAATTCCGAAAGGGAATAACCACGCATACTTGATATTTTTAGCTTTTAGTTCCTCCAGAAGGGGTCGCAATAGCCTGCGCTTAGCTAAAGTGGAGGGGGAGAGGTCTTGGAAGATTTGGATCATCGCCCCATCATACTGCAGGATTTTCATGCTGTGTGCCGCATTCAAAATGGCCACTGCATCCGGGAAGGACAGTACCTTGCACACTATGTCCCTGGGGGGGTCAGATGGGGCTGGTAGTGGTCTAAGGGCTCTGTGCACTCTCTCAATGATGATCTCTGCAGCTCTGTCCTCTCCCAGTAAATTCACAAAAATCTCCATTACAACTTTTTGTAGGGCTTCAGATGCCCAGGACTCTGGAAGTCCTTTTATGCGGACATTATTCCGGCGACTCCTATTCTCTAGATCCTCCTGCATGAGGATCATTTTGTTTAGCTGGGAGTGCTGCTCCTTCACTACTGCTGCTAGCTCCCCTGTATGTGTGGTGATGGTTGCTGTGGAGCTCTCAAGCTCCTCCACTCACCTCCCCACGCTCCTTACCTCCTCCTTGATAGCTGTTAATTCTGCCAGCAGTGGGCTCATCGTTGTTGCAAGAAGGTCCCTCATAAAGCCCTTTGAGAGAGGTTCATCTTCTTCTCCCTCCGAGGAGATATCGTCCTCCCGCGCTGCCGACGGAACTGCAGCCGCCGCCGGCGCCATCTTGCCCGCCGCATGTGGAGAGCGGGAGCTTCTGTCCTTTAGGAACCGCTGAAGATCTGTTTGTCCCCGGGCTGTGCGAGGGGTCACCGCGTGGTCTGCTGTCTTCTCCCTTCCTAATTTCCCCATTTTCAGGTGAGATCGCTGCTGATAGAAGCCCTTTCTTGCGCTATGGAGACGGACCGCAGGCTCAGGCGTCCATCTCTCTCCGCGGCTAGGCTCCGCCCCTGTTAGGCAAATTTGATTGACAAGAAATTGCTGTTGGCACCAGCTCATTTGCATAGATTACTGAGCGAGTGCTGTGATTGGCCGACACTGTAGCTTAACGGTTAGTGCAGCACTTCCCATGAGGAGCCTTGTTATAGACATCTCAACATAGTCATAGAGTCCTTCCCTTCTTCCCCTCTGCTCTCTAGCCAGATTTTACCATTTCAACAAGGGAAGGGACACTACTATCAAAAATTACTTTATAACATCTCAACAAGCCTTGTCTAACAAGTAGTCAAAATAAATATATAATTCCTATGACATTGCCTGTTCTGTACAAGATTATACCCAGACCCAGAACAGACCGACATGACTGCTCATCTTCACCCCTTCAAGAGCTGAGCTCAGGGAGATGAAGCCTGCATTTATCACTAGTTTCCCCTCTGTGGGCTCCAAGTCATATAATGGCCAGATCTACTGTAATTACTCGTGCACACAGGATGGCATAGTGTATGACCGCTTTGGCAACATAATAACTAGTTTCTTCGTATGCCATCAGAAAATCTGCCAGCATGTATTGGAAATATCTATCTCTGTAAACCATCTCATAGACAATCATATGGGCTTTTATTTGGAGGAAGAGAGAAAATCATTACACTCCTCAAGCAGTTTGCAGATGTTGCAAAGTTGCGATTCATGGCCGATCTTAGACAGAGTGCGGCAATGGGCAAAATTATAAATGGGGCCCCAAATGCTCAATTATATTATCAACAACACTGTGATATACAGTTAATATAGAAGGTGGTACGATCAGATCTGTAGCACTAATTTCCAGCGCTTCCAGAAGTACTGAGGTTTAGTGGTACTGAATAAAGACCGCTGTGCAATGACAAATATTACCCTCATAAAGTGACCATGTAGCAGTAGATACCAGCTCTGACAGGTGCTCTGTAGACAGTCTAAGTGATTACAGTACCGCTATGTATTCAGAGATCGCAGGTGACGTCTGCAAACCCCAGATAGAGAACTGTGGATGAGTCGGGCTGCTTGGTTCATTCTAAGTTATCCTCCTATGACGTTGGACGCCTTTGAATTGTACAATCGTCACCACGTTGTGGGCTTTGACAGTGAACTGCGAAAAGCCAACAGATCAGGGTTGCATCTAGAATGGAGTTGCTCTTGCAGCGCCAACATATAAAATACAATCCCATAACGAAAAATACAGTCCCTTGTAAAAACCTCAATTCCCCTCCCTTTAGCTCTTTTATCATATCATCCCATGAAAAACTTTAGAGTCCTCTCTTGTTTCCCTCCAGGAGTCCCATTGCAGACACAAGGCAGTACTCCAGCAGTAGGTCACCCTGCCTATACTCTTCCATTGTAATATGGTGTTCATCAGCTGACTGCTCACTAGCTTCAATGAACAGGCAGCGGAATACCTGAAGTAGGAGCTTGGGGCAACTGCCCAGTTTACCCCCCCCAACACCCGGCCCTGGGTGGGATTCAGACCCACAACTCCAATGCTGTGCCAACTGCTGAGTTCCCACTCCCGGCTGCAAGATTTTTCCAGAGCTGCACCAGTTCTGTGCAATGTGCTAACCCAGAGAATCAGGTTTATTCCCAGCACCCAGCATACCCTAAAAACACATCTTTTTAGGGAGGCCTTCCGTCTTCCCCAATTTAACTCTTCTCCATTTACGTTACTTATTCACGCTCCTTTGGAAAGCTGACCCCCTTCTTCCCACTCTATCCCCCACACACCCTATTGCACCTCTCACCTGTATATACAGAGATATGGCTGGTGACTGCTTCATACAGCTTTATGTAGACACTAGCTGATATAGCCGGCTTTGCCCAAGTTAACTTATTACAGGTGTTTACGTCTTGTTCGCCCAGAAAATGTTATGAAGTCGTGATTACTTCAGAGGAACCAAGAATAAAATATGTATACGCACAGTGGAGCTTTAGATTCTCCTCAGGCTGCATGTACCGATGTCCCTCTGCAGAATGTGCCATCCCTCTCACTCTGCTCACTTTTTACCCTTAAATGTTAAGCCGCTTTTTATTCAGATTTAACCCCAGACTGGGGATTGCAGCCCTTTCTTAGCCTAAGAAGCCATGCTCCATCCATGCAGTCCGTGGCTGCTTCCCTAAATACTTTACAGCCTTTTAACATGCACACAGAGGTCAGTTAGATTGTCCTCAGTATATACAAATAGAGGAGAGATAGATTCTCCTCAGCATACAAATCATTTCCATAGGCTTTACGGTTTCTGAGAAAGCAACTATCCCATGTATAGCAGATTTTTGCAGTTTCTCACGCTTTGAATTGAATATTGAAGTTGTGACCCCTTTACTTTTCCTATTTAGGATGTAAAGAATGGTTGTGGCAAATTTCATGTTTGTGCGGTTCAGATGTGTGTTATTAGTTACATAACATAGGGGGTCACTTACTTCTGTACTAAGAATTGAATAAACAATTACAAACCTTTACTTTTCCTATGTGGCAACTAAAGAATGGTCATGCCAAATTTCAAGTTTGTACGACCCCAGGAAGTTAGAGATTTAGATTAGGTACATAAAATAGGGGGTCGCTCACTTTTGCTCTTAGAATCGAATGATCAAGTTGCGACCCCTTTACTTTTCCTAGTCAGTATTTAAAGAAAGGTCGTGCTAACTTTCACGTTTTTATGACACTGGGAAGTTACATAACACAGGGGGTCACTTAATTTTGCACATAGTATTGAATAGTCAAATTGTGACTGCTTTACTTTTCCTATTTACAACCTAAAGAATGCTCATACCAAATGTCACGTTTGTGCGGTACAGATGTGTGGTATTATTTACATTACATAGGGAGTCACATACGTTTGCAATTACAATTGAATAATCAAGTTGCAACCCTTTTACTTTTGCTCTGTGGGACCTAAAGATTGAGCGTGCCAAATTTCAAGTTTGTACGACACCAGGAAATTAGAGAATTAGATTAGGTACATAACATAGGGGTTCTCTTACTTTTGCACTTAGAATTGATAAATCATGTTGTGACCCCTTTACTTTTCCTATGTAGGACATAAAGAAAGCTTGTGCCGAATTCCACGTTTGTACGACACCGGTAAATTACATAACATAAGAGGTCACTTTTGCACTTAGAATTGAATATTGAAGTTGCGACCCCTTTACTCTTCCTATATAGGACCTTAAGAATGCTTGTGCCAAATTTCACATTTGCACAACACCGGTAAGTTAGACAATGAGTGGCAAGTCAGTCAATCAGTCAGTCAGTGAGGGCTTTCACCTTTATATATATAGATGTAGAGCCCCCTATCTTATTTCCAGGGTTGCACAGAACAAGCTCTTACACCATGTGCGTTACCGCTATTTCCTTTTATTCCGTAAGCTCTTGCCAGCTGGTCCTCATTCCTATTGTTGATACTGTATGTTGTATCTTATTTTGTGTATGTTGTCTCTGACTTGTAAAGTGTTGTGGATTACAATGGCGCTATATAAATAAATCATATTACTCTTGGCCACCCGGCCTGTGGGAAAAGGTTGGGGTGGCCTGGCCGTTTCACAGTCCTCAAGCCCGTTTCACCGTCCTCAAGCACCAGGCGAAGCGCTGCTAGTCAGACCTTATGTGCCCACCCAATTATAACATAGATCTCTGCTGTATTTATGCACCACTAGATGCAGAGACTTTGACCTTAGGGAGACGCATGTTTTATACTTAGCAGAGGAGAATGGAAAAATATCTAAAATATCTACACAGAATGACTCACTCGCTGCTGAAGAGCCGAATCCCATAGAAAGGGCGAACTAAAATGAATTGTTAGGCGAATTTGATTGACAAGAAATTGCTGTTGGCACCAGCTCATTTGCATAGATTACTGAGCGAGTGCTGTGATTGGCCGACACTGTAGCTTAACGGTTAGTGCAGCACTTCCCATGAGGAGCCTTGTTATAGACATCTCAGCATAGTCATAGAGTCCTTCCCTTCTTCCCCTCTGCTCTCTAGCCAGATTTTACCATTTCAACAAGGGAAGGGACACTACTATCAAAAATTACTTTATAACATCTCAACAAGCCTTGTCTAACAAGTAGTCAAAATAAATATATAATTCCTATGACATTGCCTGTTCTGTACAAGATTATACCCAGACCCAGAACAGACCGACATGACTGCTCATCTTCACCCCTTCGAGAGCTGAGCTCAGGGAGATGAAGCCTGCATTTATTACTAGTTTCCCCTCTGTGGGCTCCAAGTCATATAATGGCCAGATCTACTGTAATTACTCGTGCACACAGGATGGCATAGTGTATGACCGCTTTGGCAACATAATAACTAGTTTCTTCGTATGCCATCAGAAAATCTGCCAGCATGTATTGGAAATATCTATCTCTGTAAACCATCTCATAGACAATCATATGGGCTTTTATTTGGAGGAAGAGAGAAAATCATTACACTCCTCAAGCAGTTTGCAGATGTTGCAAAGTTGCGATTCATGGCCGATCTTAGACAGAGTGCGGTGATGGGCAAAATTATAAATGGGGCCCCAAATGCTCAATTATAGTACCAACAACACTGTGATATTCAGTTAATATAGAAGTTGGTACGATCAGATCTGTAACACTAATTTCCAGCGCTTCCAGAAGTACTGAGGTTTAGTGGTACTGAATAAAGACCGCTGTGCAATGACAAATATTACCCTCATAAAGTGACCATGTAGCAGTAGATACCAGCTCTGACAGGTGCTCTGTAGACAGTCTAAGTGATTACAGTACCGCTATGTATTCAGAGATCGCAGGTGACGTCTGCAAACCCCAGATAGAGAACTGTGGATGAGTCGGACTGCTTGGTTCATTCTAAGTTATCCTCCTATGACGTTGGACGCCTTTGAATTGTACAATCGTCACCACGTTGTGGGCTTTGACAGTGAACTGCGAAAAGCCAACAGATCAGGGTTGCATCTAGAATGGAGTTGCTCTTGCAGCGCCAACATATAAAATACAATCCCATAACGAAAAATACAGTCCCTTGTAAAAACCTCAATTCCCCTCCCTTTAGCTCTTTTATCATATCATCCCATGAAAAACTTTAGAGTCCTCTCTTGTTTCCCTCCAGGAGTCCCATTGCAGACACAAGGCAGTACTCCAGCAGTAGGTCACCCTGCCTATACTCTTCCATTGTAATATGGTGTTCATCAGCTGACTGCTCACTAGCTTCAATGAACAGGCAGCGGAATACCTGAAGTAGGAGCTTGGGGCAACTGCCCAGTTTACCCCCCCCAACACCCGGCCCTGGGTGGGATTCAGACCCACAACTCCAATGCTGTGCCAACTGCTGAGTTCCCACTCCCGGCTGCAAGATTTTTCCAGAGCTGCACCAGTTCTGTGCAATGTGCTAACCCAGAGAATCAGGTTTATTCCCAGCACCCAGCATACCCTAAAAACACATCTTTTTAGGGAGGCCTTCCGTCTTCCCCAATTTAACTCTTCTCCATTTACGTTACTTATTCACGCTCCTTTGGAAAGCTGACCCCCTTCTTCCCACTCTATCCCCCACACACCCTATTGCACCTCTCACCTGTATATACAGAGATATGGCTGGTGACTGCTTCATACAGCTTTATGTAGACACTAGCTGATATAGCCGGCTTTGCCCAAGTTAACTTATTACAGGTGTTTACGTCTTGTTCGCCCAGAAAATGTTATGAAGTCGTGATTACTTCAGAGGAACCAAGAATAAAATATGTATACGCACAGTGGAGCTTTAGATTCTCCTCAGGCTGCATGTACCGATGTCCCTCTGCAGAATGTGCCATCCCTCTCACTCTGCTCACTTTTTACCCTTAAATGTTAAGCCGCTTTTTATTCAGATTTAACCCCAGACTGGGGATTGCAGCCCTTTCTTAGCCTAAGAAGCCATGCTCCATCCATGCAGTCCGTGGCTGCTTCCCTAAATACTTTACAGCCTTTTAACATGCACACAGAGGTCAGTTAGATTGTCCTCAGTATATACAAATAGAGGAGAGATAGATTCTCCTCAGCATACAAATCATTTCCATAGGCTTTACGGTTTCTGAGAAAGCAACTATCCCATGTATAGCAGATTTTTGCAGTTTCTCACGCTTTGAATTGAATATTGAAGTTGTGACCCCTTTACTTTTCCTATTTAGGATGTAAAGAATGGTTGTGGCAAATTTCATGTTTGTGCGGTTCAGATGTGTGTTATTAGTTACATAACATAGGGGGTCACTTACTTCTGTACTAAGAATTGAATAAACAATTACAAACCTTTACTTTTCCTATGTGGCAACTAAAGAATGGTCATGCCAAATTTCAAGTTTGTACGACCCCAGGAAGTTAGAGATTTAGATTAGGTACATAAAATAGGGGGTCGCTCACTTTTGCTCTTAGAATCGAATGATCAAGTTGCGACCCCTTTACTTTTCCTAGTCAGTATTTAAAGAAAGGTCGTGCTAACTTTCACGTTTTTATGACACTGGGAAGTTACATAACACAGGGGGTCACTTAATTTTGCACATAGTATTGAATAGTCAAATTGTGACTGCTTTACTTTTCCTATTTACAACCTAAAGAATGCTCATACCAAATGTCACGTTTGTGCGGTACAGATGTGTGGTATTATTTACATTACATAGGGAGTCACATACGTTTGCAATTACAATTGAATAATCAAGTTGCAACCCTTTTACTTTTGCTCTGTGGGACCTAAAGATTGAGCGTGCCAAATTTCAAGTTTGTACGACACCAGGAAATTAGAGAATTAGATTAGGTACATAACATAGGGGTTCTCTTACTTTTGCACTTAGAATTGATAAATCATGTTGTGACCCCTTTACTTTTCCTATGTAGGACATAAAGAAAGCTTGTGCCGAATTCCACGTTTGTACGACACCGGTAAATTACATAACATAAGAGGTCACTTTTGCACTTAGAATTGAATATTGAAGTTGCGACCCCTTTACTCTTCCTATATAGGACCTTAAGAATGCTTGTGCCAAATTTCACATTTGCACAACACCGGTAAGTTAGACAATGAGTGGCAAGTCAGTCAATCAGTCAGTCAGTGAGGGCTTTCACCTTTATATATATAGATGTAGAGCCCCCTATCTTATTTCCAGGGTTGCACAGAACAAGCTCTTACACCATGTGCGTTACCGCTATTTCCTTTTATTCCGTAAGCTCTTGCCAGCTGGTCCTCATTCCTATTGTTGATACTGTATGTTGTATCTTATTTTGTGTATGTTGTCTCTGACTTGTAAAGTGTTGTGGATTACAATGGCGCTATATAAATAAATCATATTACTCTTGGCCACCCGGCCTGTGGGAAAAGGTTGGGGTGGCCTGGCCGTTTCACAGTCCTCAAGCCCGTTTCACCGTCCTCAAGCACCAGGCGAAGCGCTGCTAGTCAGACCTTATGTGCCCACCCAATTATAACATAGATCTCTGCTGTATTTATGCACCACTAGATGCAGAGACTTTGACCTTAGGGAGACGCATGTTTTATACTTAGCAGAGGAGAATGGAAAAATATCTAAAATATCTACACAGAATGACTCACTCGCTGCTGAAGAGCCGAATCCCATAGAAAGGGCGAACTAAAATGAATTGTTAGGCGAATTTGATTGACAAGAAATTGCTGTTGGCACCAGCTCATTTGCATAGATTACTGAGCGAGTGCTGTGATTGGCCGACACTGTAGCTTAACGGTTAGTGCAGCACTTCCCATGAGGAGCCTTGTTATAGACATCTCAGCATAGTCATAGAGTCCTTCCCTTCTTCCCCTCTGCTCTCTAGCCAGATTTTACCATTTCAACAAGGGAAGGGACACTACTATCAAAAATTACTTTATAACATCTCAACAAGCCTTGTCTAACAAGTAGTCAAAATAAATATATAATTCCTATGACATTGCCTGTTCTGTACAAGATTATACCCAGACCCAGAACAGACCGACATGACTGCTCATCTTCACCCCTTCGAGAGCTGAGCTCAGGGAGATGAAGCCTGCATTTATTACTAGTTTCCCCTCTGTGGGCTCCAAGTCATATAATGGCCAGATCTACTGTAATTACTCATGCACACAGGATGGCATAGTGTATGACCGCTTTGGCAACATAATAACTAGTTTCTTCGTATGCCATCAGAAAATCTGCCAGCATGTATTGGAAATATCTATCTCTGTAAACCATCTCATAGACAATCATATGGGCTTTTATTTGGAGGAAGAGAGAAAATCATTACACTCCTCAAGCAGTTTGCAGATGTTGCAAAGTTGCGATTCATGGCCGATCTTAGACAGAGTGCGGTGATGGGCAAAATTATAAATGGGGCCCCAAATGCTCAATTATAGTACCAACAACACTGTGATATTCAGTTAATATAGAAGTTGGTACGATCAGATCTGTAACACTAATTTCCAGCGCTTCCAGAAGTACTGAGGTTTAGTGGTACTGAATAAAGACCGCTGTGCAATGACAAATATTACCCTCATAAAGTGACCATGTAGCAGTAGATACCAGCTCTGACAGGTGCTCTGTAGACAGTCTAAGTGATTACAGTACCGCTATGTATTCAGAGATCGCAGGTGACGTCTGCAAACCCCAGATAGAGAACTGTGGATGAGTCGGACTGCTTGGTTCATTCTAAGTTATCCTCCTATGACGTTGGACGCCTTTGAATTGTACAATCGTCACCACGTTGTGGGCTTTGACAGTGAACTGCGAAAAGCCAACAGATCAGGGTTGCATCTAGATTGGAGTTGCTCTTGCAGCGCCAACATATAAAATACAATCCCATAACGAAAAATACAGTCCCTTGTAAAAACCTCAATTCCCCTCCCTTTAGCTCTTTTATCATATCATCCCATGAAAAACTTTAGAGTCCTCTCTTGTTTCCCTCCATGAGTCCCATTCCAGACACAAGGCAGTACTCCAGCAGTAGGTCACCCTGCCTATACTCTTCCATTGTAATATGGTGTTCATCAGCTGACTGCTCACTAGCTTCAATGAACAGGCAGCGGAATACCTGAAGTAGGAGCTTGGGGCAACTGCCCAGTTTACCCCCCCAACGCCCGGCCCTGGGTGGGATTCAGACCCACAACTCCAATGCTGTGCCAACTGCTGAGTTCCCACTCCCGGCTGCAAGATTTTTCCAGAGCTGCACCAGTTCTGTGCAATGTGCTAACCCAGAGAATCAGGTTTATTCCCAGCACCCAGCATACCCTAAAAACACATCTTTTTAGGGAGGCCTTCCGTCTTCCCCAATTTAACTCTTCTCCATTTACGTTACTTATTCACGCTCCTTTGGAAAGCTGACCCCCTTCTTCCCACTCTATCCCCCACACACCCTATTGCACCTCTCACCTGTATATACAGAGATATGGCTGGTGACTGCTTCATACAGCTTTATGTAGACACTAGCTGATATAGCCGGCTTTGCCCAAGTTAACTTATTACAGGTGTTTACGTCTTATTCGCCCAGAAAATGTTATGAAGTCGTGATTACTTCAGAGGAACCAAGAATAAAATATGTATACGCACAGTGGAGCTTTAGATTCTCCTCAGGCTGCATGTACCGATGTCCCTCTGCAGAATGTGCCATCCCTCTCACTCTGCTCACTTTTTACCCTTAAATGTTAAGCCGCTTTTTATTCAGATTTAACCCCAGACTGGGGATTGCAGCCCTTTCTTAGCCTAAGAAGCCATGCTCCATCCATGCAGTCCGTGGCTGCTTCCCTAAATACTTTACAGCCTTTTAACATGCACACAGAGGTCAGTTAGATTGTCCTCAGTATATACAAATAGAGGAGAGATAGATTCTCCTCAGCATACAAATCATTTCCATAGGCTTTACGGTTTCTGAGAAAGCAACTATCCCATGTATAGCAGATTTTTGCAGTTTCTCACGCTTTGAATTGAATATTGAAGTTGTGACCCCTTTACTTTTCCTATTTAGGATGTAAAGAATGGTTGTGGCAAATTTCATGTTTGTGCGGTTCAGATGTGTGTTATTAGTTACATAACATAGGGGGTCACTTACTTCTGTACTAAGAATTGAACAAACAATTACAAACCTTTACTTTTCCTATGTGGCAACTAAAGAATGGTCATGCCAAATTTCAAGTTTGTACGACCCCAGGAAGTTAGAGATTTAGATTAGGTACATAAAATAGGGGGTCGCTCACTTTTGCTCTTAGAATCGAATGATCAAGTTGCGACCCCTTTACTTTTCCTAGTCAGTATTTAAAGAAAGGTCGTGCTAACTTTCACGTTTTTATGACACTGGGAAGTTACATAACACAGGGGGTCACTTAATTTTGCACATAGTATTGAATAGTCAAATTGTGACTGCTTTACTTTTCCTATTTACAACCTAAAGAATGCTCATACCAAATGTCACGTTTGTGCGGTACAGATGTGTGGTATTATTTACATTACATAGGGAGTCACATACGTTTGCAATTACAATTGAATAATCAAGTTGCAACCCTTTTACTTTTGCTCTGTGGGACCTAAAGATTGAGCGTGCCAAATTTCAAGTTTGTACGACACCAGGAAATTAGAGAATTAGATTAGGTACATAACATAGGGGTTCTCTTACTTTTGCACTTAGAATTGATAAATCATGTTGTGACCCCTTTACTTTTCCTATGTAGGACATAAAGAAAGCTTGTGCCGAATTCCACGTGTGTACGACACCGGGAAATTACATAACATAAGAGGTCACTTTTGCACTTAGAATTGAATATTGAAGTTGCGACCCCTTTACTCTTCCTATATAGGACCTTAAGAATGCTTGTGCCAAATTTCACATTTGCACAACACCGGTAAGTTAGACAATGAGTGGCAAGTCAGTCAATCAGTCAGTCAGTGAGGGCTTTCACCTTTATATATATAGATGTAGAGCCCCCTATCTTATTTCCAGGGTTGCACAGAACAAGCTCTTACACCATGTGCGTTACCGCTATTTCCTTTTATTCCGTAAGCTCTTGCCAGCTGGCCCTCATTCCTATTGTTGATACTGTATGTTGTATCTTATTTTGTGTATGTTGTCTCTGACTTGTAAAGTGTTGTGGATTACAATGGCGCTATATAAATAAATCATATTACTCTTGGCCACCCGGCCTGTGGGAAAAGGTTGGGGTGGCCTGGCCGTTTCACAGTCCTCAAGCCCGTTTCACCATCCTCAAGCACCAGGCGAAGCGCTGCTAGTCAGACCTTATGTGCCCACCCAATTATAACATAGATCTCTGCTGTATTTATGCGCCACTAGATGCAGAGACTTTGACCTTAGGGAGATGCATGTTTTATACTTACCAGAGGAGAATGGAAAAATATCTAAAATATCTACACAGAATGACTCACTCGCTGCTGAAGAGCCGAATCCCATAGAAAGGGCGAACTAAAATGAATTGTTAGGCGAATTTGATTGACAAGAAATTGCTGTTGGCACCAGCTCATTTGCATAGATTACTGAGCGAGTGCTGTGATTGGCCGACACTGTAGCTTAACGGTTAGTGCAGCACTTCCCATGAGGAGCCTTGTTATAGACATCTCAACATAGTCATAGAGTCCTTCCCTTCTTCCCCTCTGCTCTCTAGCCAGATTTTACCATTTCAACAAGGGAAGGGACACTACTATCAAAAATTACTTTATCACAGCTCAACAAACCTTGTCTAACAAGTAGTCAAAATAAATATATAATTCCTATGACATTGCCTGTTCTGTACAAGATTATACCCAGACCCAGAACAGACCGACATGACTGCTCATCTTCACCCCTTCGAGAGCTGAGCTCAGGGAGATGAAGCCTGCATTTATCACTAGTTTCCCCTCTGTGGGCTCCAAGTCATACAATGGCCAGATCTACTGTAATTACTCATGCACACAGGATGGCATAGTGTATGACCGCTTTGGCAACATAATAACTAGTTTCTTCGTATGCCATCAGAAAATCTGCCAGCATGTATTGGAAATATCTATCTCTGTAAACCATCTCATAGACAATCATATGGGCTTTTATTTGGAGGAAGAGAGAAAATCATTACACTCCTCAAGCAGTTTGCAGATGTTGCAAAGTTGCGATTCATGGCCGATCTTAGACAGAGTGCAGCGATGGGCAAAATTATAAATGGGGCCCCAAATGCTCAATTATATTATCAACAACACTGATATTCAGTTAATATAGAAGGTGGTACGATCAGATCTGTAGCACTAATTTCCAGCGCTTCCAGAAGTACTGAGGTTTAGTGGTACTAAATAAAGACCGCTGTGCAATGACAAATATTACCCTCATAAAGTGACCATGTAGCAGTAGATACCAGCTCTGACAGGTGCTCTGTAGACAGTCTAAGTGATTACAGTACCGCTATGTATTCAGAGATCGCAGGTGACGTCTGCAAACCCCAGATAGAGAACTGTGGATGAGTCGGGCTGCTTGGTTCATTCTAAGTTATCCTCCTATGACGTTGGACGCCTTTGAATTGTACAATCGTCACCACGTTGTGGGCTTTGACAGTGAACTGCGAAAAGCCAACAGATCAGGGTTGCACCTAGAATGGAGTTGCTCTTGCAGCGCCAACATATAAAATACAATCCCATAACGAAAAATACTGTCCCTTGTAAAAACCTCAATTCCCCTCCCTTTAGCTCTTTTATCATATCATCCCATGAAAAGCTTTAGAGTCCTCTCTTGTTTCCCTCCAGGAGTCCCATTCCAGACACAAGGCAGTACTCCAGCAGTAGGTCACCCTGCCTATACTCTTCCATTGTAATATGGTGTTCATCAGCTGACTGCTCACTAGCTTCAATGAACAGGCAGCGGAATACCTGAAGTAGGAGCTTGGGGCAACTGCCCAGTTTACCCCCCCAACGCCCGGCCCTGGGTGGGATTCAGACCCACAACTCCAATGCTGTGCCAACTGCTGAGTTCCCACTCCCGGCTGCAAGATTTTTCCAGAGCTGCACCAGTTCTGTGCAATGTGCTAACCCAGAGAATCAGGTTTATTCCCAGCACCCAGCATACCCTAAAAACACATCTTTTTAGGGAGGCCTTCCGTCTTCCCCAATTTAACTCTTCTCCATTTACGTTACTTATTCACGCTCCTTTGGAAAGCTGACCCCCTTCTTCCCACTCTATCCCCCACACACCCTATTGCACCTCTCACCTGTATATACAGAGATATGGCTGGTGACTGCTTCATACAGCTTTATGTAGACACTAGCTGATATAGCCGGCTTTGCCCAAGTTAACTTATTACAGGTGTTTACGTCTTGTTCGCCCAGAAAATGTTATGAAGTCGTGATTACTTCAGAGGAACCAAGAATAAAATATGTATACGCACAGTGGAGCTTTAGATTCTCCTCAGGCTGCATGTACCGATGTCCCTCTGCAGAATGTGCCATCCCTCTCACTCTGCTCACTTTTTACCCTTAAATGTTAAGCCGCTTTTTATTCAGATTTAACCCCAGACTGGGGATTGCAGCCCTTTCTTAGCCTAAGAAGCCATGCTCCATCCATGCAGTCCGTGGCTGCTTCCCTAAATACTTTACAGCCTTTTAACATGCACACAGAGGTCAGTTAGATTGTCCTCAGTATATACAAATAGAGGAGAGATAGATTCTCCTCAGCATACAAATCATTCCCATAGGCTTTACGGTTTCTGAGAAAGCAACTATCCCATGTATAGCAGATTTTTGCAGTTTCTCACGCTTTGAATTGAATATTGAAGTTGTGACCCCTTTACTTTTCCTATTTAGGATGTAAAGAATGGTTGTGGCAAATTTCATGTTTGTGCGGTTCAGATGTGTGTTATTAGTTACATAACATAGGGGGTCACTTACTTCTGTACTAAGAATTGAACAAACAATTACAAACCTTTACTTTTCCTATGTGGCAACTAAAGAATGGTCATGCCAAATTTCAAGTTTGTACGACCCCAGGAAGTTAGAGATTTAGATTAGGTACATAAAATAGGGGGTCGCTCACTTTTGCTCTTAGAATCGAATGATCAAGTTGCGACCCCTTTACTTTTCCTAGTCAGTATTTAAAGAAAGGTCGTGCTAACTTTCACGTTTTTATGACACTGGGAAGTTACATAACACAGGGGGTCACTTAATTTTGCACATAGTATTGAATAGTCAAATTGTGACTGTTTTACTTTTCCTATTTACAACCTAAAGAATGCTCATACCAAATGTCACGTTTGTGCGGTACAGATGTGTGGTATTATTTACATTACATAGGGAGTCACATACGTTTGCAATTACAATTGAATAATCAAGTTGCAACCCTTTTACTTTTGCTCTGTGGGACCTAAAGATTGAGCGTGCCAAATTTCAAGTTTGTACGACACCAGGAAATTAGAGAATTAGATTAGGTACATAACATAGGGGTTCTCTTACTTTTGCACTTAGAATTGATAAATCATGTTGTGACCCCTTTACTTTTCCTATGTAGGACATAAAGAAAGCTTGTGCCGAATTCCACGTTTGTACGACACCGGGAAATTACATAACATAAGAGGTCACTTTTGCACTTAGAATTGAATATTGAAGTTGCGACCCCTTTACTCTTCCTATACAGGACCTTAAGAATGCTTGTGCCAAATTTCACATTTGCACAACACCGGTAAGTTAGACAATGAGTGGCAAGTCAGTCAATCAGTCAGTCAGTGAGGGCTTTCACCTTTATATATATAGATGTAGAGCCCCCTATCTTATTTCCAGGGTTGCACAGAACAAGCTCTTACACCATGTGCGTTACCGCTATTTCCTTTTATTCCGTAAGCTCTTGCCAGCTGGTCCTCATTCCTATTGTTGATACTGTATGTTGTATCTTATTTTGTGTATGTTGTCTCTGACTTGTAAAGTGTTGTGGATTACAATGGCGCTATATAAATAAATCATATTACTCTTGGCCTCCCGGCCTGTGGGAAAAGGTTGGGGTGGCCTGGCCGTTTCACAGTCCTCAAGCCCGTTTCACCGTCCTCAAGCACCAGGCGAAGCGCTGCTAGTCAGACCTTATGTGCCCACCCAATGATAACATAGATCTCTGCTGTATTTATGCGCCACTAGATGCAGAGACTTTGACCTTAGGGAGACGCATGTTTTATACTTACCAGAGGAGAATGGAAAAATATCTAAAATATCTATACAGAATGACTCACTCGCTGCTGAAGAGCCGAATCCCATAGAAAGGGCGAACTAAAATGAATTGTTAGGCGAATTTGATTGACAAGAAATTGCTGTTGGCACCAGCTCATTTGCATAGATTACTGAGCGAGCGCTGTGATTGGCCGACACTGTAGCTTAACGGTTAGTGCAGCACTTCCCATGAGGAGCCTTGTTATAGACATCTCAACATAGTCATAGAGTCCTTCCCTTCTTCCCCTCTGCTCTCTAGCCAGATTTTACCATTTCAACAAGGGAAGGGACACTACTATCAAAAATTACTTTATAACATCTCAACAAGCCTTGTCTAACAAGTAGTCAAAATAAATATATAATTCCTATGACATTGCCTGTTCTGTACAAGATTATACCCAGACCCAGAACAGACCGACATGACTGCTCATCTTCACCCCTTCGAGAGCTGAGCTCAGGGAGATGAAGCCTGCATTTATCACTAGTTTCCCCTCTGTGGGCTCCAAGTCATATAATGGCCAGATCTACTGTAATTACTCGTGCACACAGGATGGCATAGTGTATGACCGCTTTGGCAACATAATAACTAGTTTCTTCGTATGCCATCAGAAAATCTGCCAGCATGTATTGGAAATATCTATCTCTGTAAACCATCTCATAGACAATCATATGGGCTTTTATTTGGAGGAAGAGAGAAAATCATTACACTCCTCAAGCAGTTTGCAGATGTTGCAAAGTTGCGATTCATGGCCGATCTTAGACAGAGTGCGGCGATGGGCAGAATTATAAATGGGGCCCCAAATGCTCAATTATATTATCAACATCACTGTGATATACAGTTAATATAGAAGGTGGTACGATCAGATCTGTAGCACTAATTTCCAGCGCTTCCAGAAGTACTGAGGTTTAGTGGTACTGAATAAAGACCGCTGTGCAATGACAAATATTACCCTCATAAAGTGACCATGTAGCAGTAGATACCAGCTCTGACAGGTGCTCTGTAGACAGTCTAAGTGATTACAGTACCGCTATGTATTCAGAGATCGCAGGTGACGTCTGCAAACCCCAGATAGAGAACTGTGGATGAGTCGGGCTGCTTGGTTCATTCTAAGTTATCCTCCTATGACGTTGGACGCCTTTGAATTGTACAATCGTCGCCACGTTGTGGGCTTTGACAGTGAACTGCGAAAAGCCAACAGATCAGGGTTGCATCTAGAATGGAGTTGCTCTTGCAGCGCCAACATATAAAATACAATCCCATAACAAAAAATACAGTCCCTTGTAAGAACCTCAATTCCCCTCCCTTTAGCTCTTTTATCATATCATCCCATGAAAAACTTTAGAGTCCTCTCTTGTTTCCCTCCAGGAGTCCCATTCCAGACACAAGGCAGTACTCCAGCAGTAGGTCACCCTGCCTATACTCTTCCATTGTAATATGGTGTTCATCAGCTGACTGCTCACTAGCTTCAATGAACAGGCAGCGGAATACCTGAAGTAGGAGCTTGGGGCAACTGCCCAGTTTACCCCCCCAACGCCCGGCCCTGGGTGGGATTCAGACCCACAACTCCAATGCTGTGCCAACTGCTGAGTTCCCACTCCCGGCTGCAAGATTTTTCCAGAGCTGCACCAGTTCTGTGCAATGTGCTAACCCAGAGAATCAGGTTTATTCCCAGCACCCAGCATACCCTAAAAACACATCTTTTTAGGGAGGCCTTCCGTCTTCCCCAATTTAACTCTTCTCCATCTACGCTACTTATTCACGCTCCTTTGGAAAGCTGACCCCCTTCTTCCCACTCTATCCCCCACACACCCTATTGCACCTCTCACCTGTATATACAGAGATATGGCTGGTGACTGCTTCATACAGCTTTATGTAGACACTAGCTGATATAGCCGGCTTTGCCCAAGTTAACTTATTACAGGTGTTTACGTCTTGTTCGCCCAGAAAATGTTATGAAGTCGTGATTACTTCAGAGGAACCAAGAATAAAATATGTATACGCACAGTGGAGCTTTAGATTCTCCTCAGGCTGCATGTACCGATGTCCCTCTGCAGAATGTGCCATCCCTCTCACTCTGCTCACTTTTTACCCTTAAAGGGGTGGTCTCGCGAAAGCAAGTGGGTCTATACACTTCTGTATGGCCATATTAATGCACTTTGTAATATACATCGTGCATTAAATATGAGCCATACAGAAGTTATTCACTTACCTGCTCCGTTGCTAGCGTCCCCGTTGCCATGGTTCCGTCTAACTTCGGTGTCTTCTTGCTTTTTTAGACGCGCTTGCGCAGATGCATCTTCTCCCTTCGGCTGGTCTTGGAAGCATCGGCGTTTTGGCTCCGCCCCCTTTTCGCGTCATCGCGTAGCTCCGCCCCCGTCATGTGCCGATTCCAGCCAATCAGGAGGCTGGAACCGGCACACGTCATGGGGCGGAGCTACGCGATGATGCGTACAAGGGGGCGGAGCCAAAATGCCGAGCGGAGCCGAAGGGAGAAGAAGGGAGAAGACGGATCTGCGCAAGCGCGTCTAAAAAGGCAAGAAGACACCGAAATTAGACGGAACCATGGCGACGGGGACGCTAGCAACGGAGCAGGTAAGTGAATAACTTCTGTATGGCTCATATTTAATGCACGATGTATATTACAAAGTGCATTAATATGGCCATACAGAAGTGTATAGACCCACTTGCTTTCGCGAGACCACCCCTTTAAATGTTAAGCCGCTTTTTATTCAGATTTAACCCCAGACTGGGGATTGCAGCCCTTTCTTAGCCTAAGAAGCCATGCTCCATCCATGCAGTCCGTGGCTGCTTCCCTAAATACTTTACAGCCTTTTAACATGCACACAGAGGTCAGTTAGATTGTCCTCAGTATATACAAATAGAGGAGAGATAGCTTCTCCTCAGCATAGAAATCATTTCCATAGGCTTTACGGTTTCTGAGAAAGCAACTATCCCATGTATAGCAGATTTTTGCAGTTTCTCACGCTTTGAATTGAATATTGAAGTTGTGACCCCTTTACTTTTCCTATTTAGGATGTAAAGAATGGTTGTGGCAAATTTCATGTTTGTGCGGTGCAGATGTGTGTTATTAGTTACATAACATAGGGGGTCACTTACTTCTGTACTAAGAATTGAACAAACAATTACAAACCTTTACTTTTCCTATGTGGCAACTAAAGAATGGTCATGCCAAATTTCAAGTTTGTACGACCCCAGGAAGTTAGAGATTTAGATTAGGTACATAAAATAGGGGGTCGCTC